>NC_136737.1:32969133-33341633 GCF_936440315.1 Barbus barbus
CTGGTCCTCCTGTCGCCCGCTGAAGAGGGGCTTCAGGACAGCCTGAATCTGCTGGAGGATTACTGTCAGACCTGGGCCCTGACGGTCAACCTCCAAAAAACTAGAGTAATGATGTTCCAGAAACGCTCCAGATCTTAGGGACCAACACACACATTCACACTATCACACAGAACCATTGAAACCACAAAAACATACACTTACCTCGGCCTGAAAATAACCCCAACCGGTAACTTTGCTTTAGCTGTGAATGAACTCAAAGAGAAAGCTCAAAGGGCTTTCTATGCCATAAAAAGATCCATTAAAATTGACATCCCAATCCAAATCTGGCTCAAACTTTTCAAATCTATAATTGAACCAATTGTTTTATATGGCAGTGAAGTGTGGGGTCCTTCTATAAAATTTGACTTCTTAAATTGGGAAAAACACCCGATCGAAACTCTACATTTAGATTTTTGTAAAAGAATACTTAAAGTTCAAAGAAAAACTCCAAACAACGGATGCAGAGCAGAATTAGGCCAATACCCTCTGCTTCTAAACATTCAAAAAAGAGCCCTGAAATTCTGGAAACACCTAAAAACAAGCGACCCCAACACATACCATTACAAAGCCCTAAAACACCAAGAGCTGAGCGCAAGTAAGAGTCCCCTCCTTCAGCTGGTGCTGAGACTGACTGAGCTCACACACACAGAGATCAGCCAGCCTCAGGACACACACACACTCACACACATTCGGCCCACACACATTATAAACACAGAAAAAGACAAGTACATCACCCATTGGACAAACACCATTAAAAACCAGCACAAATTGGAATGTTATTCGGCCCTAAATCGAAAATACACTGTTGCGATCTACCTGAGCGCCGTGAGTGATGTGAGACTCAGGAAAACACTGACGATGTACAGACTCAGTGAACACAGTCTGGCCGTAGAGACGGGCCGGCGCAGACAGACCTGGCTCTCTCGTGAGGACAGACTCTGCTCGCACTGCATCCTGGGAGTGACGGAGACGGAGCTGCACTTCCTCACAGAATGCACAAAATATAAAGCTATCAGAGACCAATACTACCCCAAAATTAATACAATATTCCCCCAATTTAGCACATATAATCCAACTCAAAAACTCGGTTTCATTCTTGGTGAAGAAGCCAAATGTTGTTATATAGCTGCAAGATTTGTAGCATCTTGTCATCTCCTGAGAGACAGCCAGAGAGAAACAAACAGCCAATAAACACACACTCACTCATACACACACACACATTACAGCTACACACATCTATACAATGTTCAGTTTTCTAAGTTCAGTTGTTACATGATGTCTGTAGTATAATCTTTTATTTATTATTATAATTCATTATTTATTTTATTAACAGTTAGCATTGTTTTGTTTTTGTTATATCTAGCCATGTGTTTATGTAATAATGCTTTTATTTAGTTTCATTATTACTATTATTTTCTATAAGCTTTACTAAATTTTCTATGTTGTTTTAATGCTTTGGCAATACAGAATGTATGTTTTTGTCATGCCAATAAAGCTTTCTGAATTGAATTGAATTGAGAGAGCGAGTGTGTGTGTGTGAGAGAGAGAGAGATTGAGATTGAAAACATACTTTTATTCCATATTTAACAATTTAATTTATAAATATCACCATTACATCATCATTACACAATCTTCAAATTATTAAAAAGATAAAACCAACTCTCCATCACTATCAACAACACAAAGAACATTTCCAACAGACCATTTTTCAACAAAAGTCTGTCAATTGTTGATTAATTTATAATAAACACTCAATTCTGAGGCGAGCTTCTAACAATCCCAGAAAAACCTCATAAACCTCTTTTGACCCTTTGCTCTGAATTGTATTTTTTCTGGAAATCCATATAGAAAGTTTAGATACTACAAAAACAAAATTCATCAAAACATGCTTTTGTTTTTTCTTGACAGAATACCTTGCTCCACAAATAAATAAAGAAAAAGAAAAACATTCCTCCAAATTTAAACACCACTGTTTTAACAAATTGAATAACACCCCCAGTCTACCACAACCACAAAACAAATGCACTAAAGTTTCATCTGGAACACAATATGGACAGTCCACTCTAAATGGGCTACGTGTTAATTAGTAGCTATAGCCCCATGGACTATTCTCCACTGAAGATCTCCTGTCTGTTTATCAACAGGCATCTTATACAAAAGATCGCCAACAACCTTTCACTGGCTGATCAGGACCAAAAAAGTCAAACCACTTTGATGTTTTCATTCGTTCCAAAGATCTGCTATGGAGTACTTTCACACACACTATATAAGCCTCCTTCTATCCCAACTCTTCAAAAGAACCCAGATTTAAATTTGTAAATGAAAGAAAAGCATCTTCTAAACCAATCTGCTCACTCACAGTTAGAGAGATATCAAGACATGGGAAAATATATTCACCCCCATCCTCCCACTGATTGACCATATCATGATCTTCAACAAACTCTCTTAGTGACTGGCAATGATTCACAAACTTCTATCACGATCCTTTTCATCAATCTTTCAGATCTTATATTTGCCAAAGCATAGAAGCAACCAAATCATTGATTAAGACATGTCTTCTATATGACATCTGAGGAAGCAACCATCTCCATTCAGACATTTTTGCACATACCTTCTCCATTACCCCTTCCCAGTTCTTTTCTTGGAATTGTTGTGTACCAAGGAAAACATCCAAATTTTTTATCCCATTACTTCCCCACTTCAAACCACCAGGTAAACAAGGTATATTTTCCTCTCTCCACTGTCCCAGTTTTAAGCCTCACTTTTATCCCAATTAACCTTTGATGAAGAAGCCTTCTCATAACACTTCAAAGCCTTTATAATTGTATGTATATCTTTTTCATTTTTAACAAAAATATTAATATCATCTGCATAAGCAGATACAACTAAAGGTGAATCAGTTATACAGCCTGGTAAACTAAAACCAGTAAAATGCTTTCATAAAAACACAAAAGAGGTTCAACAGATAATGAATAAAGCTGTCCAGAAATAGGGCAGCCTTGCCTTATACCCCTTTTTACTGGTATTGGTCGACTAAGGCCCCCTCCCACCTTAACCATACAAGAAGCATTACTATAAAGACGACTCACCCATGCAATAAACTTTCCTCCAAAACCAAAAGCTTTGAACACAGAAAACAAAAAATCATGATCTATTCTATCGAAAGCTTTCTCTTGATCTACGGATAAAATTCCAACACTTTGATTATACACACTGCACACATCCATCACATCTCTCATTAAAAACAAATTGTCCATTATAGTCCAGTCTGGAATGCAATAGGTCTGATCCATATGTACAAGTAAACCTATATAAGGCTTTAACCTATTAGACAAGGCTCTAGAGAGTACTTTATAGTCAGTACACAAAAGAACAACAGGTCTCCAATTCTTAAGTTCTGTTAAATCTCCCTTTTTAGGAAGTAATGTTAGAACAGCCCTTCCACAGGAGACTGGGAGTACATTGTCATCATACGAGCTCATTAAAACCTCATGCACATCAGGTCCAATAACTGCCCAAAAATGTTTATAAAAGTCAATAGTGAGTCCATCTATTCCAGGTGCACGTCCAGAAGCCAGCTGATTAACAGCAGTAGTGAGTTCTTCCAAACTTCATTCCTTATCCAGCTCAGCTTGTTCCGCGTCACAAAGCTGAGGAAGACCTTCTAAAATATCCTGAACACATTGCTCATCACATTGATCCTTGTCATACAACTTGGTAAAGAAGTCCATAGCGCATCTCCTCATTTCCACTCCATCTGTTGTTACATGACCATCTGAACATTTTAGACATGACATGCGCTGATCTTTCACAGAAGTTTTCTCCAAGTTAAAAAAGAAAGTACTTGAGGCATCCATATCTTTTAATTGAATATATCGTGATCCGAGAGATGTTAGTACATGTTATGTCAAAATGATTGATTTTATTACCCTCATAAAAATTCCACCCCCCTCCCATAACTGGACACCTGTTTGGACACCTGTTTTGTACACCCCCCAGCCCCCGTCTAAGTGACCATCTGGTTATTCACCCTATAGGGAACTTAAGGAATTTATGACAATGTGTGTGTGTGTGGGGGGGGGCGATGTTATGTGCTTTAAACTTTAAATGATGAAACTGTGTTAAATGGGGTAAAGGGAGATTTTTATTAAAGTGTTTTCACATACGTATCAAGAAAAAACATCAAACATATACGTAAAACGTACAAAGGCTGTTTATTTCCCTACAAGTGGAGACTAGTGTAGTTAAAACAGGAAAAACATAGAAAATAAAACAAAAAAGCAATGACATGTTAGTTAAACAATACGCTAGTTTTTCCTATCATTAGAATTTAAAAACTAGTTTGTTTGACAAAGTTAAATAGAAGAAGTGAGCGCGTTCGTTTATCTAAACCTATGTCGTGGTTTTTAAAAAAGTTTTGAGTTTATAACAGACACGAATTTAAATAATATAGAAATGTTTTTATCTTACCATGGTACGCCTGTTTTTCCCTACAAGTCAAGACGTGCTAGAGTTGTTAAAACAGTTTTAGGAAAAACGTAGAAACTAAAACAAAAAAGCATTGACATGTAGTTCGTTTGACAAAGTTAAATAAAAAGACGAGTTGAGTGCGTTTGTTCATCTAAAACAAAAGAGCATCGCACGCGTTAGTTAAAACAATAAGATATTTCTAAAAATCTATGTTGTACCTTTTTAAAAAGTATGAGTTTTATAACAGATACAAAGTTAAAGAAAATAGAGTTGACTTATCTTACCGTGATGTGAAATAAAAATATCAGACCGTTAAAACGATAGTATAAGATACAATTTAAAAGCTAGCTTTTGTCACAACGGTAGAAAAGTTAAACAAATGTATATCTTAGGGCGATCGTTAAAACACCAGCATAAGATACTTGTCGACATCTATCTTGTAGTCTATCATTAGCTACACTGACAGAAAGTTAAACAAAAAAGAAAAAGCCCTGACCATCTTACCGTCTGTCAGATAACCTCTCGCTTCTGTGTCAGACTCAGAATGAGTTTACGAGCGCTGCGGTCAGACCACACCCACTAACCGCCCTCTAACGCCGGAGGAGAGACCGGCCTGAAGATTTACATGTTAAAAGAATTAAAGTAACATTTTTAAGTTATTTTTAATAAATATTTTACATTTCTTAATGAATGAAACCATTCAGTATTCATCTTAAAGCTTTTCACTTTAAAGGTTACAC
Source organism: Barbus barbus (assembly GCF_936440315.1). Lineage (NCBI taxonomy): Eukaryota > Metazoa > Chordata > Actinopteri > Cypriniformes > Cyprinidae > Barbus > Barbus barbus. The sequence goes on from NC_136737.1 coordinate 32,974,383, forward strand.
AAGTTTTCTTCTAAACAAACGCCGCAGAAAAAATGTTGTTTGTTTTATCTTATTTTATTTAAGTGCCATAAGCCCTTTATTTATCCTTTGATTTTTGTCAAGCTTAAGACTTCTGTCGTACTATATAACCCAGACTTTTTTCGTTTTAAAAATTAGGTTACACAAGTTTTCTTCTAAACATTCAACTCTAACCCGCAGGAAAACATTATTTGTTTTGTCTTTTTTTATTTACCCTTCGATTTTTGTCCATCTTAAAACTTCTAGTGTGGTATGTCAGTTAAAATACAAACAAACTGAAATGTATACAGAGTAATAAAATCAGCACACCTCTCTGATTTTCTTGCCGTAAGACTTGTTATCAGTTGAAACCTCTAAACATTTACGACATCACACAATATGCAAAATATCGCCGCTCATGCACCGCAATGAAACGTGTAAAGTTTTGAAGATGGCGCGCAGAATCCTTGACGCTGTGCTATAGGCTATCCTATCAGTTGCACACGCAAATATCAGAATGAAAAGTGGTAAGAGAGGATTACACTTTGATTTTCTCGCCGTAACACTTGCGGTGTGTTATCTATCAATTGAAACAGAAGTGCGTAATTAAACCTGCGCGTGTGAACTCTGTCGAAGGTTTAGGCAAAAGTTTGCTGACCGGTCAAAGGAAGTGTGACCTATTGAACCTTTTTATGACACATATCTGGTGAAGTTAGGTATAGTTGAGAATTGAGTATTTATAAAATATTTATAATCTATTCGAATGTGGCTTTAAACTGTTGTTCAGGATGAGATGAGATGGACAAAGAAGTCGAAAACCACAAACTTAAATAAATAGAGGTGATTGTTTTAATAAGACGGTCTGCGCTGTTGGAAAATCTTGTTTAATTTACTTCATGTTACCTAGTTTTGCTATTTCTTTTTTTTTCACTCATATATTTTTCAACCGTCAACACAAACACACACACACACACACACACACACACACACACACACACACACAAACACTCAACACATCTACACATAAACATCCACATAAACAACCATACAGTTAAATATTAGGCTTTTATGATGTCTCATACAAACCTTTTTTTTTAAACTTTTAGAATCACGCTGGGTATCTTTACAAGATGATGAAAAGCAGCATGATTAAACAATGATATAACGTTTGTTTTAACAAATACATTTTTAGATCTTTCAAACTTAAAACCACAATCCTTTAGACTAGAGCAAGGATTAGAAGCAGTCCTCTGAGTAACGCAAGACACTTACAGAGATTTTTCTTTAGGAATTGGACCTAAATTAGATAGATAAAGAAGGTAGGAATTAGATAGATAAAGAAAACACACACACAAATCTGAGTATGCTAAATTTTAAATACGAGCAAAAACACGTTATTTTTACTTTTTGTTGTTATTTAAGGAATGCTTTCATTTTTATGTAGACTGTAGATAGTATGTGTATACTGTAAAAGAACAAATATACATTTCACTTAAAACTTCAGTAAAATAATTACACCGACAGTTTTAAACATGATTAAAAAGTTTTAAACACTTTATGTGTCACTAAAGTAAGTCATGATGTCAATTGTCTTTAAATTAAACTTTAGTTTTATTCTTCAATTTCTTTAAAATAGCCTGATGATAACGTGTCCCAAGTGGTTTTCTCACGAGTAGATAACTCTTTGGATGTCTTTGTGACAAACACATCATTTTTTACTTCAGAAAAGTTTTCGAAACGTATGACTGAACTTTTACTCATTTGACAGACCTACGTTTCAAATTATTTCCCCGAGGCGTTTAACAGCCAGAGGGGTTACATGTTATTTTCTAATGTTCATGGGAACCTTTATTGGTGTAAATTTCTCACCTAGAACACAAAACTTGTAAATCTTTTGGATTGTGTATGTTTTTAGGTGAAGACAGCTCTTTGCGAGCTGTCATCATAATAGGAATAAGTGAAGATCGTGAAATTAAGTAACAGTCTTTTCTCTTTGAGATATTTATTTTAGTGCAGCTTTTTGTGTCTGTCCACGATATGCAAACACGTGAAGAATCAAGTCTTGCTGTTTTAACCTTAAACCTATTACAGCTGAAACAAATCAAACTATTGCACTGAAAGCTACACATTCATTCAAGTTTGAACATGTTAAAATTACCGCACTCTTGTAAAGAGCATCGATAAATTACATCCATAACCTTTCGTACATTCAAGAGACAAAATCACTAAGAAAGAGAGTATAGCAAGACAATACATTTTTTATAATGCAGATAGAATTCAGAAAATCTGTTTCATAAATAATTGTGAAAGTTTGTTAAACTGGGATTTGTAAATGATATTTTTATTACTCCACTGGATTTAGTCATCTTGCTCAGATAGCAGATGACACAATTCACATTTTTTATTCAAACTCTCTCACGCACACCCACACCCATATATAGTATAATAAAACATAAGCACTCACAGATGTTAAGTGTGTGTAAAACATATGCAAAGTTCAATATTACTGTTAAAAATAGTATAATAAAACACAAACACTCACATAAAAACAAAAACACACACACACACACACACTAAAACAAACCCTATACAGTTAAACATTTAGACTATTATGATGTGTACTATTTATGTTTTCATCTCTACAAGATGATGAAAAGCAGTATGATTAAACAATGATATAACTTTTGTTTTAACAAATACGTTTTTAGATCTTTCAAACCTAAAACCACAATGTTCTAAAGCAAGGATTAGAAGCGGTCAAATGATCCTCTGATTAACGCAAGACTCTTACAGAGATTTTTCTTTATGAATTTGACCTATATTAGACTGAAAATTACTTAAGGTTGTCTGCAACAAAAGTATAAGGTCCCACAAATGCTTCTCAGAATCTTTACAACAGATTAGACTTTCTTTCTCACCTTAAAAATGGTATTATTAACCTCAGGGTTTAAATGTAGCATTTGTTCACAGTATAATGTTTTATTAAAATAAAAACAACTGGTCTACATAGGTTTATTTGACTAAGATTTGATTCGATAAGTCCATCTTATCACACCACAAACTGATGTGTCTGATGGTTTGTGATGACATAAATATCTTCCTGATACAGATGTGTTAAGTGTCTGTAAAATAGTTTAAAAAGTCATCCTTTTTAGCGTTCATGTAGGATTTGTGTCCACGCTCAACTGGTTTTTGTGTAACAGAATCCTGAGACAAATGAAAACAGAATGCGTGAAAGGCTTTTCTCTTTAAGATATTTGTAATGACAGACTAAAAGCTTTATAAAACAATCGTGTGTATGCATTTCTCTCGTACATGTATACAGTAACCGCTGAGTACATGAACCAGTATTACTGATTACTGCTACAAAAAAGTATTGACATGTTAGTTAAACAATACGCTATTTTTTTTTTCTATCATTAGAATTTAAAACTAGTTAGTTTGACAAAGTTAAATAGAAGAAGTGAGCGCGCTCCTTCATCTAAAACAAAAAAGAATCGGACGCGTTATTTAAAACAATAAGATATATTGATCAAAATCTATGTCTTGCTTTTTTTAAAAAGTTTGAGTTTATAACAGATACGACGTTAAATAATATAGAGACGACTTCTCTTACCGTGGTGTGAAATAAAAAATATCAGACCGTTAAACAACAGTATAAGATACCTGTAAAAATCTTCTGACATTACAATTGAAAAGCTAACGTTTGTCCCAACTTAGAAAATTAAAAGAGCAGACTATTTTACGCAGTGTCCGTCAGATAACCTCTCGCTTCTGTGTCAGACTCAGAATGAGTTTGCGACCGCTGCAGTCAGACCACACCCACTAACCGCCCTCTAACGCTGTAAGGAGAGACCGACACGAAGGTTTAATTGTTTAAAATAATTAAACAAAGTAACGTTTTTAAGTTATTTTTAATAAACCTTTAGCGTTTCTCAATTAATGAAACCGTTCAGTATTCATCTTGAAGCTTTTCACTTTAAAAGGTTACACAAGTTTCCTTCTAAACATTCACCTCTAGGACACAGGAAAAATGTTGTTTGTTTGTCTTTAGCTATTCACACTTAATTCCTTTATTTACCCTTTGATTTTTGTCAAGCTTAAGACTTATGTCGTACTATATAACCCAGACTTTTTTCGTTTTAAAAATTAGGTTACACAAGTTCTTCTAAACATTCAACTCTAACCCGCAGGAAAATGTTGTTTGTTTTGTCTTATTTTATTTACTCATTGATTTTGTCAATCTTAAAACTTCTAGGGTGCTGTGTCAGTTAAAATACACATGAGCGAGAACAAACTGAAATGATAGCAAATGTTTTGGATTTTCAGTCATAATTAGAGGGGTAAACTTTTTTTCTACAACATCTTACTGAATGTAAAGCAGATTAGACTTTTAGTTATTGAAATATGTTCTCAGGGCAGCATTGCATCTTATTGGTTCTCTCAGTCGTCCAATCAGCGACAGCAGGAGGCGGGACATGGATTATTTGAATTGTTTTTCTCAGGACGCGGGAGACATCCTGGAGAGTGGAGACATCACGCTAAGGATATCATTGCAGTTAAGGTAATGTTATGTTTTATGTTGAACTATATTAGATTATTACATTAAAATGTCAAGATAATTATAATTAGACATAATATATAATGAAGTGTATAACAAGTAAAGCTTGTTTTTCTATCGAGCTGTTATTTAACTAGCTAGCTAACTAATGTAAGTAAGCTAACTCGCAACATTAGCTAGCTAGCTCTAAGAAAGGATAATAGCTAATTTTAGCTTATATTCTATTATAACTTTTACTGGCTATAATAGCAAGTTACGCTGCTGTCATTGCACACTTTTGCTGTGGTAGTGTTGCTGCTTCCAGGGCATTTTGTCATAGCTACATACAACAAAAAGCTTAGCTGCTCTTTAGTGCATTTTTGATGCATATATTCTAATACTGGTCTTAGAGCACCGTTTCGTATTTAAGCGCAACATTAATTTGCTGCTCTAAGGACATTTTTGCAGCTTAAATTCTAATACTGCCCTCAGGGCACCTTACCGTATCTCCATGCAACATTCTAATACTGCTCTCAGGGCACCTTACCGTATTTCCATGCAACATTCTAATACTGCCCTCAGGGCACCTTACCGTATCTCCATGCAGCATTCTAATACTGCCCTCAGGGCACCTTACCGTATCTCCATGCAACATTCTAATACTGCCCTCAGGGCACCTTACCGTATCTCCATGCAACATTCTAATACTGCCCTCAGGGCACCTTACCGTATCTCCATGCAACATTCTAATACTGCCCTCAGGGCACCTTACCGTATCTCCATGCAGCATTCTAATACTGCTCTTAGGGCACCTTACCGTATTTCCATGCAACATTCTAATACTGCCCTCAGGGCACCTTACCGTATCTCCATGCAGCATTCTAATACTGCCCTCAGGGCACCTTACCGTATCTCCATGCAACATTCTAATACTGCCCTCAGGGCACCTTACCGTATCTCCATGCAGCATTCTAATACTGCTCTTAGGGCACCTTACCGTATCTCCATGCAACATTCTAATACTGCCCTCAGGGCACCTTGCAATGCTGCCCTGAGAACATATTTCAATAACTAAAAGTCTAATCTGCGAATGTAAATGTTTTGTCTCACGCAGAGCGACCAAATGAGAAAGTGCACTGCGCGTCTGGCCGCATGACCACTGAAACGGTCTTATCTGATCAACAGACTCGTTGAAAAATATCTAAAGTTTCTGGGGTTCGACCCATTTGCAATCTAATGAGTTTTTGAGGGATCTGGCGTCGTAAACTTTGTTAGAACGTGGTTCATTGATCAAAACAGATCGTCTTTCTAACATGTTCAGCGATCAAAGGGCATCCGTGTTAACCATTTTATGACGTGCACCTGCGCGTGTGTCTGTGCACCTCTGTCGAAGGTTTAGGCAAAAGTTCGCTGACCGGTCAAAGGATGTGTGCCCTATTGAACCTTTTTATGACACATATCTGGTGAAGTTAGGTATAGTTGAGAATTGAGTATTTATAATGTATTTATAATCTATTCGAACGGCGGGGTTTAAACTAACGTTCAGGATGTGATGAGATAGTCAAAGAAGAAGACGATAACCACAAACTTAAATAGAGGTGATTGTTTTAATAAGACGGTCTATGCTGTAGGAAAACATTCTTTAATTGACTTCATTTTACCTAGTTTTATTTCTTTTTTTTCACTCATATATTTTTCAACCGTCAACACAAACACACACACACACACACACACACAAACACTCAACACATCTACACATAAACATCCACATAAACAACCATACAGTTAAATATTTAAACTTTTATGATGTCTCATACAAACCTTTTTTAAAAAACATTTAGAATCACACTGAGTATCTCTACAAGATGATGAAAAGCAGTATGATTAAACAATGATATAACTTTTGTTTTAACAAATAAGTTTAGATCTTTCAAACCTAAAACCATGATGCTCTAAAGCAAGGATTAGAAGCAGTCAAATGATCCTCTGATTAACGCAAGACTCTTACAGAGATTTTTCTTTATGAATTTGACCTATATTAGACTGAAAATTACTTAAGGTTGTCTGCAACAAAAGTATAAGGTGCCACAAATGCTTCTCAGAATCTTTACAACAGATTAGACTTTCTTTCTCACTTTAAAAATGGTATTATTAACCTCAGGGTTTAAATGTAGCATTTGTTCACAGTATAATGTTTTATTAAAATAAAAACAACTGGTCTACATAGGTTTATTTGACTAAGATTTGATCAAATAACTGATATAAGAAACATGCAAAAAGTCCATCTTATCACACCACAAACTGACGTGTCTGATGGTTTGTGATGACATAATTATCTTCCTGATACAGATGTGTTAAGTGTCTGTAAAATTGTTTAAAAAGTAATCTTGTTAAATTCTCAAAAGAAATACAACAACGATTAAATGACAGTCCTTCTACATGACACCGCTTAAGACTAAACAACACTAAAGGACATCTTTCTGGGTCTGTCTACGATGTGTGCGTTCACAAGACAAACCGAGCACGAAAAAGACACGTTTGTGTCTTTCTGTTAGCTACATATGACTATTTCACTTCAAACTTTTCTAACTATTACGCTTGAAGCTACGCATTTCACAGTACATACGCAGATACGCGTTTCTTTTTCGTATGTCTCTAAACAATAGTTAGGTAAATGACTTACATACAGTTGATACGTCATTTTAAGTGAAAGGTGGGACGATTTATGTCATTTTTATTTTGTCCACACCAATGCTTTGATACCCACCCATCTAATAAGATTCCTCCAGCAGAATTCTCTCCACATACCGGAACTAGTAGAAGTAGCCTGGGGCTCGTTCTTCGTACGTTGCTTAAAACATCCGAGATCTATGGAAGCCCGTTTCCGCCAATGAATAAAAAATAAAACAAGGTAATTGCGACTTTTTATCTCACAATTCGGACTTTTTTTCTCGCAATTCTGACTTTATAACTCGCATCTCTGAGATATAAACTCGCAATTCTGACTTTATAACTCGCAATTCTGAGATATAAACTCGCAATTCTGAGATATAAACTCGCAATTCTGACTTTATAACTCGCAATTCTGAGATATAAACTCGCAATTCTGACTTTATAACTCGCAATTCTGAGATATAAACTCGCAATTCTGACTTTATAACTCGCAATTCTGACTTTATAACTCGCAATTCTGACTTTATAACTCGCAATTCTAAGATATAAACTCGCAATTCTGACTTTATAACTCGCAATTCTGAGATATAAACTCGCAATTCTGACTTTATAACTCGCAATTCTGAGATATAAACTCGCAATTCTGACTTTATAACTCGCAATTCTGAGATATAAACTCTCAATTCTGACTTTATAACTCGCAATTCTGAGATATAAACTCGCAATTCTGACTTTATAACTCGCAATTCTGAGATATAAACTCGCAATTCTGACTTTATAACTCGCAATTCTGAGATATAAACTCGCAATTCTGACTTTATATATAAAATCTTAGAAGCATATTCAGGAAAATGTTTATGAAAATGTCCAAACGCCTATATTCCAGATAAATGCAATCTAATTCAGGGGTGCAAAATTCAGTTGCTTGAGGACCACAGCCCTGCAGAATTTAGTTCCAACCCTGCTCAAAAACACTGTTTCTTTTATTCAGATTTATAGCTGAACCGTGTGTATTTGGGTTGATGCTAAACTTTGCAGTAGCTATAAATGAAGTATGAATGAAGTATTATGCTCTCGAAGGACAGTCGGATTCTGCTGTACCAGCACATAAAGGGATTTCTGGAAATAAAGCTGCCGATGAGCTATCAATAATAGTGTTACAATAATACGTTTTTGACTTGACAGCTGTTATTAAAATAATGCGATAGAAGCTGCCTCAAACTCAGAACTATAAAGAAATGAAGAATGTTGTGTCTGAAAGCCCGGCGGTAATAGTAGGCTACTGTCCAACGGAGAGTGGTTTTCTATGGTGCGAGAAAGTCAGAGTTGTGAGATATAAACTCGCAATTGTGAGAAAAAAAGTCAGAATTGCGAGTTTATATCTCAGAATTGCGAGTTATAAAGTCAGAATTGCGAGTTATAAAGTCAGAATTGCGAGTTATAAAGTCAGAATTGCGAGTTATAAAGTCAGAATTGCGAGTTTATATCTCAGAATTGCGAGTTATAAAGTCAGAATTGCGAGTTATAAAGTCAGAATTGCGAGTTTATTTCTCAGAATTGCGAGTTATAAAGTCAGAATTGCGAGTTATAAAGTCAGAATTGCGAGTTATAAAGTCAGAATTGCGAGTTTATATCTCAGAATTGCGAGTTATAAAGTCAGAATTGCGAGTTTATATCTCAGAATTGCGAGTTATAAAGTCAGAATTGCGAGTTATAAAGTCAGAATTGCGAGTTTATATCTCAGAGATGCGAGTTATAAAGTCAGAATTGCGAGTTATAAAGTCAGAATTGCGAGTTATAAAGTCAGAATTGCGAGTTATAAAGTCAGAATTGCGAGTTTATATCTCAGAGATGCGAGTTATAAAGTCAGAATTGCGAGTTATAAAGTCAGAATTGCGAGTTATAAAGTCAGAATTGCGAGTTATAAAGTCAGAATTGCGAGTTTATATCTCAGAGATGCGAGTTATAAAGTCAGAATTGCGAGTTATAAAGTCAGAATTGCGAGTTATAAAGTCAGAATTGCGAGTTATAAAGTCAGAATTGCGAGTTTATATCTCAGAATTGCGAGTTATAAAGTCAGAATTGCGAGTTTATTTCTCAGAATTGCGAGTTATAAAGTCAGAATTGCGAGTTATAAAGTCAGAATTGCGAGTTATAAAGTCAGAATTGCGAGTTTATATCTCAGAATTGCGAGTTATAAAGTCAGAATTGCGAGTTTATATCTCAGAATTGCGAGTTATAAAGTCAGAATTGCGAGTTTATATCTCAGAATTGCGAGTTATAAAGTCAGAATTGCGAGTTATAAAGTCAGAATTGCGAGTTTATATCTCAGAGATGCGAGTTATAAAGTCAGAATTGCGAGTTATAAAGTCAGAATTGCGAGTTTATATCTCAGAATTGCGAGTTATAAAGTCAGAATTGCGAGTTTATATCTCAGAATTGCGAGTTATAAAGTCAGAATTGCGAGTTATAAAGTCAGAATTTTCGAGTTATAAAGTCAGAATTGCGAGTTTATATCTCAGAATTGCGAGTTATAAAGTCAGAATTGCGAGTTATAAAGTCAGAATTGCGAGTTTATATCTCAGAGATGCGAGTTATAAAGTCAGAATTGCGAGAAAAAAAGTCTGAATTGTGAGATAAAAAGTCGCAATTACCTTGTTTTATTTTTTATTCATTGGCGGAAACGGGCTTCCATAGAGATCAAATGAGACATCCGAGATGATTTCATCGTGCTAATCATGATCCGGCTAATTGGGTTCTTCGAACACACCTGTTGTTGATGATTAGTATCGCTGGATTGAGTTATCTGAGATAACTGCGCGTTCATGCGCTGGTTTAAAAGGGGATATGTATCGATAGTAGAAACACTGATCAGCAACGCTGTTATTGGTTGCCCACAATGGCCAAAGAGCGCGCCCACTTTTTCTCTGCGGCAGAACAAGAACTCTTGATGGAGGGCTATGGGGAGTTCCAAAATTTAATAAAAACGACAGGGAACACCTCAAAGGCTGCAAAAGCCAGGAGAGAGGGCTGGCAAAAAGTTGCAGACAAATGAAATGCGTAAGTAGTGATTGTGTTAGAGGTTTTCAATCAGTTATTACAGTATATGTACATTAAACATTTTCATACTTTAATCTTTCATATTAGAGCCTCCACAGGACCCACTAGAAATTGGGAACAAGTAAAGGTGAAATACAAGAATATTCTACAAAATGGTAATAATTAACTACATATGTTGTTCTTAGTCTTTTTTTGTTTTTGTTTTAAACGACTGTGAAATTATGTGCTTGTTTATATCAGCAACTAGGAAAAAGGCAGAGCAAAAAAAAACAGGCGGTGGTCCTGCACCCTGAGTTAAATGTGAACCGACCCAATATTCAGGACATCCCTGGGAGCAGCTCTTCCTTAGACCCACAGCCAGGAAGCAGTAGCAGCAGCACCTTCATTACTGGTAAAGAGGTTTTTAATTCACTTTGTATAGGCTACTGTAAAATAATTGGTAGCTACCTTGCATTTGGTGTAATCCAAATGTCAGCTACACTCTTCAACTGGTAAATCTTGAGTAGTGCTGAATTGCATTGACATGAAAGGAAGGCAGTTAAACCTACTTTGAGTAAATGGGGGGGGGGGATAAAAAGTTTCTATGTTTCTTTTCCTGTGTACCTCATTGTAATGAATTTTTATTTCTTTCTCTATTTCTGTGCAGTTTTACATAAAACACCCACACTTTTACCTGTTCCCATGCAAGTGGTGGCTGTAGCATGTGCAGTAAGTGGACTTGTCCTTTTTTTTTTTTTTTCTCAATAGTGAAATCAATATCAATAGTGGAGACACCGTATCACTTTGTCATACCATTTATTTTCATTGCACAGGACAGTGAAGAGACCCTCTCGGATGAGTGTCCTTTGGAGGAAGTACCTGTAAGTGCATAACTACATAAAAATGCACTATATAATATACCCTATAAACTTATCAACTAATGTCCTTTATATTTTTGACCGCAATATGAGTTGCAGGAGTCTGCACAGAGAACTGATACAGAGGTGGACAGTGTTGCATTGTTTTTTTACTTTGTTTTTTTTTTTTTTTGTATGCGTTGAGTCTAATTTATTTTCTCTGCAAATGGCACAGGGTGACATCCGTTCCCTCTATAAACGTAGCCTACAGCAAAAGGTTGAATATTTGCATTTAAAAAAACAAAAACTGAGGGGAGAAATGGAGCTCCAAGAGCTAATGAAGAAGAAAATTGCTCTAGAAATAGAGTTGCTGCAAAAGGAACTTCAGAGTAAGTACTAAAACATTTCACATTTCAGAGCACTACTGTTGACCTTGCATAACAATATCTCTTTACAGGCAAAAGATGACCCTAATTTGTTTTTGTTTTTTTTCTCAAAGAACAACTAATAAAAATCATTGAATCCATATTTGCCTTGTCTTTTTTTTATTTTTATTTGTCTTAATTTTTATTAAATTATTCTCAAAAATGGTGTTCCACAATCCTGTCCCGTGCAGCTCTGCCACTAGGTTGATCCAAGTGCACTGGCTGGAGGTCATCATCAGGCTGCACTTCCACCACAGGGGTCCTCTCCTTTCTAATGGTGGCAATGTTGTGTAATACAGCACAATGTCGCATGCCCTGTCAGGTGCAACCCTCAGACTTTTCAGACACTGAAATCTTCCCTTTAGTTGCCCAAAGGTCATTTCAATGCGTGCCCTTGTCCTGGCTAGAGCTGCATTGTAACTGGTTTGTGGTCCAGGGTTGGGGTCAGGGAATGGAGTCATAAAATACTGCCTACAGGCATAGCCCCTGTCTCCAACCAGGATCCCATCGTAATCACCTGTACAATGGTAAAATGCAGTTCTGTTAGGCCCACAATAAGTGTGTGTGTGTAATACAGTGAGCATGACATTAATATCCTTACCACGTTCAAATAATGTGCATAACTGTGACTCTCTGAAAATTCTTGAGTCATGCACAGATCCTGGCCATTTGGCTTCCACATTTGTGATATGACACATAGAGTCTAAGACATTGTAGTCAATCAACTGCATACTTATGGAATACATTGTATATATTACCAATATAAAATATTAAGAATAGTGATACTTAACTCACCTGCACATTTATACTGTGAACCCCCTTTCGGTTCACAAAATCCCCTTCATTTGGGGCCTGGTGGGGCCTTGATATGAATGTGTGTGCAGTCTATGGCACCAATCACATTAGGGAAGCCTGGGGGACAATCGATTTATATTTACTAGTGTGGTCATATTCATACGATCTTCATTAACAAGTAGAATGTACCTGCAATTGCGAAATAGCTCTGTTTTACAACTTGGGGTCTTAAGTGGCTTGGAAAGACTACAAAAACACCTAAAAACTGCTTTAGCGCCAGGTAAACTTTACGAATGGCACGACAGACAGCACTTTTGGCCAAGTTCTCCGCATCCCCAATAGTGTACAGGAAAGTGCCACTCGCAAAGAATCTCAACGCGATGCACACAGTTTGTGCTGTGGTTAAAGCCCGACTCCGACGAGTAGAACTTTTAATATGAGGTTCTAACAAGTTTATTATGTAAATGACACCCTCACGTGAAAAACGATATCTTTCAAAAAGTACACTATCGCGCTGTGCTAATGGATCCTGTCTGTGTCGCAAAACGCGATTAATTCTAAAAGCTCTGCGAATTATCCTTGCACCTTCCGCAACAGGTTGCTCTCGTAAAAACGGGCAAGACATGGCTGCGACAGACTTCCCTATCTCCTCCGCTTATAAAGCCGCGATCTAATCCTGTTTACATGAAATAAGCCTGCTCCCGAGCAGGTTTAAGCTTGCGCACCTGTTGCTATGACAGCAAGTCCAGGATGAGCGTCGAAGAACCAAACGATCCAAGATCATGCCAAATCGTCAACAATCAAATCCAGCTAACTGAGTTAGCGACGTACGAAGAACGAGCCCCTGAACAGAACAGATATTTAACCACTCTTCCTCTGAAATAGCAAGACTGGCTTCTCTCTCCCATTTTAATCTTACCTCCCTAGTTGAGTGTTCTTTATTGGATTGAATACATAAAGTTTTGAGACAAGTTTCCTATTATCCTTATTTTTATAAACATCAATAAATAAATCTACTAAATTAGGTTTATGTTTCTCCAAATATCTTATTTCACTGTTGAAATAAGTTCTGGTTTGTAGATACCTAAAAAAATATAATTTTTCCAGGCCATACATATTAGAGATATCCTGATAACGATCTAATTCATCCTTTGAGGAAATTGAACGTCTCGGTTACATAGGTAACCCTCGTTCCCTGAAGGAGGGAACGGAGACGTACGTCGGACTGACCGATGAATAGGAATCTCGCTAGAGAGGCCAATCTGCTTTGAGTGTAACTAAAACGAGCCAATGCACATTGGCATGCAATCATATGCAGCAGCTGCTCACCTCGCAGCGCGGGTATATAATGAGCAGCAGGTGCGTTGCATCTTTAGGTTTTCGCTGAGGAGCCGAACAGGTAAGGCGGCAGCATCAGCGGGGTCCAGCGACTGTGGCGACGGGACGTACGTCTCCGTTCCCTCCTTCAGGGAACGAGGGTTACCTATGTAACCGAGACGTTCCCATTCAGTCGGTCACGTTCGACGTACGTCGGACTGACCGACGAATAGGAATCCCTACCAAAGCGCCACAGGAGCTGCCCCCTTCCAGCGCTCTGTAGCAAGCCTCCTGAACCCCCTTGCTTAAGGACGGTGGGCCACGGCCAACACAGAGAGTGTCGATCACTGCTGTTCACCAAACCCATTCAGTGATACTAATGAATAACACTGGGAAAGCGTACCCTTTCCTTGGAAAGGACCGCTGCGTAACCACATCCTTCCCCGAAGGAGTTATGTGGAGAGTACATATGGACCAACCCCGTAGGATTGTACTACACATGGAATACTGGGGTGACTCCAACCCGACGAGAGGTGGGTTCTCCCAGAGGGAAAGACACGGGCTTCGTTTAGGAGCAACTCGTGGAATAACACACATGGGATCCCCGTAGGGTCACACATATGGAACCCAGCCTAAATCCAGTTCTCAAGGATACAATGGAGTAAAGGCCTGGCGCCAACGCTCCGCCACGTCTGGCTGCTGAAGGGTGATTGGAGGACTCAACAGGGTCTGCCTTGTAGGGACTCTCTGGAGCAATAAGCGCATGTAACGCAGCAAGCCGACACTAAGCCGGGACTTCTCCGTGCCTCTGACCTGAGAACACGGGAGGAGACCAGCTCGACACAAAGGCTATAGAATCTAGCGAACGTGTTAGGTGTCGCCCAGCCCGCAGCTCTACAAATATCTGTCAGCGAGGCGCCACGAGCCAGCGCCCAGGAGGATGTCACGCCTCTCGTAGAGTGGGCATGCAACCTGAGCGGGCAGGGCACGCCTTGTGCTTGGTAAGCCAAGGCGATGGCGTCCACTACCCAGTGGGCCATCCTCTGCTTGGAGACAGCCTTTCCCTTCTGCTGGCCTCCGTAACAGACAAAGAGCTGGTCTGAGGTTCTGAGGCTTCGAGTTCTGTCTATGTACAGTCGCAAAGCACGAACTGGACAGAGCAAAGCCAGGGCTGGGTCTGCCTCCTCCGGGAGCAGCGCTTGCAGGCTCACTACCTGGTCCCTGAAGGGAGTGGTAGGAACCTTGGGCACATAGCCAAGCCGGGGTCTCAGTACCATGTGGCCGTCACCCGGCCCAAACTCTAGGCACGATTCGTCGACCGAAAATGCCTGCAGGTCCCCTACCCTCTTGATGGAGGCCAGTGCAACCAGCAACAAAGTCTTCATAGACAGAATCTTTAAGTCTGCTGACTGCAAAGGCTCAAAGGGAGCAATCTGGAGTGCTCGAAGCACCAGAGCAAGGTCCCAAGAGGGTAAGGAGGGGGGTCGAGGAGGATTTAACCGTCTCGCCCCCCTAAGGAACCTGACGACCAGGTCGTGCTTACCAACGGACTTACCATCGATGTGGTCGTGGCACGCGGAAATAGCGGCAGCATGAACTTTGAGGGTGGAGGGAGCCAGCCTACGCTCCAACCCTTGCTGCAAGAAAGAAAGCACGACACCGATCGAACACCTTCGGGGGTCTTCTCGGCGAGAAGAACACCACTCGACAAACAGGACGTGCCGAAGCGATGGTGTTAAGTACCTCAGGGGGTAAGTCACCTAGAACCTCCGCGTCCCATCCAGGGACCAGACATGGAGTTTCCAGAGGTCTGGACGCGGGTGCCAAAGGGTGCCCCGTCTCTGAGAAAGAAGATCCTTCCTCAGAGGAATTCGCCAGGGAGGGGCTGACGCAAGGAGCGTGAGTTCCGGGAACCAGGTCCGGCTGGGCCAATATGGCGCAACTAGCAGGACCTGCTCCTCGTCCTCCCGGACTTTGCACAAGGTCTGTGCAAGTAGGCTCACTGGGGGAAATGCATATTTGCGAAGGCCCCGGGGCCAGCTGTGCGAAACCGTGAACAACTGGCAGTGAGAGGTTTCTGGTGAGGCAAACAGGTCTACCTGAGCTTCGCCGTACTCTCCCCAAATCAGCTGGACCACCTGGGGGTGGAGTCGCCACTCTCCCGGCAGCGCAGCTCGTGAGAGCTCGTCGGCCACACGGTTGAGCACACCAGGGACATGAATGGCGCGAAGCGACCTCAGATGCTTCTGACTTCAAAGGAGGAGATGGTGGGCGAGTTGCGACATGCGACGGGAGTGCAGACCCCCTTGATGGTTGACGTACGCCACGGTCGCAGTATTGTCCGTGCGGACCAGCACATGCTTGACCCGTAACGGCCCTTTCAGACGGCCCAGGGCAAGACGTACTGCTAGCAACTCGAGGCAGTTGACGTGCCAATGCAGTTGGGGGCCCGTCCATACCCCTGACACTGCATGCCCGCTGTACGTGGCCCCCCAGCCGGTGGCAGAGGCATCCGTGAAGACTACCGCATGCCGGGACACCTGCTCTAGGGGCACTCCTGCCCGAAGAAACAAGGGGTCTGACCACGGGCTGAAGGTTTGGCGGCATTCCGGAGTGATTGCCACTCGGTACGTGCTGCGTTGCCACGCCCATCTCGGGACTCGGCCGTGAAGCCAGTGCTGAAGCGGTCTCATATGAAGCAAACCGAGCGGGGTTACTGCCGCTGTGGCTGCCATATGCCCCAGGAGCCTCTGAAAAAGTTTCAGTGGGACCGCTGTCCTGCACCTGAATGTATTCAGGCAGTTCAGTACCGACCGAGCACGTTCCTCTGTGAGGCGTGCTGACTGTTCGACCGAATCCAACTCCATACCGAGAAAAGAGATCCTCTGCACTGGGGCGAGTTTGCTCTTCTCCCAGTTGACCTGAAGGCCCAACTGGCTGAGGTGACTGAGCACCAAATCCCTGTGTTTGCATAACTGCTCCCGAGACTGAGCAAGAATGAGCCAGTCGTCGAGATAGTTGAGGATGCGAACACCCTGTTCTCTCATGGGAACAAGGGCTCCCTCTACGACTTTCGTGAAGACGCGGGGAGACAGGGCCAGCCCGAAGGGCAGGACCTTGTACTGATATGCTCGACCCTCGAACGCAAAGCGCAGAAACGGCCTGTGTCGAGGAAGAAACGAGACATGAAAGTACGCGTCCTTCAGGTCGATCGCTGCAAACCAATCTCGGGGACGGATGCACTCGAAAATGCGTCTCTACGTGAGCATTCTGAACGGTAGCCTGTGAAGGCTCCGATTCAAAACTCGCAGGTCCAAGATTGGTCGTAACCCACCGCTTTTCTTGGGCACAATGAAGTAAGGGCTGTAAAACCCCGACCTCATATCGGCTGGAGGGACCGGCTCTATCGCGTCCTTCGCCAGTAGGACTACAATCTCCGCACGCAAGACGTGGGCATCGACAGCTTTCACTGAAGTGAAGTGGACACCTCTGAACTTGGGGGGACGCCGGGCGAACTGAATCGCATAGCCGAGCCTGATGGTCCGAATGAGCCAGCGAGACGGACTGGGGAGCGCTAACCAGGCTCGCAGAGACCGCACAAGCGGGACCAAGGGGACCGTAGGCGTACCCGCAGTGGGGCAGCGAGGTGGAACGCAGGGACGCGGCTCGGGGGGCTCTCCCTGGGAGGCGGCCCGTAGCGGGGTCTGTGTGTGCTGTGCAACACTTACCTGGTTCCACGATCGGACGGGGGCTGCAGGAGAGGCTTGGGTGCCCATCTCGAACTGCACGCTGCTGTCCGCTGGCGATAGAAGAGGTGGATAAGAGTGGAGAGGTTTTGCTCCTCCCACTACTCTCCAAGCCCTCTTTGGACCCGGAGATGATAGAAACTGCTCTTTTATTGAAAATTTGGGTACCGCTGGCTGCTGGGCCAGCGACGGAACAGAAAGAAAAGGGAACAAAGGATTTACCACCCGGCCCTCCTCCGGGGGAAGGAGCGGTGCAGTCACCATCTCCTGAAGAGCAGTCCCAATCATCTCCGGGTCGCCCGTCCTAGGGCCTCTTGCTCTTGGCTTTACCGCCTCTCTTGGCGGGGGCCTGGACGGGCTGGGGACCCCGCTTACGACTGGCTCCACGGCGCCGCTTGGGTGGAGGCTGCTGCTGCGGCGCGGGAGCGGGGGCAGCCGCAGGGGGTCGCCCTCGGCGACGAGCAGGCTGAGGTGCCGCCGGCGGTGGATTGGATGCAGCAGCGGACCGCCGTGGCAGGATGTGGCTGATCGCCTCAGACTGCTTCTGTACAGCCGAGAACTGCTGGGCGAAGTTCTCGACCGCGTCGCCGAAGAGGCCGGTCTGGGACACGAGGGAATTAAGGAACCTGACCTTGTCGGTATCCCTCATGTCGGTCAGACACAGCCAGAGATGGCGTTCCTGGACCACCAAAGTGGACATCGCACGACCCACCGACCGCGCAGTCACCTTCGTCGCCCGAAGCGCGAGGTCTGTCGCGGCACGAAGTTCCTGAAGAACTTGCGGGTCATGACCACCCTCGTGCAGGCCCCTCAGTGCCTTGGCCTGATGGACCAGCAACAACGCCATAGCGTGTAAGGCGGAGGCGGCCTCCCCACAGGCCCGGTAAGCCTTGCCGGTAAGGTCCGACGAGTGCTTACAGGCCCGGGAAGGGAGAGACGGCTCCCCCCGCCAGGTTGAGTTAGGGCACAGCTGCATAGCAACGGCCTGCTCCACCGGGGGGATGCGCGTGTAACCCTTAGCCATGCCGCCATCGAGGGTGGTGAGGGAGGAGGACCCACTGGCACGGTTTCGGGCAGTAAAAGGTGCCTTCCACGTACCAGTGAGCTCTTCATGCACTTCCGGGAAGAAAGGAACCGGGGTGGGTGGCTGAGAACCAGCTTGTGCCACCCCGAGAAACCAATCATCCAGCCTCGAGGGCTCAGGACACGGTGGAGGATTCCACACCAGCCCGACCCTGTTGGCGGCCCGGGAAAGCATAGCCATCATTTCTGGATCTGTATCGGGCACAGCCACTGTACCCGAAGGAGGCAACTGCGCCGACACATCATCTCCGGAAAGGTCTGACTCACCCTCCGATGCAGCTATCGACATCCGGTCATCGGGAGGAGCGCCGAAGGACACAGATGGTGCACACCTCTGAGATGGCCCACCGCGCTCCCCTGGTAGCTCCACTGGCTGCGGAGTGCAGGAGGAGTGAGGGTTCCTAGGGGGTTGGTTCCCCGAAGGAAGCGCACTCACTGTGATCCTCAGATCACCAGTGCCGCCACTCGCAGCAACCCTCTGAGGAGGATTGGAACGAGGCAGCGGCACTGGGACTCCGCCCCTTTGCAGGAGCTGGAGTCTCGACCGCAACTCCGAGATGGTCATCTTCCCACAATGGGTACATGACTCATCCACAAACGCTGCCTCAGCGTGCACTGAGCCCAGACACGCGATGCAGCGCTCGTGACCATCTCCCGGCGCCAGGTAACGACAGCATCCAGAAACACACAAGTAGAATGTCATCTTTAAAAAGACGCAAGCTCTACTCGTGCAAGCTCTTTTAGGGACTCGCTCTCTTAGTCAGTGCTGAAGCACGCAGGGGAACGGCCGTGGCAACACAGACAGCGAATTGTGCAGCCTGTCTGTGTGCTCTCTCTCTCTCTCGCCGCTTTCTACCAGCTGTGAAAACAGCTTTTATGCGCTCTTAAGCGCACCGTTTACCAGACGTGAAAACGGCCCTTTCCGCTCTTTTTGCTCAGAAAAAAGGCAAAAAAAAAGAGAAGAAAAGGAACGAAGAGAATCGACCCCGCTGCTGTGCTGTACACCCGCATCTCACAAAGAGATCGTCCAGCAGAGACTCTTTTTAGACCACTTCTTAGCAGAAACAACTGTTCGGCTTCGAAGCGAAAAGCTAAAGATGCAACGCACCTGCTGCTCATTATATACCCGCGCTGCGAGGTGAGCAGCTGCTGCATATGATTGCATGCCAATGTGCATTGGCTCGTTTTAGTTACATTCAAAGCAGATTGGCCTCTCTAGCGAGATTCCTATTCGTCGGTCAGTCCGACGTACGTCGAACATGACCGACTGAATGGGAACCAAAAGTAGTGATGCCAAGTCTATACCAAGACTGAAACCTCCCATCAGACATTGCTGGTTTAAATTCAGGGTCAGAGGAGACCCATCTCAGTAGTCTTGACTGTCTTTCAAGTAAAGGTGATTTACATTCTTTAAACCAGATTCTAAAAGGAACTTTAGTCCATTGATTTAAACTATTTAAATACCGTTTATATAACGTTTTACTACCTAATAGTGATTGCAATGGTATAGCTAGCTGTGAAATTTCCAGATCTTTCCACTTTGCTGTATAATCTGGGTTACAGCAGCACACTAATGATCTTAACTGAGCTGACTTGTAATAGTCTAACAAGCAAGGAAGTGCTCTACCTCCTTTCCCTTTAGACAGTTGCAGTGTTTTAAATTTAATTCTTGGCCTCCTACCCCTCCAAATAAATCTTGAAATCCACTTGTCCCATTCTCTAAATTGTTTTAGAGGAACTTCAACTGGTAGGGATTGGAAGAGGTATAAGAGACGGGGAAGTATGTTCATTTTTATTGTATCTATTCTATTATACATCTCTAAGGGGAGCTGGGACCACCTATCTATATCTGATTTAATAATCTTATTTATAGGACCATAATTACTATCAAATAGTTTTGTAGTGTCTTTAGTTATTAAGATTCCCAGGTACTTAATACCTGTTGAGTTCCATTTAAATTTAAATCTATTCAACATATTTCTCTGAGGAGTATAATTAAAACTTAAAATTTGTGTTTTTTGAACATTTAGTTTATATCCAGAGTAGCTGCCGAATTTTTTTAAAATGGACATCAATCTAGGAATACTAACCTCTGGCGATGCGACAAACAACAGTACATCATCTGCATATAGACAAATCTTTTGCTCTAAACTTCTAACTCTTATTCCTTTGATTCCCTGATCATCTCTAATTAACTGAGCTATGGGCTCAATAAATAAAGCAAACAGAGCAGGGCTGAGAGGGCAGCCTTGACGACAGCCTCTTTCCAAGTTAAAACTCGGAGTAAGATGACCGTTGATCTTAATTCTAGCATTTGGAGAAGAATACAAAGTTTTAATACAGCTAATGAATTCATCTTTGAAGCCAAATCTTCTTTATGTCAGGTAAAGATATTCCCAGCGGACGGAGTCAAACGCTTTTTCAGCATCTAAACTAATACCTACTGCTCTGGAATTTTCTTTGGTGATATGATCAATTACATGCAGCACCCGTCTAATATTATCTTGTGTCTGCCTATCACGCACAAATCCCGCTTGATCTAAATCCACTAATTCTGGTATTATATCTTCCAGTCTTTTAGCTAATATTGCTGCATACAGTTTATAATCCACGTTTAAAACAGAAATTGGCCTAAATGCACTACACTCCTTCTTATCTTTACCCTCTTTAGGAATAATCGAGATTATTGCCTCACTCCATGTTCTTGGTGGTTCGCCTCCTTTAAGCGTATAATTATGTAAGACATTGTTAATAATACATATATTTATTTTATTTATTTTAGCTTTGGGGAACCACCCTTACGAGTGACGTATGATTAATGGATATTAATCAGAACGTCCAACTTATACCTTATCAACGACTTGTCCAGCAAGCATTAATCTCAGCAAGTTATCTCTTAACACTTTGTTTATTTAATTCGTGGCCAACGATTAAAATAACCAAATAGTTAACTTAGTTCTCAGACTCATGAGCGTAGGTAAACGCGATCTTTTGGCAAATAATTACGAGATGCGAAATCCATAGCACAGACAAGAGATTTCTTAATACAGTCAAAGTTTTATTCACTACTCTAACACAACATTAACTAGACAACATAAAACAGACGATTTAACATACACACAGATGGGAGCGAGTTGTTTTATATCTGAAGAGAGAGAGACAGGTTTTAATGCTCGTTTCAACCTGAGGGAACTCATAGACAAAGAAGTATTTTATCTTTACTCTTAAACAACAGATAGATATGTCACCAGTTTCCAGTAGATTCAAGAGAAGTTATTTTTGCCTTACTGTTTCTTTTCGATTCAAAGAGTCTTTTCCTCAGGTGAATTCCGTCCTTTGCTTTGGTCGAGACGGACCGCGTGTGGATTGGCTGCTCGGTAGGTCGTGTGACGCGGTTACTCTTCAGTGATTGGAGGACTTCGTTCTGACTGATGAAGCTCTCAGGAAGTCTTTGTCAGCTCTTAGAAGTTTAACTTTGATCGCTGTGCAATGCCTTCGCCGTGATGTTAGAGGCCAGAAGCGCTTTGCAGCGTGAGCAGAACGAGAGACGAGCGAGGCGTGTGTGAGCCTCCGGTAGTTTTCAACTCCCACACTTTTCCGGTTGTGCATCTGGTTTTAAGCGAGCCTATTTGGGATCTGCCTTCGGGCGCTTGGGCCAATCGCAAGTGTTGCTGTGGGCGGAGCCCCGCCCCCTGCACAGTTGCGTGTTGCATACATTATCTGCGCAAGTATTTATCACATAAAAACTTATAACAGCAAACTTCTATTCGTCTCATTAAAGAGAAACAGATAAGATTTCATTTATACCACAATATTGTGAGCATGTGAACTGACATCTCGTCACCAGGTACCCTTTATGCATTGAATGATTGCAACAATACCATGAGTTTCAATAATAACAAAACAAGCTTATAACTGTCACAAATACAAACGTCTTAATACATGTATAGATATATTGTATATAGTGTTTCTTTTTTCGAGTATATTTTGCTTCAGTCACAGGAACTTAGTATAATTCGTTCCCTTTTATCATACCATATCCTTAAGCCAAGCTGTGGCTCCCTTTGTCCGTTTCTGTTGGTTTAGAGAACGCAACAGGAAAAACACATTCCTTTCTTGGGCGAAACGCGAGGTCATAATGTCACTTCTTGGGGAGCTCTGGAGCTCGTCTTAGCTCCGAGCCGGCTGTAAAACCTTCTTCTTCCAGACATTTTTCATGAATTACTGCAAACTTAATGGAGTTAGCAGTTAGGGAGGGTTCTGTGGAGTTTCTCCAAATGACAAGGGCTCTCAAAAACCCAACATATATGTTTTTCTGGTCCCAGGAGATTTAAGGGAGGGCCTTCCATACGGCGTCAGGATGTCTGGAA
The DNA here is from genome assembly GCF_936440315.1 of Barbus barbus. NCBI lineage: Eukaryota > Metazoa > Chordata > Actinopteri > Cypriniformes > Cyprinidae > Barbus > Barbus barbus. The sequence continues at coordinate 32,997,225 of NC_136737.1, forward strand.
ATTGTGTGTGTGTGTAAGCAGAATTCTTCCTACAATTAAAACAGTCAAAAAGCATGGGAATTAACTGGTCTTTAAAGGCCTTATACCACTCAGCAGGGAACACACAATTGTTTTATAAAGCTTTTAGTCTGTCATTACAAATATCTTAAAGAGAAAAGCCTTTCACACATTCTGTTTTCATTTGTCTCAGGATTCTGTTACACAAAAACCACTTGTGCGTGGACACAAATCCTACATGAACGCTAAAAAGGATGACTTTTTAAACTATTTTACAGACACTTAACACATCTGTATCAGGAAGATATTTATGTCATCACAAACCATCAGACACGTCAGTTTGTGGTGTGATAAGATGGACTTATCGAATATTTGCATGTTTCTTATATCAGTTATTTGATCAAATCTTAGTCAAATAAACCTATGTAGACCAGTTGTTTTTATTTTAATAAAACATTATACTGTGAACAAATACTACATTTAAACCCTGAGGTTAATAATACCATTTTTAAAGTGAGAAAGAAAGTCTAATCTGTTGTAAAGATTCTGAGAAGCATTTGTGGCACCTTATACTTTTGTTGCAGACAACCTTATGAGAAGTAATTTTCAGTCTAATATAGGTCAAATTCATAAAGAAAAATCTCTGTAAGAGTCTTAAGTTAATCAGAATGAAGATGGGGGCCAGCTGGTCAGCACAGGTTAAAATAAAAATAAACAACATCAAATAAAATAAATGCTTTACATTCTCGTTGGGGAGATTTTTCATTTGTCGAGCAATTCTTCTGTCAAATTCCTCAACTTCACTAAAAGAAAATATAAATGCTGTTGTCAAAAATGTTGTGTAACACAAAAATCCAACAGTTTTTGTACAAACAAAAACTTAAAACATACCTTGAGTAATAAATGGGGCCCTGGAGGAACACCTCTTCAGCCTCCTGCCAAGACAAGCCCTGCAGCTAGCAAAGACCATGAATGATGGCCTGTACAAATAAACCATCTGGGAAAAAATACACAACACGCAAATTATTTAGACAACCCAACAGAGCTCATATTGTCAATTCTATGCAGATTACTTGATATTTTGATGAAAATAAACTCAAGGCCACATTTTATTCCAAAGATCTTATTTGTAATTATTACAGAACTTATTTCTAATTGTTACACTGTTATTGTGTTACTATTATTGTCTGTGGTAGCACTTGAGATTTGTAAAGTACAATAAAAACAACGTGCAATATTATTTTTCTTACACATATTACTACTACTAATAGTATGAAATAATAATAATTAATACAGTAATACGTACAGTAGACCTACATAGTACTAAATTCAAATTTCAAATTCAAATTTTATTTGTCACATACATATACATACATAGTACGACATGTAGTGAAATGTATTGTACGACTGTCCAACAAATTGTCCAACAAAATTAAGAAAAACCTCAAGTTTACAAAAATACAAATAGAAAAAGTACAGTAAACATATATATATAAATAAACTAGCAATAAAATAAAATAAAAAATAGATATGAGAATAAAAAGAGATATGAAGAATAAAAATAGAATATGATTCTATATAGATTCTATAAAAAGTAAAGTGTATGTCAGTGATAAAGTGTCCGTGTGCTGTGCAGTGCAGTAAAGTGTATAAGTGAGTAAAAGGAATACTAAAGACAAAAGACAAATGGTATGTAAGTCCCACTCATTTATCCTTACGTAACCTTCTACAAATTAGTGCAGATTGTAATTGAAAATGTGCAAAGTGGAAGTGTGGGGTGATGTGATTAGAGTGGAGAGAGGTTAAGACTCCGAATGGCCTGCGGGAAGAAGCTCCTCCTCATTCTCTCTGTGTTCGCCTTCATGGAGCGGAAGCGTCTCCCTGAACGCAGCAGAGAAAAGAGTCCATTGTTGGGATGGCTGAGGTCCTTCACTATCTTCCTGGCCCTGGTCAGGCACCGCTTGCTGTAGATGTCCTGCAGGTCAGGGAGCTCGGTGTGAATGATACGTTCCGCTGAACGCACCACCCTCTGGAGGGCTCGTCTGTCCTGCATAGTGCAGTTCCCGAACCAGGAAGTGATGCTGCCCGTCAGGACGCTCTCGATGGTGCAGGTGTAAAAAGTCTTAAGCACCCGAGAGGGAAGTCTAAAGTCCCTTAAGCGTCTCAGATGGTACAGACGCTGCCTGGCCTTCTTCACCAGGGTGCTGGTATGACAGGACCAAGTCAAGTCCTGCGTGATGTGAACACCCAGGTATCTGAAGCTGTCCACTCTCTCCACTGGAGTCCCGTTGATCGTGATCGGCTGGTATGACCGTTCCTGCTTCGTACTGAAGTCCACTATCAGCTCCTTAGTTTTGCTGATGTTCAGGTGTAGACTATTCACCTGGCACCAACTCTCCAGGTTCTTAATTTCCTGTATGTAGGCCATCTCGTCGTTGTCTGAGATCAGGCCCAACACAACAGTGTCATCAGCAAACTTGATGATGGTGGTGGAGTTGGAAGTGGCCACACAGTCATAGGTGTACAGTGAGTACAGCAGGGAGCTCAGAACACAACCTTGAGGGGCTCCAGTACTTAGGGTGATGGAGGATGAGGTGTGTTTACCCATCCGTACGGCTTGCTGTCTGTCCTTCAGGAAGCTGGAGATCCATTGGCACAAGTATGTGCTGAGACCAAGGACCTCCAACTTGGAGGTGAGTGTGGAGGGAATTATGGTGTTAAACGCTGAACTGTAGTCCACAAACAGCATTTTTACATAATTCCCTTTTCTGCCGTCCAGGTGACTTGTTGTGGTGTGGAGGAGGTGTGAGATGGCATCCTCCGTGGAGCGGTTATGCCTGTACGCAAACTGTAGTGGATCCAGTGTGTCTGGTAGTGATGCAATGATGAAGTCTCTGACCAGTCTCTCAAAGCACTTCATCACCACTGATGTGAGGGCTACAGGGCGATAGTCATTTAGGCAGGTGGGTTGGGGTTTCTTGGGGACAGGAACAATGGTGGACTGCTTAAAGCATGAGGGGACTATGGACTGTTCCAGGGAGAGGTTGAAGATCTCAGTGAACACCGGTGCTAGCTGGTCAGCGCAGGCCTTCAGAACCCGACCTGTGATGCCATCTGGTCCTGCTGCCTTCCTGATGTTCACTCTCCTGAATGCCCTCCTCACGTCATGCTCCGTGATGGTGAACACGTTGTCCTCACCGGCTTCCTCAGCGTGCATGCAGTTAGCACTGCTAGCGCCACTAGCGTGATTAGCTGCAGCCTCGAAGCGAGCATAAAAAGTGTTCAGCTCATCAGCCAGAGAAGCGTCCGCATTCCCCGATCTGGAGGGTGGTGTTTTATAGTCCGTGATGGTTTTATAGTCCCTGCCACAGGCTCCTAGAGCCGCCATGTTGGAATTGCGACTCTAGTTTCCTCCCGTAGCGCTGCTTCGCCTCCTTCACCGCTCTGCGCGCGCTGTAAGATGCAGCCTTGTAGTCATCCATGTTCCCGGTGGTGAGCCCTGTGTTGTAGGCAGCGGAGCGGGATCTCAGGGCGTCGCGGATGGTTTTATCCACCCACGGCTTCTGGTTGGGAAACGTCCTGATGATGGTTTTCTGCACCGTATCATCCATTAGTTTCTCTATAAATCCCACAACCGCTTCCGTAAACAAGCTGACGTCATCAGAGCTGCACCGGAACATGTCCTAGTCTGCGTCATCTAGCGCGTCCTGCAGAGCGGCCACCGACTGGTCCGTCCAGCGTTGAACCTCCCTCTGCACCGGGGCTTCCTGTTTCAGCCTCTGTTTGTAAACAGGCATGAGGAAGATGGCGGCATGGTCCGATTTCCCAAACGGTGGTTGTGACTGTGCCTTGTAGCTGTTCTTGTATGGGGTGTAACAGTGATCTAATGTCCTTTCGCCCCTGGTGGGGCAGCCGATGTGCTGATGGAAGTTCGGCAGTGCACGCTTGAGGTTGGCACTGTTGAAATCTCCCAAAACAATGAATGCGGCGTCCCGGTGCTGTGTCTGGTGAAGGTGTAGTGTTTCATGTAAATCCCATATCGCAGTGTCCGTGTCCGCTTGAGGTGGAATATAAATGGCACTGACGATGACCGAGCTAAATTCCCGAGGGAGATAAAAAGGGCGACATTTGATGGTCAGAAGTTCAAGATTCGGTGTGCAGGAGCGTGAGAGGGGAACAATGCTCGCGCTGTCGCACCAGTGTTTGTTCACCATCAGACATACTCCACCTCCCCTAGTCTTCCCCGAGTCCAGCGTTCTGTCCATGCGGTAAACTGAGAAGAACTCGGCCGGCTGGATGGCGTGGTCTGGTACCTCTGGGTTCAGCCATGTCTCGGTGAAGCAGAGAAGGTTGCAGTCCCGAATGTCCCTCTGGAACTTGACTCTTGCCCTGAGGTCATCGAGTTTGTTATCCAGCGACTGGACATTGGCGAGCAGGACACTTGGTAAGGGAGCGCAGTGTGCGCGTGCCCTCAGCCTGTTCCTGACGCCGGCTCGTTTCCCTCGAGGACGCCGGTACGGGTCGCGTCCTTTGTTCCTCCTCAGGATCTCGCTCGGCCAGGATGGGTCCGGGTTCAAAAACGGCGAAAGGTGAGTGCATTGTGCACCAATAGAAATAAGAGTGGCCCTGTCGTATGTAAGAATGGCCATCTTACAAAAAGAAACCGGTGTTTATAGTTTACAATATGAAAAAATAACAAAAGAAGACAAGGTTTGGTCGGAGCAGTCGTGACGGCAGCCGATCTCACCGGCGCCATCTTGACATATTTTGACACTAAAATATGTTTCAAATAATAATTTTATTATATATTATACATTTTATTTTAACATTTTTACTTTAACATTTTTTTTTTGTTAGAAAACATATTAAGTATCCCAAAATGGTACAATAACACAGAAAATAAGAGCAAGCTGTAAATATTATAAAATCATGCTATCTTTCTACACTAATTTTGATCAAATGAAATACTGACTAAGCTAGCAATAACAGGTTACACACCATGTTTTTGAAAATAACTGGGGAGAACAAAATTCACGGCTTATTTTGTCGAACTATCTAAACTATCATTAAATACTAAAATAGGCTATTCGTGTGTTGGTGTAATAAGATGTCACATTTATGCCATAAAACCTGGTAATTTTCAGGAATCGCTTTAATAAAATTAATAACCTTACTCACGTGTCCGATGTTGCTACTTGCTAGCAGTTTTATAATGTTGGAAATTATTACTGTACACACCGCTACAAAACAAATGTTCATCCAAACAGCAGGAGGCCCTGTCTGAAAAAACGATATTGGGTGTGTTGAAAGATCTTCATGACTGGTTGACAAAGCTGTCTGTCAGGGTTAGGACTGACTGGGTTAGAGCTGGTTTAGAGATAGTTTAGAGCTGGTTTAGGGGTAGTTTCTTTTGTACTGAGCAACAGAAACACTTTTCATGTTCTATTCAATGCAGCGCCATCTGTACAAGAATAAAGCTCAACACAATCTTATTCAATTTAAAGTGGGCTAATATATAGACCGTATTTGTCTGTCACAGGGGGATTAACAGTATCGTTGGCTGTGACAAGGCAAACAAAGAGTTCAGGAGTAGGTGAGTAGACTCAATGACTGAAGCGGGCCACGCTCCACCTAGTCCAAAGTGGGACTCGAACCCAGGTCGCCAGCATGGGAGGTGGGCATACTATCAAAGATGCTAAAGACCACAGCCTCTAGTGTCCATCTCTAGTGCACCTCTTGAGATCAGGGGAGTGAGGTTTATCAAGGGCACAGGTCAAACTCAGCTCCTGGAGGACCACAGTAAGCAATCATTGAGAATTACATTTACTCACGTTACTGTAATTGAGTAGCTTTTTTGTGTACTTCTACTTTTTAAAGTAATTTTTAAAATCTGTAATTTTACTTTTACTTAAGTATATTAAGTTTGAAGTATTGTACTTCGCAACATTTTAAAAAGCATTAATTACTGAGTAAAAAAAATCGCTCCCTGAAAACTACTGCAGTAAATAATGGTCAGGAGAACAAACTGGTGCTAAAATCACAAGAAAGATGCAGATGGACAGACAGGCGTTATAGTGCAGACCCAGCTGAAAACCAAACCTGTCGTATTCTGCTGAAGGAAATGAAGTGAACCCCTGGCCATGTTTATGCTCTATTATTCAGTGTAAGCTGTGTTTGCCTAGAGAGACCAAATTAGCAGCATCTTATAAAATCTCGACATACCCCTTCGCAAGCATGTAGAGGTAAATACTTGCATCATTGCACTGGTCGTTAAAATGAAGCTTTGGCAGTTTAGCAAAAGGCTTTGCACAAATTAGCCAAAAAGACAGTGGTGCAGGGTGTGTGATATATATCGTCTACGATAATATCGTAATTGTTGTTTTAACGATGTGCGATTTGATATTATCAGTATTTAGCCACAAACCAAAGGAAACGCTCCCACAGAGTGCTGTGAAGTCTAGTAGATTAGACTAGAGCTCATGCTTTTAGAGTGTGTTCTTTCACTGTGTGATTCAGTCTGTTAAAGTGCATTTAAAATGATCACAAAATTGAAGATATAGGGGCAGAAAATGTATATTTATATAATTTCATATAGTAAATAAATATCACAAGAAGAGTGCCGTTTTTCTCCAAAAATCAGCATGATCAGCATTTTTTTTTTTTTTTTACAACAGTTCAATAAACAAGGAGTTAATTAACAGACTTGCCTTTTAGACACCATATTTCGACAACAAAAATAACCCCAAACACAGCCACTACACTGTTTTGCATTTCTGAGCAACATGATGGTGATTCGTTCCTGAATGAATCAACTGTTTAAATGATTCGGTTCAATCACAATGACTCACTTATCAACAGTGACTTGGTGACACATACTGGCGGTTTTAATTTCACATTTCACATTATTTTTTATATATATATAATTTCATAAGTATTCAACATTTTATGTCTTATATATCAAAACATTATTTCTGCATTTGTTACTGCAGGTTAAATGTATTCATGTCCTGCATTAAACAGTGTGTAACTACATCTAAATGCCTCATTCAGATGAAGCTTCTGTGTTTCCTCTGCACTGCAAAGATGAATTGTTGATGTTGATTTAATTTGCCTGGTAGCAGCCCAAATGTCTTATTATTATACGTTATTATTATAACTGATTCCTTTAATTAAAAACAACTAGTTTGAGATTCATAGGTCTATCCCAGGGGTGTCAAACTCAGTTCCTGGAGGGCCGCAGCCCTGCACAGTTTAGTTCCAACACACACACCATGTAGTTTTCAAATAAGCCTAAATGATTAGATTAGTATAGATATAAAACATATAAATACTGGATCAGCTGTGTTTAATTAGGGTTATATCTAAACTGTGCAGGGCTGTGGCCCTCCAGGAACTGAGTTTCAGAAATTAAGTGACTAATTAAATGATGATTGAGCATTAGTGATGAACACCTGCTGTTAACAATCAACATCGCTGAAGAAAAGAGGAACACAAGAACTACAACTGACTTCAGCCACAGATGAAATCAACTGAAATAAAATAAGACATTAAATCTCTCAAGATCTGATTAAACAACTCCACAAACAGCATCACCAGCTCCACTCATTACTAACCAGATTGACTTTATTTTATGTCTTATTGAGAATTAACAGAGGTTTAGATGATGTTTTATTGCTCAAGAAAAGGAAAAAAAAAAAAAAAACACCACGATGCCACCATAATTGTCATCAGTGTTTGCTTTAGTTTGTCTCTTGACCCTTTTAGCTTTCAAAGTAATTTGCTTCTAAAGTAATTGCAATATTGTTCCATATTAAACATTTGTGCATTGCTGAATCAGAAGCTTGAAGTAGCAGGTTAGCACTTTTTACTGCTTGTAACTCTTTTGAGCGAACATCATGGAGTGGTCTCTCGCTTTCGTTTATTGACTGACAATCAGCTATGACAGAACTACAAAAAAAAGGTCCTATGCAACAAATACTACCATAATGCTTCAGTAATAGTAAAAGAACTGTACCAGCTCAGGCTTTTAGACATGAACACTTATATGATCCTCAACAGTGGTGACAATAATTATTCATACTGCAGTGCATGATGGGATTTTTTACTATGGTGTTACCCAGCATGCATTGCAGCATGAAGCATTTTGTTGAATGTCACGATAGTTGAGATGCACATATAACTATTAGAGCAACACTTGCATGCTGTAGTTTCCCAGGGTTGAAAACACAAACCCTAAGCAAATAAATCGTAAAAAGAAGGAATATTCAATGTGATCAGGCCAGCTTATGATGACCTTTTCATCATACAAAAGCATTTACTATCGCCTCACTGTAGAGCACTGGGGCTCGTTCTTCGTACGTTGCTTAAAACATCCGAGATCAAATGAGACATCCGAGATGATTTCATCGTGCTAATCATGATCCGGCTAATTGGGTTCTTCGAACACACCTGTTGTTGATGATTAGTATCGCTGGATTGAGTTATCTGAGATAACTGCGCGTTCATGCGCTGGTTTAAAAGGGGATATGTATCGATAGTAGAAACAATGATTAGCAACGCTGTTATTGGCTGTTCAGCATGGCCAAAGAACGTGCCCAGTTTTTCTCCCAAGCAGAACAAGAGCTTTTAATGGAAGGTTATGCCGAATTTGAGTCTTTAATTAAAACGACAGGAAACACCTCAAAGTCTGCAAAAGCCAGGAGAGAGGGCTGGCAAAAAGTAGCAGACAAATTAAATGCGTAAGTGCTGTCCATGGTAGATGTTTCTATTACTTTCTACAGTGTGTATTTTTGCATTTTAATAATTTCATATTTACTTTGTTCTTTTATGTCAGAGCCACCACGGGACCCACTAGAACATGGGGACAAGTAAAAGTGAAGTACAAGAATATTCTACAAAATGGTAGCCTTTAATTGTTATACTGTCTTTATTTTAAAAAGCCACTTTTTTTCCTTTTTAAAAGCCACTGTTAAATAATGTGTTTCTCTGTTTATAACAGCCACCAAGAAAAAGGCTGAAATAAAAAAAACAGGTGGTGGTCCTGCACCACCACATTATACCCCAGCAGAGGAGCTGGCCCTTGGGTTGAATGAAGACCGAACCATTGTGGAGGGCATCCCTGGGGGCAGCTCTTCCTCAGACCCAAAGCCAGGGACCAGTAGCAGCAACACCTTCATTACTGGTAGGCTAAATGAGCTTTCAATTCTCTTAGTACACTGTAAAATTATTTGTTGCTGCATTAAATGAAGTATAATCCAAATGGCTGGTACAGTCATTTCAACCATTTGTGAAAGTGAAGACTTCTACACTTTTAGTTAAAATAAAATGTTGCCATGAGTTATTGATCACATTATATTTTTTACAGTGTAGTTAATTGTAATTATTTTTTTTTTTCCTCTTTTGTGCAGTTTTACATAATACACCAACACTTTTACCTGTTCCCAAGCAAGTGGTGGCTGAAGCATATGCAGTAAGTTGTGTACTTTTTCTAACTTTCATAAAGGGAAGAGAGTGCAACACTTTGGAATACCCATTTATTTCCATTGCACAGGACAGTGAAGAAACCCTCTCAGATGACTGTCCTTTGGAGGAAGAACCTGTAAGTGCATAAATAACTTTACACTAATTTGTATATACTTGTGTACCTATTCTTTCTGTCTGCAATATGAGTAGCAGGAGTCCACACCTAGAGAAAGGCTTGCAGAAGAGTCTGCACAAAGAACTGATACAGAGGTGGACAGTGTTGTACTTTTACTTTTTACTTTTGTTGCATGAGGCATGTTTTGACCCCTTTTTTTTTCTTTCACAAAATGACACAGGGTGACATCCGTTCCCTATATAAACGGCATCTTCAACAAAAAATCGAGTATTTGGACCTGAAAAAACACAAATTAAGAGGAGAAATTGAACTTGACAACTTGAAAAAGAGAAAAATTGCACTAGAGATAGAGTTGCTTCAAAAGGACCTTCAGAGTAAGTGCTAATACACCATTTGACACACAGTAGTATTGCTGACTTTACATAACTATCTCTTATTGCAGGCAAAAGATGACTTGCTGGCTTTTCTTTATAAAAAATTGTTTAAATAAAACTCCAGGAACTAAGCATATTTGTCTTGTCTTTTATTTTACACATTCAAAAATGGTGCTCCACAATTCTGTCCCGTGCAGCTCTGCCACTAGGTTGGTCCAAGTGCACTGGCTGGAGGTCATCATCAGGCTGCACCTCCACCACAGGGGTCCTCTCCTTTCTGATGGTAGCAATATTGTGGAGGATGGCACATGCAACAATGATGTCACAGGCCCTGTCAGGTGCAACCCTCAGACCCTTCAGACACTGAAATCTTTCCTTTAGTTGCCCAAAGGTCATTTCAATGCGTGCCCTTGTCCTGGCTAGAGCTGCATTGTAACGGGTTTGTGGTCCAGGATTTGGGTCAGGGAAGGGCGTCATAAAATGCTGCCTGCAGGCATAGCCCCTGTCTCCAAGCAGGATCCCGTCAAAATCCCCTGTATAATGGAAAAATGCAGTTTTGTTAGGCTCAGCATAAGTGTGTGTAATACTGTGAGCTTGACATTTATGTTCCCTTACCACGTTCAAATAATGTGCATAAATGTGACTCTCTGAAAATTCTTGAGTCATGCACTGATCCTGGCCATTTCGCTTCCACATTTGTGATATGGAACATAGCGTCACACACCATCTAAGAGATTTTAGTCAGTCAACTGCATACTTTTTGATCCATTTCTTTTTTTTTTATGTAATATATTATAAATTGTAATAGTAATTTACCTGCACATTTATACTGTGAACCCCCTTTCTGTTCACAAAATCCCCTTCATTGGGGCCTGGTGGGGCCTTGATGGGGATGTGTGTGCAATCTATGGCACCAATCACGTTAGGGAAGCCTGAAGGACACATACTGTTAGTCATACTTTTTGGCATGGTCATGATTGCATGTCATTAACAATTATAAATGTACCTGCAATAGCAAAAAAATTCTGCTTTACCACCTGGGGTCTTAAGTGGCTTGGAAATACCACAAAAACCCTTAAAAACTGCTTGAGTGCCAGGTAAACTTTGCGAATGGCACGACAGACAGCACTTTTCACTAAGTTCTCTGCATCTCCAATAGTGTAAAGGAAAGTGCCACTCGCAAAGAATCTCAGGGCAATGCACACAGTCTGTGCAGTTGTCAAAGCCCGACTCCTCCGTGTTGAACACTTAATGTGTGGTTCCAACAAATTAATGATGTAAATAACACCCTCACGAGAAAAACGATATCTCTCAACAATTACACTTTCGCGCTGCGCCAAAGGATCCTGTCTATCCCGCAATACGCGATTAATTCGAAAAGCTCTGCGAATTATTCTTGCACCTTCCGCAACAGGTTGCTGTCGTAAAAATGGACAAGACATGGCTGCGACAGACTTCCCTATCTCCTCCGCTTATAAAGCCGCGATCTAATCCTGTTTACATGAAATAAGCCTGCTCCCGAGCAGGTTTAAGCTTGCGCACCTGTTGCTATGACAGCAAGTCCAGGATGAGCGTCGAAGAACCAAACGATCCAAGATCATGCCAAATCGTCAACAATCAAATCCAGCTAACTGAGTTAGCGACGTACGAAGAACGAGCCCCTGATCTCTGTGCTTCACAACATCACAATGTTATTAAGCTGGATTTAACACAGAAATCAAGGGTCAAGAGCCCAACTAAAGCAAACACTGGTCTCCATGATGGTGGCATCATTTTAACCAATAAAACATCAACATCTGATCCTCTGTGATGCTCAATAACAGCAGGTGTTCATCATTAATGCTCAATCATCATTTAATTAGTCACTTAATTATCTCAATAACTCTTTGAGGACTTGGGATTTGAGTTGAGACTTGCTTGTGACTTGAAAGGATCAACTTGGTCCCACCTCTGCTAATTAGTTAAATCAGCTGTCTGAGTTCATGAGTGAAATAAATATATGGCAGGACTTTTACTTTCTGACCCCTGGACTTTACACCTCTGATCCAGTATTATTTACATGTATCCAAACCAACTTACATTGAATTGAAGGAATACATTTTTCAGCTAATGCATATATAGCTGAGGGCATTGTTTTTGCAAACAGCCATGTAGTCTATTTTAGTATAGTTCTGTGAATGTTTCAATGTGAGTTTTGCAAAGCCATTTGATGATATTTTAAACAAATTTCAGTTCCTCTGTTTTATTTCCTTATCTTCCACTGTAGATTAGGAAACAGATAATCTGCAAAAAGTTTCTGCAAAATCACTCATTGCCACTGATGTCAAAAAAAGGAGCACATAACTCGGGTGTCTCACAACCGCAGACCACGTGTAACCACACCAGCCCAGGACCTCCACATCCAGCATCTTCACCTCCATGATCATCTGAGACCAGCCACCCAGACAGCTGCTGCAACAATCGGTTTGCATAACCAAAGAATTTCTGCACAAACGGTCAGAAACCATCTCAGGGAAGCTCATCTGCATGCTCGTCGTCCTCATCAGGGTCTCGACCTGACCCCAGTTCGTCGTCATAACCGACTTGAGTGGGCAAAAGCTCACATTCAATGGCTTCTGGCACTTTGGAGAGGTGTTCTCTTCACAGATGAATCCCAGTTTTCACTGTACAGAGCAGTCGTGGCCTAATGGATAGAGAGTTGGACTTGTAACCCGAAGGTCGTGGGTTCGAGTCTCAGGTCCAGCAGAGATTGTAGGTGGGGGAGTGAATAACCAACACTCTCTCCACCCTCAATACCACGACTGAGATGAGACCCGAAGGCACCAAACCCCAAACTGCTCCCGGGTGCCGTGGCAATGGCTGCCCACTGCTCCGGGTGTCTGTTCACTACTGTGTGTACGCTTGGATGGGTTAAATGCAGAGCATAAATTCAGAGTATGGGTCACCATACTTGGCCACACACCACTTCCCTTCCCCTTTAAAAAAAAAAGAAAAAAAAAAAAAAACATGGCAGGCATCGTGTGGGTGAGCAGTTTGCTGATGTCAACGTTGTGGATCGAGTGGCCCATGGTGGCGGTGGGGTTATGGTATGGACAACAAACACAGGTGCATTTTATTGATGGAATTTTGAATGCACAGAGATACCGTGACGAGATCCTGAGGCCCATTGTTGTGCCATTCATCCACGACCATCACCTCATGTTGCAGCATGATAATGCACGGCCCCATGTTGCAAGGATCTGTTCACAAATCTTGGAAGCTGAAAACATCCCAGTTCTTGCATGGCCAGTATACTCACCGGACATGTCACCCATTAAGCATGTTTGGGATGCTCTGGATCGGCGTATACGACAGCGTGTTCCAGTTCCTGCTAATATCCAGCAACTTCGCACAGCCATTGAAGAGGAGTGGACTAACATTCCACAGGCCACAATCAACAACTTGATTAACTCTATGCGAAGGAGATGGCAAATGGTGGTCACACCCCCCATAATCATGCTGTCTAATCAGCATCTTGATATGCCACACCTGTGAGGTGGATGGATTATCTCGGCAAAGGAGAAGTGCTCACTAACACAGATTTAGACAGATTTGTGAACAATATTTGAGAAAAATAGGCCTTTTGTGTACATAGAAAAAGTCTTAGATCTTTGAGTTCAGCTCATGAAAAATGGGGGCAAAAACAAAAGTGTTGCGTTTATAATTTTGTTCAGTGTAGATTAAACACATGATCTGACATCTTAATATAAATAATAAAACCCTGAGCGCCCATACAGTATCTCTGATCATTCATTATGTCTTATATTATTTAATCTGTCATACATAAACTACCTGATGTAAAAATAATAAAAATAATAATATATATATATATAAAAAATAGCCTGTTATACATATCTTTAATATTCATATCCAACTGGGTTCAGCTGTTGAAATATTATTATTTTTTTGTAGAATATCCTCAGACACACTGCTTTGGCTCTCGGGGCCCAATAATCTCATCTTTGATGACTATTTTGTCCTTTTAAAAAGTAATACTGCGGCCCAGATAGAAAAAGATAATTAAATGAACAGATGCAGATATCAGCTTTACTTTGGCCTGTTGTTTACTAGAGATATCTGAGTGAGAGCTGAGGCTCCAGTCATATAAAGCTGTTGTGCTCGTGGAGACTTAATAAAGCAGAAAAGACAATTATTTCAGAAGAAGAGATGCTGATGAAGATTTTCTAGTGATCAAACAGCAGATTGAAGCTCTGAAGCTCCTGAAAGACTGGAATTACAGCGAGATCAACTGTGTTCAGCAGCGATACTGTGAGTGTTTGTACAGAATTCATTTAGTGAATTGAGTGTTAAATCAGCGCAGACAGAAAAATAAAGCAGACGATCGGGAGACGGATTCATTCTGAGTCAATTCAAGCCTCTGTGTTTCATTCTGCTGATCTCAATCACATTCATCATTATTCATACTGTCGTCAGCTCACATCAGAGATTCAGATACCACTTCATCATTAAATGAGTCACTAATGAACTTTTATTACATTTACTGATCAGTTTACAATATAAATATTAAAGCAACCTTATTACTCTGTTTATTAAAGATAAAGAACAGTATGTGTCTGATGTAGATTTATAACTTTGAAAGATAATTAAAACAATCAAAAATGAATAATAATAATAATGTTTAATCTATATAGCGTCTTTCCCAGGCACAAGGACGCTTTACCAAAGCAGTAACACATAGTCATTTCACATAGTCACAAACAGTCAGCTCAAATAATCAAGTTGGACAGTAGACATTTGCCCAGTCCAGAAACAAAATGAAAACAAGATGAATGCAGTTGCATATCATAATACGGCAAAGTATGTCTGGTAGTATTGGGTAAACAAGTAGGCTTTGAGTTGTGTTTTAAAGTCAGACAGTGAGGTTGTTGTCAGCGGAAAGATTTCCATAGCTTAGGAGCCATGACAGAAAATGACCTGCCACCCGTTGAAGATAGACAAAATCTAGGTAAGTACAGTCAGAAGATTACACCCTGAAGATCGAAGCGATTGAGATGGAATGTGAGGAGAAAGTAAGTCAGAAAGGTAACAATGAGCAAGGCCATCGAGTGATTTGAAGGTAAGCAGAGGAATATTATAAATAGACACAGATGACACAGGTAACCAGTGGAGGTTAAATATGAGCAGATCGTTTAGTGTTGGTTTGTATTCTTACAGCAGAATTTTGAATGTATTGTACCCGAGAAATTGAGTGTGCAGGTAAACCAGCAAAAAGAGCATTACAGTAGTCGATGCACGATGTAATAAAAGCAAGCGCTAATGATTCTGCATCTTTTGGGCTGACATAGGAACGAAGTTGAGCTATACGGCGACGCTGGAGAAATGCAACTTTGGAAAGTTTATTAATGTAAACATCCAGGGTTAGTGAAGGATCAAGGATCAAATTTCTAACGGTGGCTGATGGAAAAATTGTTGTGGCATCAAGGTTAAAGCTGGGAACATTAGTTATATTTTCTGTTGGGGGACCAGTAATAAAAATTTCTGTCTTGCTCAAATTCAAACATATAAAATTGGAATTTAACCATGTCTTTAACTCATTAACACACATAGATAATGATGTGGTTTGGTAGAATCTGGATGGCAAACAGTATATATCTGAATAGTATCCGCATAACAGTGATAATGAAACCCATAACGACGATTAATATATCCAAGAGGCATAATGTAAATAATAAACAGTAATGGGCCGAGAACAAAGCCTTGGGGAACCTTGGAGATGTCATGATGTGAGATTTGATGAGTTTGTGTGCATGTGAACATCAGAAAGAGGATTTACAGAGAGTCTTTCTATCGTTTAATATCACACAGAGACACTGAGGAATCATCATAAAGTCTAAACCCAGCGTAAAGGGGTTCAGTGAATGTGGTGTTGAATGTGTGTAAGTGTGTGAGTGTGTGTGTGTCAGAGACGCTGTAGAAGGACAGAATGCCGGTCAACACGTCCACATACACTCCTGCTCTATTAGAGGATAAACACATGTCAAGTATATCAGTGCTGTTATTATTGTGCCAGACAGTGAAGAAACCGTTACCACAGCAGCTCAGACTCCAGGATTTATCATTTAATCCAAACATACAGTCATCACTCTCTCCTTTCCTGCTGATTCCTTTATATGACACTGATATATCAACATAATCTCCGCTCCATTCAGCCTCCCAGTAACAGCGTCCAGTCAGACTCTCAACACACAGAACCTGGAGAACATCATCAAATCTCTCTGGATGATCAGGATACGGCTGCTTCTCATACACACTTGTGATCTTCCTGTTCTCATCAGACAGAACGAGTCGAGTGTATGCTGTGTTTGGATCCAGTGTGAGATCACAGGCATCTGAACACAAGAAGAGAGAAACATCAAGAACAACACAACAGTGAAGATGTCTGTATGTTTGCAAAGTTCAAACTGTCCTCACTATGCACAAATGTCCTCACTAATATAGTGAAAGCTGTTTTTAAAATGTTAAAGCGTAATGATAGCAGGTTTCTGCAGCAGCGGCTCGGTTCCCGCTGACAGATGCTGCTTTCAGACGATCCTGTGTGTGTGTGTGTCTGTGAAGAGCATTAACGCTTTCTAATTACAGTGTGTTTCTGCAGCGTTGATCATTGTAGCCAATCACAGATGTATTTGTTGAGCGCGTGAACACAACGGCCAATCAGAGGGGTTTATTCAGAATCCGCTCAATACGCCAGAGTTTGTTCAACGTGAGCTCTCCCATATGGCAAAACTATATATTGAAATATATGCTAAATATATGTTGCAAACAGAGAAGCTCAATGAAATATATTTTTGAAATAGGAAATATATTTAGTCTCAACCTTCATATACCAAAATATATTTATAAATGTTTTTCTGGGGCTAGATTAGGGGTGTCCCCGCTTAAGGATTCACACAGTCGAATCGGAAGTTTCGAATCTTGCCGATAGTTGACTGATAGTCGAATCATATGTTTGAGGGTGGGGACAACATACATTATCAAAAGTCAAGTGAGACACTGGACAGTCATAATTACTCACACTGGTGGGTGTGGGAGTAAGTGCAGGTTACAGGCGGGTATATCGATGTGGGAGAAGTGGTTTGGGTGAAAGGTAGTTGATGTGTGGGGTGTGGATGGGTGTAGAGGGTATATGGTTGTGGGGTGGGTTATTATTATTATAAATATTATTCTCCCGGTGATTTACATTCTGTAAATAATGTGTAATGGATGCCTTGCAGATACAAAAATAATGTTTTATGTTTTGCTTAAAAGATAGTTAACATTAAAGTCAGCGAAACCCTAAAAAGTCACAACATTTTTTACAATAGTGCTCTCATAACGTTATGTATATCACAGAAGTTATAATGCTCTGCATTTCTGTTTTGAGCTGTGCATGCTGAAGATTACCAGTTTCTCCCATTCATAAGTATAGGAGTGAACTGTCTTTGTATTTCTATAGTCTTTGTTTCAAATAAAACACTTACTAATGAAATATTTTTATTTACCTGCATGCCATGTGATCATTAATCAACATAAAAAAAACATGAACATGCAAATGTGATACTTAATTATTTAAATATGTATTTTTTAATCTCAGGGGTACTTAAATCAAATATATTTGGTGAATAAGGTTTAGATGACAAAAAGTTTTGGAATACCTGCATTACATGTAAACTAAGAAATACGTGAATGCACATTTTAATTAGTTATAATTAATAATACATGGTTAAAAAACCTACAGAGTAATAACTAAAATAAAAATGAATGTGTTCATCAGTAGTTGATGCAATGTTGAAACCCTTCTTAAACCTGAAATGATTTTTGTACATCCAGAGTTCAAATGCTGTCGCCACCTGAATAATGACTGATCTTTGTGTGAATGTCCACAAAACTGGACTATAAATACATCTATAATATGTATATAATCAGTGGGATATTTTAGAAAGGAAAATCTAAAAGATGAAAAAGAGAAATTAGGGAGAATCAATGAATTATGAATAATTTATTGCTATTGTGTGAATAATATGTAATCATGTAATTCATAAAAAGTAACTGTAGTCTGATTATGAGTATTTTAAAATGTAATTTACTCTGATTACAAGTACTTAATTTGTGGAATCTGATTACGTAATCCAGATTACATGTAATCAGTTACTACCCTGCACAAAATGCCCTGAATGCACATGAACGTGTCTGCGTGGCTCTGAACAAACTCCTTTTGTGGATGCATTCTTCACGAAACAACGTGCAGACACACGACATCTAAATTAAAAAAAAAAAAAAAATCACAGCGTTTTATCGTCATAATATTATTATAATGTTATGTATATGACAGTCCCAGTCATAGTTATTAATTTTCTGCATTGTTGTTTGTCCTGCTCGTGCTGCCCGCTGAGATAATCACCGTAGGCCTACTACTTTACTGCAGCGCAACTCAACCAAATGCATCTTATACGAGATAAATAATATATCCACAATATATATAAACAAGCTGAAATGTTTTGAAATCACTCGTACCCTATCCAGTCTTTCACTCTGCCTGTGTTAATTTGAGTCTTGTTAAAGTTTTAAATTCCTGCCACCAAGACGCTCCTCTGCCGGACACGGATTATGGAACGTGAAACCTAAATCTATAGTGGTGGTTGGATTTATTCATGCACGTTAAAATATTTATTTAAAGCTTCTTTCCTTTCAGATTCTCATTTACAGCATTATCTTAACAGGCTCTATGTTAACTTATTGGAAGAAAACCGGTAGTTCTATGTGAAATCAGACATTGAGCACCCCCCATATAGCCAAAATGGCATGATCAGAACACCCCGTGACTATTCGACTGTGAGTAAAATCAGGCTCCTCTTATCAAAGCATCGAATATTCAGGGTCATCCCGAGGCTAGATAATTAATTTTCTTAGCCTGAAGTATATAGATGTCAAAATATATTTTTTAAAGGTTTTAAAAAAACTAATTTCTATATTTAATATATATTTTCAAAAATATATATTTCTTACAGTATATTTTTAATGTATTAATTTAATTTCAAAAATGCATATTTTAAATGTGTATATATATATATATATATATATATATATATATAGTAAAAAAAACTAACTTTTTACAGAAAATTATCAAATATATAATTTCACAGTTCTCAAGATCTCAGCATCTTTATTTATTTCTAAACATCTTGTTGAGAATTAACAGAGGTTTGGATGTTGATGTTTAAGTGAAAATAGTAAAGTTTGATGTCACCATTATATAGATCAGTGTTTGCTTCAGTTGGGCTCTTGATCTTTCATTTCTTAAGTATTACTTTTTCTCTGGCAGGTTTCACTGTGTGTTTCTAAAGCTCATTTGGTAAAAGAACAAATGCGACAGAAAATTTGGTCAAGTAATGTTGATTACTTATTGCTGGTGGTATAGTCATCAGCAATGTTTTCTCTATTTTTTTTTTTTTTTTCTTGCTGAGCAAAACTTTTCTCTATTGGGAAGACATTTCGGCCACCTGAGCAAAAACAGTCTTTAAACCAGAGCTGTACTGTGCATACAAAAAAAGGGTGTAAATTTGAACTTTAATGTGCTATTTATATTTGATTTGACCCTTGATGTAACTAAATGATGCACATTTTAGGTTACCTGAGAAAACATTTTCTACAGTGCTGTGTTACAATGAAGCTTAATAATTAAAAACATATTTTAAAAAAATCTCACGCAGAATAGTTAAATTCTTTATAATAATATAATATAATATAGCTAATATGAAAAAATGAAGCATTTCTTGCTCATGAATTCCCTTTTTGAGGTCAAATATTTATTAGGCTTTAATATAATATATTATAATATAAAAAAAAAATCAAATTGCTTTCCCAACTCATTTTTGTGTTGGCATATTATTTATTTTGCGCACAGCTTAGAGGGAACATTGGTCATCAGCAATAAATTATTAAGAGTCTAGCTTTCATTAAATGATGTTTGCTGCAGCTTTCTGATATTTTGGCATTGTGCCAATAAAATGTTCAGATTATTATTTATTTTTTTAGGTCAATATAAAGAAAATGCATTGAACTATGTGTTTTAGATCCACAGAGACATCAAGAGTTAGTTATCAATTTTACATAGCAGTGCTGTGATGTTTTGAAAGATTTTGCAATTATGCAGAAAATATTTTGATAGGATCATTCAGACACACATAAAATCAAGACACATCAAGAATCAGCGCATGAATCTCAACAACAGTGACAATCAACAAAAAGCTTTTTTGTGAATCTAGTAGGTTGTTTTGTGATGTTCAGTGTTGAACTGTTTATCAGAATATTTTGTCACCATTGAGGAGATTCATATTCTGATTATTGATGTGTCTTGATTCTATGTGTGTCTGAATGACACTGTCAAATTATTTTCTGCATAATTGCAAAATCTTTCAAAACATCACAGCGCTGCCATGTAAAATGTATAACTAACTCGAAATACTGAGAGATCAGACCCTGATTGGGTGTTGTTGTCATATAGTGGCTGATTCAGTTTCCCCTGCTTATTTTGCTTTGCCATAACAAATGTGTTAAATAGGTAAAAAAAAAGTACTTATGATAAACACCGTAAACAGCAACCATTTGCATGACAGCGCTTAATGCACATGGTATGATTTTTAACCTTCATACAAACAAGAAACGTGAAATCACCATCAAATAAACATAAGACTCTCAGACTCACCTGACTCAATATTAATATTAATATCTTTAACTTTAAACTATAACATAGGCAGATTATTCTTATATATTAAAAAAGAAGTGCTTCAGCCGGGATAAAGATGTAGATGTGTATCTTTAGCGAAGCAGCGTGGAGAGCTGCTTGTGGGAGGCTTCAGAAACGCGCCGCAGCATGGCTGGTTTAAACCCAAGCATTGACTAGAGTGGCCACGATCAGCTCCAGTGATCGTGTTGGAGCCATAGTAAAGTGTAAATAAGGGCTTATAAACAATATAAAAATAGAAATATAATACACTTATACATTTAAAATTTTAATTAAAACAATAAGTAATAAACAATAAACAAACAATATCCTGGCCAGAGGAGAACTGGCCCCCCGACTGAGTCTGGTTTCTCCCAAGGTTTTTTCCTCCATTCTGTCTCAGAGGGAGTTTTGGTTCCTTGCCGCTGTCGCCTCTGGCTTACTTAATTGAGGACACTTAATTTCTAGCGATTATCGCCAGTTTGATTTCACAGATACTATTTAAACTGAACTGAGCTAGACAATGACATCACTGAATTCAATAATGAAATGCCTTTAACTGAAAATTATACATTATTATTATACATTACTGACACTCTATCCTCCAATCTGATACTGTTAAGTGATTTGACACAATCTGTACTGTTAAAAGCACTATATAAATAAAGCTGACTTGACTTAATAGTCATGTGTCATTCAATAAATATAAATCCTTGTGTATTAAAAGAAAGATATTTCCATATGACTCTAAAGTTGAATCGACATATTACTGTTATGTAGTAGAGCTGCACGATTAATCGTTAAAAGATCACGATCTCGATTCAAATACCCACACGATCTACTTTCTAAATGACAACGATTTGCCTGTGTCTATTAAAACTTTGAAAAAATCATACCGGAATATTCAAATCTGCATTCACGCTGCTGCTGATCCAGAGAGCAGACAGTTAACGTGTTTAGGTAAGAAAAAGCTTCACAAACAGTCTTTTCAACTACACAGTATTATTTCTGTCTTACAGTCATTCATAGAAATACTGGGATAAAAGTTTATAGTTCAGCTACTTGATGTCTATGGTAGCGATCAAAATAGAGCCACTCATCTTTTGAAAGTAACTGGCGCTTCAAATAACATTTGTGTCGATTGCATCGTTTCGCCACTAGGTGGCGACAAGTAACTGTTAAAACATTTATTTGTCATTGAATCATTCATTCGAGATTCGTTCAAAAACACTGATTCATCCATTAATGAAACAAGTGAGGTATGAGTGAGTCATTGAATCATTCATACAAACCAGTTCCCTATCAGTCGGTCACTCCGAGTCACGTCGGTGACCGACGAATTGGGATCTCGCTTAGAGAGACCAATCCCCTACGAGAGTATCTAAACGAGCCAATGCACATTGGCATGCGATTATTGCATCCAGCTGCCGCTAATCACAGCGTGAGTATAATTAGGCAGCGGGTGCAGCGCATATTCAGCTTTTCGCTTCGGAGCCGAGCGGTTACATTGTTCTGCTCCTGACCTCTGCTGACGAGTGAATTCAACGAGTTAAGCACGCTCTTTGGGAGACTCTCGTGCTGGCGGTACGGCGCTTCAGCAGCGGTGGTTCTTCCTGTGTCGAGTGGGTTGCACACATCAGGCTGCACTACCCCCTGATTGTGTTGCAAGTGGCCATCTCCCCTGTGCGCTTCAGCACACTGAAAGAGTGATTTCTCTAAAAGAGCATTCACGGGTGCGTCTTTTTAAAGACGACGTTGCATCTGGCAAACTTGACGTTGCGTCTTTGTAAAGACGAGTTGGGTCTTGCTTCAGACAACGTGTCACCCGTGCGTTTCTGGATGCGGTCGTTACCTGGGGCCGGGTGATGGTCATGATCACTGCCTCACATGCCTGGGCAGTAAGCATGCTGAGGTGGCGTTCGTGGATGAGGCATCTTCTCATGGGAAGGTGATCATCTTGGAGTTGCGGGCCAGGCTCCGATACCTCGACAAAGGGACGGAGCTCTGTTGCCCCTGCCTTGATTTGGCCCTCGTTCTGGCTGCAGACAGACGGGGACCATTTCAGGCAGTGGCATGGTGGCAAACCCTCCAGGGAACCAACCCTTGAGGGACCATCGCCCCTCTTGCGCTCCAAAACCAGTTGAGCTGTCAGTGGAGCGTGCTGGGCCCTCTACAAGGGGAGCACCAGCAGTTACCCTGGCGCTCCTCCCGGTCACCAGACGTCGACTGCTGCATCGGAGGGTGAGCTGGAGATTTCTGGGCAAGAAGATTCGGCTGCTGCTGCTCCGGCAGTAGCAGTGCCTGAGTCGGATCTAGAAATCACGGCTATGCTTTCCCGGGCCACTGAGAGGGTAGGGCTCGAGTGGAGATCCCACCGTGTCCCGAGCCCTCAAGGTTGGACGACTGGTTTCTCGGGGTAGTTTGCGCTGGTTCTCAGCGCCCTGCCCTAGTGCCTCTCTCCCGGAGGTGCATGGGGAGCTTACCAGGTCGTGGACGGCACCTTTTACTGCCAGAAACCGCCCTGCTAGCTCCTCCCCCTCACCACCCTCGGTGGCGCAGCTAGGGGGTATACGGGGGTCCCCCCGGTGGAGCGGTCGGTTGCGATGCAGTTGTGTCCTAATACCGTCTCCACTCAGCGGGGCGAACCGTGCCTCCCCTTCCGGGCCTGTAGGTACTCGTCTGGTCTGTCCGGCGGGGCTTATATGGCCTGTGGGGAAGCTGCCTCCACCTTTCGCTACGGCGTTACTGCAGGGTCCTCAGGCTAAAGGCACTGAGGACATGCACGGGGGTGGTTACGATCCGGAAGCTCTGAGAGCTTGTACCTCAGGCCTCGCGCTACGAGCGACGAAGGTGACGCGGTCTCTGGGTCGTGCGATGTCCACACTTGTGGTCCAGGATGTTCACCCCTGGCTGTGTCTGGTCGACATGGGGACACCGACAAAGTATCGGTTCCTCAAGGGCCCTGTGTCCCAGACTGGCCTCTGTGGCGACGCAGTCGAGAACATGGCCCAGCAGTTCTCGGCTGCTCACGAGCAGGTTGAGGCGATCCAACACCTCCTGCCCCGGCGGGCAGCTGCTGCCTCCACCCGTCCGCCGGCTGCAGCGCCCCAGCCTGCTTGTCGCCGAGGGCGGCCCCTGCGTCCGTCCCTGCTCCCGCACCGCATCCGCAGCAGCTTCCAGAAGCGGTGCCGTTGAGCTGGGCGTAGGCAGGCCGCCCCGCCCGTCCTGGCCCCCGTCAAACCTGGCGGTGAGCGGAAGAGCAAGAGGCACAGGACGGGCAACCCAGAGAGAGAGAGAGA
Source organism: Barbus barbus (assembly GCF_936440315.1). Lineage (NCBI taxonomy): Eukaryota > Metazoa > Chordata > Actinopteri > Cypriniformes > Cyprinidae > Barbus > Barbus barbus. The sequence continues at coordinate 33,021,252 of NC_136737.1, forward strand.
GGACTGCTTTGGGAGGTGGCGGATGCGCCTCCCCCTCCCCCGGTGGAGGGCCGGGTGGAGATTCTCCTATTTCAAAAATCTCGACAAGAAGCGGTTGTCTCTGCCCTGGGTCCCAAGAGGGCATGGAGAGTCGCGGACGGACCAACTCCGGACCGCGCTCATCCTCCTCTTCGCCAGCTGGCAGCAGTGGGCGGTTCGAGAGCGTCATCAAAGGCCCTACTCACGCACCCTCTGCCAAACCTCGGAACCAGGTAAGCGCGCACCGCACACTCAGACCCCTTGGTCCGCCACGGGCCGTGTTCCTGTGTTCCACCTCGCTGCCCCACCGCGGGTACGTCGGTGGTCCCGCTGCTCCGCTTGTACGGTGTCTGGGTGCCTGTCTACCCAGCCCGTCTTGCTGGCTCCAGTGGACCATCTGACTCGGCTATGCGGTTCAGTTTCCTCCCAAGTTCAGGGGCATCCACCTCACAGCAGTGAAGGCAGCTGATGCTCATGTTTTGTGTGGAGAGATCGCTGTCCTACTGGCGGAGGACGCGATGGAGCCGGTCCCTCCAGCCGATATGAAGACAGGGCTTGCAACCCTTACTTCATTGTGCCCAAGAAAGCGGTGGGTTACGACCAATCTTGGATCTGCGTGTCTGGAACTGGGCCCTTCACAGGCTTTCGTTCAAGACGCTCACGCAGAAACGCATCTTTGGGTGCATCCGTCCCCGAGATTGGTTTGCAGCGGTCAACCTGAAGGACGTGTACGTCCATGTGTCGATTCCTTCCGCGCCACAGGCCATTCCTGCAGTTTGCGTTGAAGGATGGGCATATCAGTACAAGGTCCTGCCCTTCGGGCTGTCCCTGTTACCCCGTGTCTTCACGAAAGTTGCGGAGGCAGCCCTTGTTCCCATGAGAGAACAGGGCGTTCGCATTTTCAACTACCTCAACGACTGGCCTATACTGGCTCAGTCTCAGGACCAGTTGTGCGAACACAGGGATTTGGTGTCACACCTCAGCCAGTTGGGCCTTCAGGTCAACTGGGAAAAGAGCAAACTCTCCCCGACGCAGAGGATCTCTTTTCTCGGTATGGAGTTGGATTCGGTCAGTCAGACAGCACGCCTCACGTAGGAACGTGCTCAGTCGGTGTTGAACTGCTTGAATGCGTTCAAGAGCAGGACAGCGGCCCCACTGAAACAATTTCAGAGGCTCCTGGGGCATATGACAGCTGCAGCGGCAGTCACGCCGCTGGGGCTGCTTCATATGAGGCCGCTTCAACACTGGCTCCATGGCCGAGTCCCGAGGTGGGCGTGGCAGCGCGGCACTCACCGGGTCCAAGTCACACCGGCCTGCCGCCGAACCCTCACCCCGTGGTCAGACCTTTCGTTTCTGCGGGCAGGAGTGCCCCTGGAACAGGTCTCCAGGCATGCTGTGATTTCACGGATGCCTCCACCACCGGCTGAGGTGCCACGTTCGACGGGCTTGCGGTGTCGGGGGTTTGGACGGGCCCCCAACTGCACTGGCACATCAATTGCCTAGAGTTGCTAGCGGTACGTCTGGCCTTGGTCCGTCTCAGAAGGTGTTTACGAGGCAAACACGTACTGGTCCGCACGGACAACACTGCGACCGTTGCGTACATCAACCGACAAGGTGGTCTGCGCTCCCGTCGCATGTCGCAACTCGCCCGCCACCTCCTCCTCTGGAGTCAGAAGCATCTGAGGTCGCTTCGTGCCATTCATATTCCGGGCTTGCTCAACCGGGCAGCCGACGAGCTGTCACGAGCTGCGCTCCCCGGAGAATGGAGACTCCATCCCCAGACGGTCCAGCTCAGCTGGCCGCGGGGCCTTCGCAAGTGTGCGTCTCCCCCAGTGAGCCTTCTCGCAAAAACAGATACTATGCAAGATCAGGGGGGACGAGCAGCAGGTCCTGCTCGTGGCGCCGTACTGGCCCACTCGGACTTGGTTCTCAGAACTGATGCTCCTCGTGACAGCCCCTCCCTGACAGATTCCTCTGAGGAAGGATCTACTGACTCAGAGACGGGGCACCTTTTTGCACCCGCGTCCAGACCTAAGAAGCTGGAAACTTCATGTCTGCTCCCTGGACGGGACGCGGAGGTTCTAGGTGACCTACCCCAAGGGGTAGTTGACACCATCACTTCGGCTAGAGCGCCGTCCACGAGACAGGCCTACGTCTTGAAATGGAACCTGTTCGTCGAGTGGTGTTCTTCTCACCGAGAAGACCCCCGAAAGTGCCCGATCAGAGTCGTGCTTTCCTTTTTGCAGCAGGGGTTGGAGCTAAGGCTGTCTCCCTCCACCCTTAAAGTCTATGTGGCTGCGATTGCTGCCAACCATGACCCCGTGGAAGGGAAGTCGGTGGGTAAGCATGACTTGGTCATCAGGTTCCTTAGGGGGGCAAGAAGGTTAAATCCTCCACGGCCCCCCTCTATACCCTCTTGGGACCTGTCTCTAGTGCTGAAAGCACTATAGCAGGCCCCATTTGAGCCTTTGCAGTCAGTTGAGCTGCAGTTTATTTCAATGAAGACTCTGCTCCTTCTTGCATTGGCCTCCATCAAGAGGGTAGGGGACCTGCACGCATTTTCGGTCGACGATCCGTGCCTAGAGTTTGGGCCGGCTGACTCCCAGGTAATCCTGAGGCCCCGGCCTGGCTACGTGCCCAAGGTTCCCACTACTCCCTTCAGGGACCAGGTGGTGAGCCTGCAAGCGCTGCCCTCGGAGGAGGCAGACCCAGCCCTTGCTTTGCTTTGTCCCGTCCGAGCGCGGAGATGCTACGTTGACAGGACACAAAGCTTCAGGACCTCAGACCAGCTCTTTGTCTGTCACGGAGGCCGGCAGAAGGGGAAGGCCGTCTCCAAGCAGAGGATGGCCCACTGGATAGTGGACGCCATCACCCTGGCTTATCAGGTACAGGGTGTGCCCTGCCCGTTCAGGTTGAGAGCTCACTCTACTAGAGCTGTTGCATCCTCCTGGGCGTTGGCTCGTGGCGCCTCGCTGGCAGATATTTGTAGAGCTGCGGGCTGGGCGACCCCTAACACGTTCGCTAGGTTCTATAGCCTTCGTGTGGAACCGGTTTCCTCCTGTGTTCTCACCTCAAACGGGTAGAAGCACTGAGAGGTCCCGTTTTCGGGTCGGCTTGCTAAAACTGCTCCAGAGAGTCCGTACTGTAGACCCTGTCGAGTTCCTCCGTCCCCTCGGCAGTCAGATGTGGCGGAGCATCTGACGCCAGGCCCTCACTCGCTGAATCCATGAGAACCGGTAGAGGGCTGGGTTCCATATGAAAGGCCTTTTTTGGACCCCATATGTGTATAGTCCACGGTATAGCCTGAGAGCCCGTGTTTCCCCGGCAGGTCTTCTGCCAATCTCCATGAGGTACAAATTCCTCTAATCCTCCATATGCGCCTAAGGTTGATCATATGCGTAATTGCTCCGAACCTCCTACGGGAAGGGCGAGCTTCCGTAGCGTCCGGTTCCAACTGGAATGGGTACGTTTTCCCAGTGTTATCCAGTCTTACTGAGTGGGTAGTGCCATGGCAGCAGTAGCTGGTCTTCTGCGGTAGCCCTGACCTGCGCCAAAAAATAGGGGCTCAGGAGGCTTCCACAGGACACTGGAAGGGGCAGTACCCGTGGCCTTTTGGTAGGGATCCCAATTCGTCGGTCACCGACGTGACTCGGAGTGACCGACTGATAGGGAACGTCTCGGTTACGTATGTAACCCTCGTTCCCTGAGGAAGGGAACGGAGACGTCACGTCCCGTCGCCACGGCTGCTGTACCACCGCTGAGCGGCCGGGTCACCGGCTCGGCTCCTCAGCGAAAACCTGAATATGCGCTGCACCCGCTGCCTAATTATACTCACGCTGTGATTAGCGGCAGCTGGATGCAATAATCGCATGCCAATGTGCATTGGCTCGTTTAGATACTCTCTAAGCGAGATCCCAATTCGTCGGTCACCGACGTGACGTCTCCGTTCCCTTCCTCAGGGAACGAGGGTTACATACGTAACCGAGACGTTTTTCATCATTTTAATACTAAAAATTGGTGTATTAAATACACTATATTTTAAATACATATACCCCGGGTTTCACAGACAAGGCTTAAGCCTAGTCCTAGACTAAAATGTAAGTCTGAGCTGTTTCAACTGAAAGAAACTGACTGATCTTAAAATATATCAGTGCTTTTGTTTTGTCTCAAGATGCACACCAGTCATGTTTTTTTTTCTAAGCATGTTTATAAAAATTGCTTAAATGTCTTATTTGAACTATGATCTAATCCTGGTTTAGTCTAAGCCCTGTCTGTGAAACCGGGCCACACTGTATTATATATTAAAATGTTTAATAATTCATTTAAATTAAACACTTTTAAATAGACTGCAGCAATTAATATTTTGTCACACATTATTTTGTTTAGTTCAGAATAGTGGGAGAATTGTGATCTCTATTTGAGACAAAAAAATTGTGATTCTCAATTTATCCAGAATCGTGCAGCTCTATTATGTAGTGACACACTACTTAAATCATCTTTGTGAGCAAAGGAGCCCTGGCAGTGCTAACTAGTTAAAAAAAAAAAGAAAAGAAAAAAATCTTTCTCTTTAAATCTAGTGTTTTGCACAGGTTACTGTGATGTTTGTTTATGGCACAGAAGAGATCATTAACCTGAGAGAAAAATAATGAAAGTCTATGAGATGAGTTCACATAACCAAGTGTGTGTGTGTGTGTGTGTGTGTGAGTGTGTATTTGTAGACCTACACTTTCGTAGTCCTGCTGTCATCCTGATCTCTCCTCCATGATCCACGCTATAAACACACAAACACACATTAATGTAGATCTGCATCATTCACACACTCACACACACACACACGCTCAGTATGTCAGTATTTGTCACGGTTCACCCATCCGCGGTCTCTCTTTGTCCCGTGGTTTGTCATGTGTGTACGTGTGGGGGCGTGGCCGAGCCATCATCCGCTCACTTCCCTCAGCTGTGCCTCGTCAATCGCGCCAGCTGTTGCTCATTTCCCGTGGCCTTAAATACTCACCTCTTTCTCCTCTCCACTGTCAGATCGTTCCTGGATGTCTCCCTGTTACAGTCTCTCCGTCTCCACTTCTTCTTCTCGTCGTTGTCGTCGTCGCTGGATCTGTTTGGTGTTGTGGATCGGAGTTCGTGTTGGTGTCGTCGTGTCTTCATCCCGTGTCTGGAGGTTTGCTGTCACTATCGGTTCCTGTCTTCACCACCACTCCACTTCACCGTGTGCCCATCCAGTACTGTGTCACTCCATTCCTCAATCCTGTCGGTGTCTCACTTCATCTGTACAATAAACTCTGTTTCACTTGCATACTGTTTCCTCATCTCTTCAGCCGACCATGACAGAACGATCTGACCAAGCTATGGAAGCAGCGAGTGTCCCAGTTTCAACTCTGGAGGATTTCATCGCCCAGAGCATCGACAGGATGAACAGCCAGGAGGCGAGCCTGAATAACACGAGTTGTGTTATTCAGGCTCTAGTGACACAGGTGTCCGAGCTCACCCAACAGTTTCAACAGCTACGAGCTCCCACCGCGCCACCCACGCCGCCAACCTCACCCACGCCATCGGGACCCCTCTCCCAGGTGGAACCCCGCTTGCCTGTTCCCGAGTCATACGCCGGTGAGCCAAATTTTTGCAGACCCTTCCTTACTAGATGCTCTATGCATTTTGCGCTCCAACCCCGAACATTCCAGAACGAACAAGGCAAGGTGGCGTTCGTTCTCACCCTGCTCACTGGGAGAGCGGCACTTTGGGGAACGGCGGTGTGGGAGAATCAAGACCCATGCTGTGCCTCGTTCCAAGCGCTCTCAGAGGAGATGAAACGGGTATTCGACCGCGCAGCCGCCGGAAGAGAGGCGGCCAGAATACTCGCGGATCTCCGTCAGGGTGCGAGGTCAGTCTCTGACTACTCCATCGAATTCCGCACCCTGGCGGCGGAGTGTCGCTGGAACGAGGAGGCGCAGTGGGACATGTTCCTGCATGGGCTGGCTGACCGCATCCACAAGGAGATCTACGTCATGGACCTCCCCACCACACTCGACAAGCTTATTGACTTGGCCATCCGGGTGGACGCACGGCTCACTAGAGCGGAGCTACGCGTCCCGGCCAATCGAGTCCCTGGTGGGTTTGAGAGTCGCCATACCAACGACAGGGACGCGGTCAGCACCAACTACGATCCCGAGCCCATGCAGGTAGGGCGGGCTCGGCTCTCCCGGGAGGAGAAGGAGAGGCGGAGGTCCCTGGGGCTTTGCCTGTATTGTGGAGAAGCAGGACACCGTCGGGATAGATGCCCAGTAAAAGACCAAGCCCGACAGTAAGTATGAGGCTACTGTCGGGTGGGATCTCTGCCAGGAAGACCTCATCCACATCATCTACTCTCCTTCCGGTGAGACTGAGATGGCACACACACACTCACCACTGTCAGGCCTTACTGGACTCAGGAGCTGAGGGTAATTTTCTAGACTTTGCACTTGCCAAGAGACTTCACATTCCCACAAGACCCCTCACTCACAAGATCGCCGTTCATGCCCTCAATGGCCAAGAACTACCCACCATTTCATTGATCACGGAACCCGTCACACTCGTCACCTCTGGCAACCATTCTGAAACCATCCCCTTCTTTATCATGGACTCTCCCCTGACACCCGTAGTGCTCGGCCACCCCTGGCTCATGTCCCATAACCCCAAGATTGACTGGCATCATAGAACTATCACTGCCTGGAGCGACCGTTGTCATAAGTCCTGTCTTGTGTCTGCTTGTCCGTTAGTCTCTGCTTCTATGTTTCAGGCTGTGGATCTGTCTAACGTGCCCGCGGAGTACCAGGACCTGAGAGAGGTGTTCAGTAAGTCTCGAGCAGCTTCTCTTCCTCCGCATCGTCCTTACGACTGTGCAATAGATTTACTACCAGGTATGTCTCCGCCTAAGGGCAAATTATATTCGCTTTCTGTCCCAGAAAGGGAGGCTATGGAGAAATATATTTCTGATTCTCTAGCTTCTGGGTTCATTCGCCCTTCCTCTTCTCCAGCGGGGGCGGGGTTCTTTTTTGTGGGGAAGAAGGACGGATCCCTGCGGCCTTGCATTGATTACCGAGGGCTGAACAACATCACGGTAAAGAATACCTATCCGTTGCCATTGATGTCTTCAGCCTTCGAGAGGTTGCAGGGAGCGGCCATCTTCACGAAATTGGACTTACGTAATGCCTATCATTTGGTCCGCATCAGGAAGGGGGATGAGTGGAAGACTGCCTTTAACACCCCTAGGGGGCACTTTGAATACTTGGTCATGCCCTTCGGGCTGTCCAACTCCCCAGCAGTCTTCCAGGCACTCGTCAACGACGTGCTGCGAGATATGGTCGATCAGTTCATATATGTTTACCTGAATGACATATTGATTTTTTCTTCATCTCTCCAGGAACATGTGCAGCACGTCCGACGAGTGCTTCAGAGGTTGCTAGAGAATGGGCTTTTTGTCAAGGCGGAGAAATGCGCGTTTCATACACAGTCTGTTCCATTTTTGGGGTACATTGTGTCGTCCGAGGGAGTGCGCATGGATCCTGACAAAGTCAAGGCTGTGGTGGAGTGGCCAAGCCCAGATTCCCGTAAGGCCCTACAGAGGTTTCTGGGTTTCGCTAATTTCTACCGGCGTTTCATTCGCAATTTCAGCCAACTAGCCGCGCCTCTGACCGCCTTGACCTCCCCCAGAACTACGTTCAGGTGGTCTAACACAGCTGAGGCTGCGTTTACCAAACTCAAAGGCCGCTTTGTTTCGGCTCCCATCCTCATAGCCCCTGAGTCCTCACGTCAGTTTGTGGTGGAGGTCGATGCGTCAGAGGTGGGGGTAGGTGCAGTTCTCTCCCAGCGCTCTTCCGCGGACGACAGGATGCATCCTTGCGCGTTTTTATCCCATCGTTTCTCACCAGCCGAACGCAATTATGACATTGGTAACAGGGAGTTGTTGGCCGTCAAGCTAGCGTTGGAAGAATGGCGTCACTGGTTGGAAGGGTCAGGGGTACCCTTTATCGTCTGGACTGACCATAAGAATCTTGAGTATATCAGAACTGCCAAAAGATTGAACTCCAGGCAGGCTCGGTGGGCACTTTTTTTCGGTCGTTTTGATTTTTCTCTCTCGTACCGCCCGGGTTCCAAAAACATCAAAAACCGATTCCTTATCTCGTATTTTTGACAGTTCCGAATGCCCGTCCACTCCCGAGTGCATTTTACCCGAGACGCTTTTCGTCTCCTCACTCACATGGGAGGTCGAATCGAGGGTCAAGACGGCCCTAGAAGGGGTAATGCCTCCGCCCGCTTGCCCACCGAATCGATTATTTGTGCCGGAGGAATTAAGGTCTGACGTTATCCAGTGGGGGCATTGTTCCAACGTGGCTTGTCATCCAGGAGTAAATCGCACCAGCTTTCTGGTCAAGCAACGATTCTGGTGGCCGCGCATGGCTCGTGACATTCACAGTTTTGTTTTGGCTTGCTCGGTTTGTGCCACTGGTAAGACTTCCAATCGACCCCCAGATGGGTTACTCCAACCGCTGCCTTCGAGACCCTGGTCCCACATCGCACTAGATTTTGTCACCGCCCTCCCGCCCTCTCAGGGCAACACGGTTGTTTTGACCGTGGTGGACCGATTCTCGAAGGCAGCTCATTTCATTCCCTTGCCCAAATTACCGTCAGCCAAGGAGACAGCGGTAACTGTCGTAGACCACGTCTTTCGCTTACATGGCCTCCCGATGGACGTGGTTTCTGACAGGGGTCCCCAGTTTGTGTCCAAATTTTGGCAAGAGTTTTGTAGATTACTGGGAGCGACTGTTAGTCTGTCCTCCGGGTTTCATCCCCAGAGCAATGGCCAAACGGAGAGAGCCAACCAAGATTTGGAGAGAGTGTTGCGATGTTTGGTCTCCAAGAATCCTTCCTCTTGGAGCCAGCAGCTCTCAATGGTGGAGTACGCCCACAATGCATTACCAGTGTCATCCACGGGCCTATCTCCGTTTGAATGTAGTTTAGGTTACCAGCCACCCATTTTTCCCAGTATGGAATCCGAAGTCGCGGTCCCCTCTGCTCACGCCTTCGTCCAGAGGTGTCACCGCACTTGGACTAGAGCCCGTGAGACTCTACTCCAAGTGGGGGTGCGCACCAAGGCCAAAGCCGATCGCCACCGGTCTAAGCCTCCCGTTTACGTCGTTGGTCAAAAAGTGTGGCTTTCTACTAGGAACATTCCACTCCGCTCCGTTTCTAATAAACTTGCTCCCAAATTCATTGGCCCGTTCACTGTCACCAAAATCATTAGTCCGGTGGCAGTCCGCCTTAACCTCCCTCCAGTGTACAGGAGGATTCACCCCGTCTTTCATGTTTCCAAAATTAAACCCGTATTTCATTCCCCGATTAACCCGCCAGCCCCGGTTCCCCCCCCGCCGCGACTCGTAGACGGGGAACCCACTTATTCGGTCAATCGCATACTGGACTCTAGGCGGAGGGGACGCGGATTTCAATACTTGGTGGACTGGGAGGGTTACGGTCCGGAGGAGAGAAGTTGGGTACCTGCGAGAGACATACTGGATCACTCTCTGATCGATGACTATAATCGACAGGTAGGAGAACCTGGGAACGCCAGGAGGCGTTCTTAGGGGAGGGGTACTGTCACGGTTCACCCATCCGCGGTCTCTCTTTGTCCCGTGGTTTGTCATGTGTGTACGTGTGGGGGCGTGGCCGAGCCATCATCCGCTCACTTCCCTCAGCTGTGCCTCGTCAATCGCGCCAGCTGTTGCTCATTTCCCGTGGCCTTAAATACTCACCTCTTTCTCCTCTCCACTGTCAGATCGTTCCTGGATGTCTCCCTGTTACAGTCTCTCCGTCTCCACTTCTTCTCGTCGTTGTCGTCGTCGCTGGATCTGTTTGGTGTTGTGGATCGGAGTTCGTGTTGGTGTCGTCGTGTCTTCATCCCGTGTCTGGAGGTTTGCTGTCACTATCGGTTCCTGTCTTCACCACCACTCCACTTCACCGTGTGCCCATCCAGTACTGTGTCACTCCATTCCTCAATCCTGTCGGTGTCTCACTTCATCTGTACAATAAACTCTGTTTCACTTGCATACTGTTTCCTCATCTCTTCAGCCGACCATGACAGAATTAGTCAAGTCAAGTCACCTTTATTTATATAGCGCTTTTAACAATACAGATTGGGTCAAAGCAACTTTCCAATATCAGAATAGAAAAATAGTGTCAATAATGTAAAATGACAAGATTAAACACTCAATTTTCAGTTAAAGGCATTTCATTAATGAATTCAATGATGTCATCATCCAGCTCAGTTCAGTTTAAATAGTATCTGTGCAATCATGTAGGCGATATTGCTGGAAAATAAGTGTCACAAACTAAGTAAAGCCAGAGGCAACAGCGGCAAGTGTTTGACATACTTGAGTATCTGCAGTTTATAGTTTGGATCCTCCAGTTTGTGTTTGAGGAGCTGGACTCCTGATTGTCCTGGGTGATTGTAGCTCAGATCCAGCTCTCTCAGGTGTGACAGGTTTGAACTCAGAGCTGAAGACAAATAACCACAGCCTTCCTCTGTCACCATACAGCCAGACAACCTACAGACACACACAGCCAGATCATCTACAGACACACAGTCAGATCAACTACAAACACATTGTCAGATCATCTACAGACACACATTCAGATCACCTATAGACACACAGACAGATCATCTACAGACACAGTCAGTCAGATCACCTGCAGACACACATTCAGATCACCTATAGACACACAGACAGATCATCTACAGACACACATTCAGATCACCTATAGACACACAGACAGATCATCTACAGACACAGTCAGTCAGATCACCTACAGACACACAGTCAGATCACCTATAGACACACAGACAGATCATCTACAGACACAGTCAGTCAGATCACCTACAGACACACAGTCAGATCACCTATAGACACACAGACAGATCACCTACAGACACAGTCAGTCAGATCACCTACAGACACACAGTCAGATCACCTACAGACACACATTCAGATCACCTATAGACACACAGTCAGATCACCTACAGACACAGTCAGTCAGATCACCTACAGACACACAGTCAGATCACCTATAGACACACAGACAGATCATCTACAGACACAGTCAGTCAGATCACCTACAGACACACAGTCAGATCACCTATAGACACACAGACAGATCACCTACAGACACAGTCAGTCAGATCACCTACAGACACACAGTCAGATCACCTACAGACACACATTCAGATCACCTATAGACACAGACAGATCACCTACAGACACAGTCAGTCAGATCACCTACAGACACACAGTCAGATCACCTATAGACACACAGACAGATCATCTACAGACACAGTCAGTCAGATCACCTACAGACACACAGTCAGATCACCTATAGACACACAGACAGATCACCTACAGACACAGTCAGTCAGATCACCTACAGACACACAGTCAGATCACCTACAGACACACATTCAGATCACCTATAGACACAGACAGATCATCTACAGACACAGTCAGTCAGATCACCTACAGACACACAGTCAGATCACATACAGCAGCGGTTCTTAATTCCAGTCCTTGCGTACCCCCCCCCCCCCCCCCCCGCTCCCCCGCTCTGCACATTTTGTATGTTTCTGTTATCGCTTCAGATGTTTTTTCTATTCGAACGTAAGTGCCCTGTGAAGTGGACATCACAGGACATTCCGCCATGATTCCAGTTTGAAGCGAACAAATGTTAATATGTGCATTGAAGTGTGCGAGACGTGAATTTAAATTGTATATATTTACAGAGGTATATTATGTCACACTTGTCCATGTGTGAAGATGTTGCGCAGCGCAAATCCGTGAATGAATGTTCCGAAGTGGACCATTCACCTGTGGCCCATTTGCCCGCGGCCATATAAGCCGCGGGAGACTGTCACACGGGGAGACTGGTCTCCAAGAAGCTGAGGATTTAATGTGCTACCTCTCTTGCGTATTTTTCAGATACCAGCGTGTGACCGATCCAGCCCTGCCACGAGCACAGCACCGACGCACCGCCCAAGGGAAAAACCACGCACGGAGAGCATTGCACCACTTCAGCGAGCCACACTCCACTCAGCATCCTCTTTTATTAATAAATCCACCCTCCGGGGTATTTATTTGAGCTCTCCTTGTTGCGTGATTCTTCCACCCCGTCACAATATACACAGTCATATCACCTACAGACACACAGACAAATCACCTACAGACAGATCACATACAGACAGATCATCTACAGACACACACAGACAGATCATCTACAGACACACAGTCAAGATCATCTACAGACACACAGACAGATCATCTACAGACACACAGTCAAGATCATCTACAGACACACAGACAAATCACCTACAGACAGATCACATACAGACAGATCATCTACAGACACACACAGACAGATCATCTACAGACACACAATCAAGATCATCTACAGACAGATCACATACAGACAGATCATCTACAGACTAGGGGTGTGCTCAAAATATCGATTCTTAGATACATACCGATATAATAAAAAAAGATACAGTATCGATATTCTAGCCCTTAGTATCGATACTCCGCCCAGCCATTAGGGGGCGCAGCGGCGCCCGCGAGTTTCAAAAAACTCATGGAAAATGTTAAAGCAATATGTAGCATTTAAGCGATTTCATAGTGAAATATGTTATGGCAGTACATGGTGTCACAAAAAATAATTATAAGAAGATTTAATAAGAAGTTAAGAATAATAAGAAGAAGATTTTGTGCTTGTGTGAGCTCAGACTGTACCCTTGGAAAGTTAAATGTTGACTTGTGGTAATTTCCAGATTAATACAATTTGTGTACAATTAATCAGAGCACTTAAAGTTGCAAATATTTAAGCAAAATGCACTGTTATAATGCATTTTTGTCTTCAATAAATTGAAGAAAAATGCAGAGTTCTGTTTGTTGAGTAAATGTGTTCAGCATTAACTAATTGGCTCTGGCCCATGTATTTTTATTGAATCGTATCGAATCGTGTCACATTGTATCAAATCGTATCGAGACAGTATGTATCGAATCGTGACCTGTGTATCGAGGTATGTATCGTATCGCCAGGTTCTCCAAGGTATACAGCCGTACTACAGACACACACAGACAGATCATCTACAGACACACAGTCAAGATCATCTACAGACACACAGACAAATCACCTACAGACAGATCACATACAGACAGATCATCTACAGACACACACAGACAGATCATCTACAGACACACAATCAAGATCATCTAGACACACAGTCAGATCATCTACAGACACACAGTCAGATCATCTACAGACACACACAGACAGATCATCTACAGACACACACAGTCAGATCATCTACAGACACAGTCAGATCATCTACAGACACACACAGTCAGATCATCTACAGACACACACAGTCAGATCATCTATAGACACACATCAACATTGTGACCAGTTGACTGTAAATGATCTCTTATATGTTGTTAATACCTCAGTTTCTGCAGCTGACAGTTTAGACTCTTCAGTCCATCAGAAATAAACTTTACACCAGAGTCCTGCAGGTCATTGTTACTCAGATCCAGCTCTCTCAGGACAGAGTTTGAGGATTGTAGAGCTGAAGACAAACTCTCACAACACTGAGCAGTGAGATTACAGCCAACAAGACTGAAAGAGAACAGAAAACATTAGTAGTTGACCGACATTGGTTTTTTGACAGCTGTTGCAGATATCTTGGAAACCAGAGTGGCGAATATAATTGTATTTATTTTAATTAATATTGAAGAAATTTCAAATAATTTGAAAATTGATTAAAAAATACACTTGGAAAATAAACATACTTATAGTTTAATAACATTTAATAAAAATATAATTAAAAAGGAAGTAAACTGTAACCGACAAAGCACTCAGTATTCTGGGAAGTTTGTGTGCATTGGGAATCATATTTTTTCAAATAAAGCCAAGGTAACATTCATTTTACATACAGCACACAGTGAAAATGACATGAATATGACTGTGGGCAAATGCATAAAGACTGTGTTAATTTAATATAAACTTGCAATTAGTTGAATAATGACTTAAATGTACGACTACTAGTAACTAGAAAAATCTTACGAGGGGGGCAGCCCTATTAAATACCCTGTAGACATCTCCGTTAAAGTTTTTAAACCATTTTATACGCGTTTGCATAAATTCTGCTTTCAGAACGGTCTGTAATGGAAAGATGACACATCCTTAACAGTGATTTTTCCTCTGAAACATAAACATTTAAATAACATTTATATTTTGTGAATGGTCAACTCTTCTCCATTCTGCAGATATTGTTGCTTCTGGTTTGCCCACTGTAAAAGTCACAGAAAGTCTACAAAATATGTCGTCTCCCAAAAACCTGGTCTTTTTTTTTTGTCATGTCCGTAACGTATATGTGTATTTCCCAAATCTAAAATAGCCTATAAACACGTTCATAGACGGATAATTTTCTTATGTCTGGACTCTATTTGGGATTAAGAAAAACATAAAGAGATGGTTCAGTATATTGGTAATGAATATATTCTGTGTGAATTTATATTTCAGGTTTTGACTGCGAATGTCAGTCCATAATGCTGGAATTGCCCAATAATGAAACTAAAAATGATTAGGCCTACATGAAATCTCGGGACAGTTTCTTATTATTGCAATATATTTTTACATTTCTATTGCCAAACCGACTGCAGTGTTGCCACGTACAATTAAAACAGTGCAAAATTGAAGAAAGTACAAAGCAACATATAAATTAAGAACAAAAGTGTATGGCTCCCTGGCAGACCCGTGTCTCTTTCGGACAGTTTCTTTGTCTCTCTCGCAGAGGCGCTGCATTTCTCCTGAGAAAAAAACAAAACCATATTATACTGTATGTAATACGCTGTATGCCGTTGCAAAAATCGCAAAAGCCAAACCCAACTTTGCCTAAACCTGTTCTGCAAGTTTGAAATGTTCATCAGACACTCTCCATATGAAAGAGCAAGCGATTCACTCCTTTATTTCAACCCCCACGATGAAGCTATACAGAACTACCCCCAACCTGGACTGAATTCAGTCACACTACTGGTTGCTTAGTGTAAAATGGACATGCTCCAGGCATGTGATCAACTAGAGACACAAAAGTAGGAAAATCTGACCATGCCCCAGCACTTATTATTAAAACTACATATTTTAACACATTAAAAGATATCTTATATTGTAGTACATACTATTGTCCTGTAAAATATAAAAAGCAGTGTTTAAGTATCATGATAACAATATAATATATTATAATAAAGTAGTATAATATATGTATGTGTCTGCTTAGTTTCCTGTTTGCCCTTATTTGGTGTTGTTCCGGTTCTCATTAGTTTGTCATTCATTCATTCACATCACCTGTGTTAATTAATTATCTTATTTGCTCCTTAGTTTGTATGTCTTCATAAGTCTTTAGTTTCTAGTATTTCATGTAACATTATTCACTTTCTTTGAATTCCCACTTCATGTGTTCCTGTGGAGATGTTCCGTTACGATATTACAGTGAAGTATATAGAGTGTTATTATTATTAAAGTACATGCCAAAAGTTTGGAAACATTACAGTTATTAATGATTTTGAAATTACTATCTTCTGCTCATCAAGGCTGAATTGATTTGATCAAAATAAAGTAAAAAACAAACAAAAAAAACCCCAGCAATATTGTGAAATATTACCAACAACAAAAAAAGTTTGTAATTTGAATATATTATAAAATGTAATGATATTTCTGTGATGCAAAGCCGAATTTTCTTCATCATTACTCGAGTTTTCAGTATCACGTGATCTTTTAGAAATAATTTCAATTTATTTGACTCCAGAAAGATTTCTGATTATCAATGTTGAAAACAATTTTGCTGCTTTATATTTTGTGTGGAAATATTGATACGCTTTATTTTTCAGAATATTTTGATAAATATAAAGTTTAATGAACAGAATTTTTTTTTCATTTATCAAATATATTAATTAAATTTGTTTGTGCATTTATTAGAAATTAGAAATAATTTTAAATGTCTTCACTCACTTTATGACTTTCATGCATGATGAATAAGATTAATTTCTCTCCCTTTTTAAAATCGTACACAAATGTTTGAGTGGTATAATTATTTCCACAAAAATATTAAGCAGCAAAACCGTTTTTTAACATTGATAATAAGAAATATTTCTTGAGCAGCAATTCAGTATATAACGCGCTTTAGCGCTGGCGCTTTGAATCATTTGGATGCTGCAGATGGCGCCAGGAGTTAATGCAGCGCACTCGGGACATTTCCATCCATGGCGTTTCTTTTCGCAGTTTATTTAGGTAATAGCTCAAGGCCATTTGCGCGATTTCAGTCATCATGCACTAAGTGAAATGTCACAAAGAAAATGAAGGGGATCAATCACCATTGAATAGCATACTATATTTCCATTAGAAGTGCATACAACTTCACCAACAAACATCACAGATGACTAGTACATATTTCGTGTAGCAGTGCTATCAGTCTGTTCATACTTGGAGGCAAAAACCTTTTAAAAGTCCAATCAGATTTAAAGCCCTGAGTTACCACAGATGTCCTTAGTTCCTCACAGCATTGTAGATATTAGGATATTACGAGGATAATGTCCGAGATCATCCATAGCAGTAGTCCATTAAAGTAGTTCAGAAGAAATTCCAAAGTTGAAGTGAATAGTAAATCAGAAACATTGAGCAGTTGAGATGCCCTCAAAATCAGGTGAATACAAAAACCCTCTAGACAAACAAAACAAACAATACAACACGAGGTTCAGGAAGCAAAGTACGTCTCATTATAAAATCTCTGATAATTATATTAACCCTTTAGGCACCAGGGATTCTTGGAAAAAATGCTGGATTTTGACATCAAGATTTGAAAAGCTTGTGGCTTGAAAGGCTTAAAGATAGAGATCTACTGTAAATTAGAGAAATGTTGGGCATGACCGAAAGTTTATGTGGGGTGTAAATATACTCATCTAATTAGCATATTATGACGTCATCAGGGGGCGGCCCTCTTGAATTTAATAATATTCAGGAAATAGTAGAAACTGAATTGATGTTTGAACATCAATGTGCATGGTTTTTTTTTTTTTTGTCTTTTTATCCTCATTCCAAGTGATTCTGTGCATTACAGGAGAACGTACTAAATTACTACTATATTTCTATTAGTAAAACGCATGTGAACAGTTGCCTACTTTTTGATCAGTTCATCAGTAATATTCAGGAAATAATAGATATTGAATGGATGTTTGAACTTATTTGCATGTTTTTGTCTTTTCTTTGTCTTTTTATCCTCATTCCAAATGATCAGGAAAAGAGGAAATCAACAGTAAAACAGGAGAAAGTAGTAAATTATTCCTATATTACTGTGCCATTGTAAAATACATGTGCCTATTTTTTGATCAGTTGACCAGCTATCTGCCCAATCAGGTATCTATGTGACAGTTTATTGTTCTTGAGAGTATGGTACCTCTCATTGCATGGCACAGCGCACAGACCTGCCCCAAACTGACTGCACCTGTACTGTCTGCCGGCGGCCCTTAGAGCGTGCGCGATCAGAACAAACGACGCAATCTGGCCGATCATCAGAGAGAAACAGCTCTCCTATGGACACTAAGACCACGTCCACCCCTGCCACCCCCATCCCCGTTGGGCAAAGGGTCCAAATGATCACTTGTTTGTGCTTAGTGAATACTCTCACCTAGCGCGGCGGCACCATTGCACATGCAAAGCGTGATCATTAGATGGCCAATCGTCATTTCCAAAAGGCAAATATTCCCCTTCAGAGTCAGAATCGGCCAATAACATTTGCAACACATCCTCACGGTACAACTTTTTATTAGATATTTGGTGATTTTCTCTCACGAATCTCACAATTTACTCAGACGCTATGAACTGAACTGTTTCCGCATCAATGACAGATAGCTCACTTGCTCTGCTATTTCCTCAAACAATTTTGGTCTAGAATCGAAGTACTACATCTGCCATCTAGTGGTAGGCTGATGACGCACGTTATCACTTCACAATAATAAAACAAAAAGTCATCATGCAGATAATTCTTGTGTGTTTATTATAGTGTTCTAAATGCTGATCTTATATAGGCCTAAAATGTCTTAATTATTTTCATAATGAACTGTTCTGCCAGTGAGCACACTGCTTCCACTCTCCGCACAAAGGCTTGGATATATGCCTAACAGCGCAATTTTAAAATGTTTAAACTAACATTGTAATATACTTTGTGTTTTAATGTCTATTGATTTTAATTTAAGCAAGTCGTGATGATTTGAGAATGATAAATTGATCAAACGTGATCAACTGTCTGCCACTATCCGCTTGGTCATCACTCAAAAATAAAAAATAAATAAAAAAATTTAACAAACAAAAAATGTTCCAAACGAATGAAACGATAAGAAATATAACTTTGCAATTAAACATAAAACTGAACTATTTTAATGGCTGCAACAGCAGCTGTGTAAGCGAGAGAGAGAATAGACACAGGCTCCAGCTGGACTCTGGTGAGCTATTAGCCAAGGGCCGGCTATAGGTCCTAGATCTGAGGCCCGTGCAGGGCTTTACCTGATTTCTGCGTTTGGAAACAAATGTTGTGAATCAGGGTTTTTTTTTTTTATTAAATTACAAAATTTTTATGTTGTATTGTGTTGTCCAATTCATTTTTATTTTTTAAATTTTACAGATTCCCCCAATCTCCCGCATGACCGAACTCTGTATTCGAAACCATATTATTATCAGTATTAAATATTATTATTATTTTTAAAAGTGGTTTAATTGCTATTTAAACACGTTTTAATTAGTTCTGTCAATAGATTAAACAAATTAAGTAATTAATCACACTTTTTCTGTAATTAATTGCGATTAAGCCCACCTAATATTATAGTTTTGTATTGCAATAATTTCACATTCAATCTTCAAATTAATGTACAAACAACATAAAGACAGTATATTTTTAATATTTATTTAATGGCATCTTTTTTATGACTGAAGGCCAGTATCACTGATACCAATAATACTGGTGTCTCTATAAAATTGCCCCCCCCCCCCCCCCCCCAATATTTAACCATTGACTAAAGCCGTTCAACATTAGGTTAATTGACTTTAAAAAATTACTTCTAATTTAAGTGAACTTAAAACAATCTTCACATAAACCCATTATTAAAAATGTCATATTTAACTGTGCCCTTCAGCAGAAATATACAGAAATTGAAATTGAAGTTATCAAACACTAAATTCTAAACTAAATACAGATTAATCCTTAAAGCTATAAAAGTTATTGATTTCCTCTTTTGTTCTTGATGAACAGACATCGCAGCAGCTGGTTATTAGGTTATTTCTTTAAGAGCTGCCTCTGCTGAACGTGACGCAGATCTGACATGCATCATATTTTCTCTCAACTCTCTTCACCTTTTCTGACCCACTTCAGGTCTTAAAGTCTCTTCTAATGAGCTGATGAGTTAAATAAAATTAAACAAAAAGGCCAGATGATGAATAAGTATGTGTGACCTGCTGAAATAGGCTACATCAGCAAGTTTCAAGCCTTTCATAATTTGTGACATTAATGTGACTATAGTGCCAAATATGTGTTAGAACTAGGCCTAGCCTATAACACTCAACAAAAAGCCACCTTTTCAGTCATTTTATTTTTTATGGCATAATGCACACCTTGAATGTCGTTTAAACATTCCAAGTTAATTTCATACTTTTTGTACGATTTCTAGTTTTTCATGTCGCAGTTTTAGCCTATTCTTGATTTCACAACTTATTTCGTTCAAGTTTTTTTTTTTTTGGTGTGAGTCAGAGTAAATTGCGACACAAATAGAGTCTCATGAACATGCAGCTTTGTACAGAAGACCAATGGCCAAGATCAGGATTTTTCGTTCAAAAAAAAAAACAAAAAACTTTCATTAGCCTGTAGATCGAAATGAAAGCCCCTTAATACTACATAAGGAAATTGTGTAGTTGTAAAGGTTTTCGTAATGACGGTTTAATAACCATGACATGCAGTAAGAGCCTTTGTGTAAATTTTTTTTTTTTTTTTTTTTGATGCGTTAGGCTATGACTATCCCACGTTTTAAAATTAACTTTCCAAAAATGTATTTTAAATTAATTTTCTACTGATTTTTAAGGATGTTATATTATAATGTTATTGTTATTTTATTTCGTTATTTGATCTCCATTTACAAAACAAAATATAATTGTAGTCAGTTTGCAAACTGTCTATTTGCGCCATCTGGCGGTAGTTTCGTGAACGACTTTAACATGCGACTGACTTGCAGTTAACGCCGTGGCCCTGAGGCGGCAGTACACGCAGCGGTAGTAGTCATTTTGGTTGCCCACCTACTGTAGTTGTACAGCGTAAGCTATACATGAAGACTCTTGCTTTAAAGGGTTACTCCACCCCAAAATGAAAATTGTGTCATTAATTACTCAGCCTCATGTCATTCCAAACCTGTAAGACCTCCATTCATCTTCGGAACACAAATTAAGATATTTTCTGTGCATTCTGAGAGCTGTCTGACCTTCCCATAGACAACAATGGAATTAACACAATCAACATCCACACATGTAGCAAAGAGATCGGCAAAATAATCCATGTGACATCAGGGGTTCAACCATAATTTTTTACGAAGCTACGAGAATACTTTTTGTACGCAAAGAAAACAAAAATAACGACTTTATTCAACAATTTTGTCTCCTCCATGTCACCATTTTGGAGAGTATCCACTGAACGCAAACAGCATGCTATTCTGTGTCAGCCGTGCCACACCAATACGTTGTTTTCGCTCAAATCAAAGAGTAAATAAACGTAGAAAACGTATCCGCATGGCACAGCTGACACAGAACAGCATGAAATGTTTCTGAAGACAGTCGGTTTCCTTCGGAGATACAGTAATATAAATTTGGGGCAGTTGTGGCCTAATGGATGGAGAGTAGGACTTGTATGCCCTTTTACATACTGCTTTAAATCCGGAATATATCCAGTTTACACTGGTTCATTTATCCTGCAACAATAACTGGGGCCTCTGGATGCTGCTGTAGCATATGAACACAATCTGCCTCAGCAGTTGACTTTTCACTGAGAGGTACATAAACAACCACCACCAGAACACATCCAAATTCCCTGGGCAGGTAGAAACGTCTCAGAGTCAAATACAAAATCTCCATGTCTGTTTCACAAATCCTCCCATTTACTTTATACTGACGACACCATAGATTGTTTATATAGACAGATCCCACATTATTGCTTATATTATTATTAAATACCTCAGTTTCTGCAGATGACAGTTTGGACTCTTCAGTCCACCAGAGAGCAGCTTCACTCCTGAATCTTGCAGGTCATTGTTACTCAGATCCAGCTCTTTCAGGACAGAGTTTGAGGACTGAAGAACTGATGATAGACACTCACAATTCTCAGCAGTGAGATTACAGCCAACTAGACTGAAAGAGAGCAGAACACACCAAAACAGTCAGATCATCTACAGACACACATCAAGGATAGTTGTGGTCTAATGGATAGAGTTGGCCTTGTAACCCGAAGGTCATGGGTTCGAGTCTCAGGTGCAGCAGGGATTGTAGGTGGGGGAGTGAATAACCAACACTCTCTCCACCCTCAATACCATGACTGAGGTGAGACCCTTGAGCAAGGCACTGAACCCCCAACTGCACCGCAGCAATGGCTGCCCACTGCTCCGGGTGTGTGTTCACTACTGTGTGTACACTTGGATGGGTTAAATGCAGAGCACAAATTCAGAATATGGCCACACACACCCCTTTCAACATTGCGACCAGAGTCAAATACAAAATCTCCATGTCTGTTTCACAAATCCTCCCATTTACTTTATACTGACGACAGCATAGATTGTTTATATATTCAGATCCCACAATATTGACTGTCAGAATGATCTCTTATATGTTGTTAATACCTCAGTATCTGCAGCTGACAGCTTGGGCTCTTCAGTCCATCAAAAATAAACTTTACACCAGAGTCCTGCAGGTCATTGTTACTCAGATCCAGCTCTTTCAGGACAGAGTTTGAGGATTGTAGAGCTGAAGACAAACTCTCATAAAACTGATATGAGAGATCACAGCCAGAAAGTCTGGAAGAGATAAATAATAATAATAATAAAGACATGTAAAGAGGGTTGCCAGTTTTCCACCCTCAGGAACATGGGCTGACATGATCTGAACATTGAATCACAATAAGAAGAGCTCCTGACTGTTTCTTCAGCTAATGAATATATAAAAGTTTGCAAAATAAAAAAATTAAAAAGTAATAAAAGTAAATATGTGTTAGAAAACGAAACCTATATATATCTCATAATATTCCCATTCACAGTGATTCACATTTTCTCTCATTTAATTTATTTTATGGCATAATGCAGACCTCTTTAAATGTATAATAATGTAAAATACTGGCTAGTGCTGTACAGTAAAAAGAGCAAACACACTTCAAGCACTGCCTTCACTGTAATAGT
Source organism: Barbus barbus (assembly GCF_936440315.1). Classification (NCBI taxonomy): domain Eukaryota; kingdom Metazoa; phylum Chordata; class Actinopteri; order Cypriniformes; family Cyprinidae; genus Barbus; species Barbus barbus. The sequence goes on from NC_136737.1 coordinate 33,043,823, forward strand.
TCACTGTAACAGCAGTCAAACAAATGCAAATTAAGCATTTATGATGAATAATTGCTGGAGATTAAATGTGATAATGCTATATTATTATTGCTGTTAATATTATCAGTAATGTATGTGATTATTTTCTCTTCATTCACAGTGAAAATGTCTGAATTGCAGCTTTACTGATCGATGGTGTCGACCGTGCCTTTGCTCCACCTGCTGCTGATTTAATGAACGAGTTTCACATGTGTCTAGGTTGTGTTTACCATGGTGATAACAGACATTTTACTCGACTATCTACTGTATTAAAAAGGTGTGTCGTGACTACTTTAAGATTCTGGCCTGTTATTTAGGAGAAAATCTCTCATTTAGGAACATTTATTATAAAGGTGTCAGATGCATTATTAAATATGATACTTTAGTTAATGAATAAGAGCGGAAGAGGAGTGGCTATGTATGTGGATAAAAACTTGAATTATAAGGTGGTAGAAAGTATGACAACTGTGATTGATAACTTGTTAGAATGTATAACTTTTTAAGTATGTCGGGGGAAAAAAAGAATGCTATCATTAGTTGTATATGCAGAGCTCCATGCTCTAGTATGGAAGTATTCAAGGAGTGGATAGAAGGAATGTTTTCAAAAACTAATCAAAAAGTAATTTTTGTTTGTGGTGATTTCAATATTAATCTGTTAAATCCAAGTAAGCACAAAATGACTGATGAATTTATTAATACAATGTATAATATAGGTCTATACCCCAAAATTACTAGACCCAGTAGAATTACACTTCATTTTGTCACTTTGATTGACAACATATTTAAATGATATTGAAAATAATACTGTGAGTGGATTGTTAATCAGTGACATTAGTGATCATCTACCTGTTTTACAGTTTATGACAATAACTATAAGAGAAATCAGTAAATGTAAAACAAGATTACAGACGAGTGAGGACAGAGAAATATATGAATGCATTTAAGAGTGACTTATTAGCACAGGATTGGGGAGTCGTATATAAAAGGAAAATAACGTTGATAATGCATACATTTTTTTAAATATTTATATCATTATAGGAAAAAAACTGTCCAAATACACAATATTAAAAAAAAAAAATATATATATATAATATATATATATATATATATATATATAGAGAGATCGACCATGGATCACAAAGGGTTTACAAAATGCCTGTAAAAAGAATACACTCTAGAGAGAATTTATCAAACAAAGAACTAGAGGCATTTAATAAATATATAAAAAAATGAAAATAAGTTAACTAGTATTCTACAGGTTTGTAGAAAGGAATACTATAGTAAAATATTAAGTAATAAAAATTATTAAAGGAATATGAGGTGTATTAAGTAGTATTATTAAAAAAGGTACAGGACAACAAAGTTATCCTCAATATTATATTGATAACACTACACAGGATAATATGGATGATGTAGTTAATAGCTTTAACAATTTTTTTGTGAGTGTTGGACCAAAATTGGCAGAAGAAATTCAAGATCCAGTGTCATCGGAAGATTGGAATGAAAATTTAATTGAAAGAAATACCAACTCAATGTTCCTTACAGAGGTGGAAGAAAAAGTATTAATAAATATTGTAAATGAGTGTAAATAAAATATCTACTGATTGTAATGACGTTGATATGAAAATTGGGAAAAAGGTATTTGATGGGATCGCTAAACCAATAACATATATTTGTAATCTATTATCTAAAACTGGTAAATTTCCAAACAAAGTTAAAATAGCTAAAGTGGTTCTGCTGAATAAAACTGGAGTAGACACAACTTCTCAAATTACAGGTCTGTTTCTCTCCTGCCACAATTTCCCAAAATTCTAGAAAAATTATTTAATAATAGATTAGACACATTTTCAGATGGACATCAATTAATTTTTGACTGTCAATACAGATTCAGACCAAACTGTTTCACATCAATGGCATTAATTTATTTGGTTGAAGAAATTACAAAAGCTAGAGATCATAAGCAGTTTGCAGTTTTCATTGACCTTAAAAAAGCTTTTGATACGACTGATCATAATTTATTAATTAACAAACTAGTAGTATTGGACTGGGTAAAACTTATTTAAGAGAGAGAAAACAGTTTGTGAATTCATCTCTGTGCTTGAGCATTGCTTGTGGCATCCCCCAGGGGTCAGAACTGGTCCAAAGATATTTGGACACAAGTTCAGATGCAGATAGATGGTGTGGACATAGAAAGGGTAAATGAAAATAAATTTATTGGGGTGATAATAGATGATAAATGACGTTGGAAATCTCACATAAACCATTTACATAAATTGTTTAGAAGTATCTCAGTACTGAATAAGGCAAAGCATGTTCTGGACCACAAATCACTCTACATTCTTTATAATGCATTAATATTACCATACTTAAATTATTGCTCAGAGGTTTGGGGTAATGCATATAAATGTAGATTATTATCATTATCCATGTTGCAAAAAAAGAGCAATATGGATAATTCATAAAATTGGTTATAGAAATCGTACAAATTCATTATTTAAAAAAATAAAAGATATTAAAATTCATTGATTTGGTTAATTTTCAGACAGCACAAATACTGTATAAAGAAAAAATTATCTTCCTCCCAGCAATATTCAAAAATTGAGAATGGAGAAGAGATATATAATCTTAGGAGAGATTAAGCATATTTATGCATGTACAACATTAAGAAGCTTTTGCATTTCTGTAAGTGGTGAAATTGTGGAAGACTAAGTCTAGTGCTCAAGCAATGCCCAAGTGTGACCCAGTTTAAAAAGCAGTATAAACGTATGGTTCTCAGAATGCATATGGAGGAAGAACAGATCTGATTAGGTGTTCATGCAGATTATTTAGTCATAGTTTTTATTTAGGTTCTGTTTGTATATATACTAGTGCTGTCAATCAATTAAATTTTTTTTATCGCGTTAATCGCAGTCATGGACTGCGATTAATCACGATTAATCGCAAATTTTAAATACTAGGATTTACCTGTAAATGTGTTGAAATAAAGAAATGCATAACAAACTAGTTTAAGGAAACAGAACCTTTCACATCTCCGCCAGGAATGAGACATAATCCTTATTCTTTTGTTTTAATTCAGCCATGATCAGCCTTTATACTGACAATAAAACTTTACCAAGCCACATCGCTTCAATCCCAGTACACATTTACCCAACTATTATCAAAAGTATTTCTAAATAAATACAACAAAAATTTTCTTGTGACCTTACATGAAGTATTATGATAAAATGCATTATAAAGAAGAACTGCACCTGTTCTGCAGGTGCATTAGAGCTAACATTAGCATCATGCTACATAAGACAATTCATGAGATTAATAGTACATTTTTACTCAGAACTCACTTTAAACCACCATAGAGTGTTTGTAATAACTTCCTTTTGCGATCACATGTGTATATACACTTTGGGCGGCCGAGGTACATTATAAATGTAGCCCAAAAAAACCGCAACCTACGGCTCTGTAATTTTTCCTGCGACTGTTTTTTCAAAATGGCCCAATTGTGCGGGAAAACCACGACCCTGACAACACTGGTTCGCTGTACCCTTATCACATATGAGTATACATATCTCTCACGCGCACTGTCGCTCACTGCAAAAACTCAAAATCTTGCCAAGTATATTTTTCTAATTTCTAGTCAAAATATCTCATCACACTTAATATAAGACAAAATCACCTAAAGACCAAGATTTAAGTGAGATAAAGGAGCTTGTTTTTAGATAGTGCATCTTGAATATCTTGTTAAGTGAATCTGTCTTGAAAATATCTTGTTTTGAGTCATATCTCAGATGAAACAAGCTTTTTTGACATGTCATAAGGTTTTTAAGCTGCTGTGTTATTTGTAAAAGATGAATCGTCTTGTTTCAAGAAATAGACTTGACTTGAATTGAGACAACAAATCTGCTTTATTGAAAACTGCATGGTCAACATGCCCAACTCACAACAACTCACAATGCAGCAGAGTACAGTGTGGCTATTTTTCTTACATTTGCATCAAACCATGTCCATGTGATATGTAAAAAAGACAGTGGCAAAATCTGGAATTATGTTTCCTTCTCTGTTCTGTTGCACTCTGGACATACTGCAAAAGTAATAAGTAAAAATAAATGCTGTCATCAATTACAGTGTTTGTAGTGCTTAAAAAAAATACCCGCCCAAAAAAATTGCGCCCAAATACCCACTGTAACGTACAGACAGAGGCGGTCGGATCCATGTGCAGCACTTTATTTCAGCTCAAACACAAGCAGACATAAACTCCGGCATACAGTTAAACAAGGGGCAAACCAGTAACTCGTAGTGAAAACAGACTTAGGTCGAGGTAGGCAGCACAGGTTCATGAACAGTCCAGAAAGAAGGCAAGGGTCAAGAGCCATATCATATTCGCAGCCATATCACCCTGCAGCCCAAGACTGGTTGCCCACTGAAGCTAAGCAGGGTTGAGCCTGGTCAGTACCTGGATGGGAGACCTCCTGGGAAAACTGGGTTGCTGCTGGAAGAGGTGTTAGTGAGGCCAGCAGGGGGTGCTCACCCTGCGGTCTGGGTGGGTCCTAGCGCCCCAGTATAGTGATGGGGACACTATACTGTAAAAAGCACCGTCTTTCGGATGAGACGTTAAACCGAGGTCCTGACTCTCTGTGGTCATAAAAAATCCCAGGATGTCCTTCGAAAAAGAGTAGGGGTGTAACCCCGGCATCCTGGCCAAATTTGCCCATTGGCCTCTGACCATCATGGCCTCCTAACCATCCCCATATCTACTGATTGGCTTCATCACTGTCTCCTCTCCACCAATAAGCTGGTGTGTGGTGGGCGTTCTGGCGCACTATGGCTGCCGTCGCATCATCCAGGTGGATGCTGCACACTGGTGGTGGACGAGGAGATACCCCCCTTACTATGTAAAGCGCTTTGAGTGCCTAGAAAAGCGCTATATAAATGTAACGAATTATTATTATTATTATTAAGAGTCCAGAGAAACACAGAATACTAAAACAGGGAAAGCTCAGAGATGTACGCTTACAGTGTAACAAGACTTTGCAAAGGACACAAACGAAAACCAAGGCTTAAATCAGAGAAGCTAACAAGAATAGTCTAAAACAGGTGAAAGACAAAGCACAATCAGTCCAGGTAAAGCCATAAGATTAAATGATAAATGAAGGAGTGCACTCCAGCCGCTGATTGTCACACCCACACTCAATACAGACTCAAGAATTATGTTTAATGATGTCTGTGAGATCATACTTCAGTGGAATGTACTTGCTATTATTGAAGTTTACATAGTGGTATGGTGTATAATCAACAAGATTTTCAGCATCCATGAAAATATTGGCTTGAGCTAGATCGGGAACTTCTACCTCATAAGCTAAATAATGATCATTCCACCCAACTGTAGAGAGAGGTTGGCATTCAAAACAATACACTGACGCATTTAAAATATAAATGTTTTTTACAAGTGAAAACTCTGGAGTATCATTGATGACATTAGAAATAACCAAAGATTTTCCACATGTATGCTTATTACCATGTTGTATAATCCACTTTACAGAAACTATATGTTCAACGTGCTCTATTCCTAAGAAGTCTTTAATCTTTCCTTCTACATAATGAACATTTTTCACCTCAGAGGCTGGGCCCATGTCAACTTCACTTGAACAAATTGGATGTTTCTCAAGCACATTCTGACTACATTCATAAAGTTGGTTGTGCTTCACAAGAGACTTACAGATATTTTTAAAACTACTTTTCAAAGCCCACTGCTTAAAGCAATGCTTTGACTCAAAGCGCATACACATATGCCTGGTACTAACAGTTCTTTGATGGTCTTATCCTGCAAATGGGTGGAAGCAATTTGACAGAAAGGGTCAACAAACTGGTCAAATATCCCCATTGCATCACTCTTTAGTTGATCCAGGTCCCCAGAATGTCTCTCAATCATGTCGCTCATTTGCTGTTTTAGGTGCTCCAATAATGCGGCCTGATATTGCTGGACTCCACTCACCATTTGGTTAACAGCTCTCTGCAGAGTAGAAAACAAACAAACAAAAAAATTATACATTATAAAATGCAGTCAACATGGAAACTCAAACACTTTTTTTTTTAAGTAACCCTTCAATTACATGCTGTATTGTTAGTGATATGCAATGATCAAAATAGGCTATTTACAGCAAAACTATCATGAAATAATATTGGCTTCTGCAGCTTTAAGACCTTGTTTACACTTGATCTTAAAATGCGTTTTGAGCAATAGGATCAGGTGGACAGTGCTAAATAAAAGTGTAAGTGCTGGGTTTATTATGTTGTCTTCATTCTTAGCTCATGCTCAACAAATGTAGTGGATGGGCAGATTTTGTAAGCAAAGTATGTGTCTATTTGCATATATAATGGGGAAGTGAGATGGCGCGGCAGGATTTTGAACAAGGTCCTGAGCCGTAGCTGGGTGCCGCGGACAGACACCGTATGGCAATGCCGTCTGTGTACACTCAGAGAGAATAATGTGTTTGAATTTAAAAGACGTGGCGCTGTGCGACCGGTGTGCGACCCCCTTTAAGCTATCTTAAATAACTAGATAAAAAAAGTCTGTTAGCAAACTTTAAGTTGGCTTGAAAAAGCATTGCCAGAAAGTTTGAAGCCAATTCATCAGACAGACAGATAGACAGACAGACAGACAGACAGATAGATAGATAGACAGACAGACAGACAGACAGACAGACAGACAGATAGATAGATAGATAGATAGATAGATAGATAGATAGATAGATAGATAGATAGATAGATAGATAGATAGATAGATAGATAGATAGATAGATAGAAAGTACTTGTAAGGAAAGAAGCATGTGCATACACATTCTATTTCAGGTGTTTCTGACATACCTTTAGATGTCCACCTGTGATCGGATCAACCAAGATGCCAGGTCTAAACAGTGGCTAAGTCATTCTACAGTTTAAGCTTATTGCTTTTAAGTTTGCTTCTAAAAATTAAATATAATAAATTGGAAAATCAATGGCATAAATTACCTGTGTCAGTCGATGGGTTTCTCTGGCTTGAAGAAGAAATCCAGTTGCATGTTTAGAAAGACCAACGTCCATGCGACCCTCTCCATCTTCTTGGAATCCACTCTGAAAGAAATTAACAACAAACCTATTGAAACAGGGAAAATATTGTCATGTGTAGGTAGCACCACCAGACAATCTGATAACTACCTGGGTAAGCTAGCTAGTTAGATTTCTTCTTATAAAAAGGTACAAGATGGGTGTATTTTTACTGATTGGTGTATTTATTTATGTATTTTTATTATTCGAGTATGTAAAATAACAACAACAATAAAAACAAAACAGTACTACAAAAAACAATGACTTTGACAGCATCAGAAAATCTGTCCTTCATGAGTGTTAAGATTGACACACATACTAAATTGTATCCCTTCACCTGCTCTCTTACCAATAAATTATCATAAAGGCCTTTGAACTGAACTTGTATTGTTACGTTAAATTTTAGTTTGTGTAATGACTTACCGCTGGAATGACGATGCTTGAGCCCTCCGCTTCAGCCACATGGATTGAATTAGTTTGGTCGGTTGGGCCTGTCCTTTCACCTGCTCCAGGTAAAACGTGGCGAGTCGGTCCTTCCTCCTCCGTCGCTTCAACTTGAAGAAGATGATGCGCATGTGTTCGCTTCACGTGATAGTAGAAGGAGTTATACACCCTGTACTCACTCGGAAAGCCATCAATCCCGCACACGACGCGAAAGTCAGGGCTGCGACTGTGCATGGTGTTAATGTGACTCAAAAGTTGTTTCAGAGTCAGTGCCACAAATATGTAGCATATGAAGCAACGCCAAATCATGTTGGAAGCAAAGACAAGCAAGAGGCAAGAGGTCACAGGCAAGAGGACGGTAAACAACTGGTCAAAGGTCGCAAGACTGCCGTAAAAACTCGTTACTATGGTTACACCCGCCATCCACCTGCTGCAAATGAGAATGTGGGCGTAAACTAATCATACTGGAAACTAATGGACCGATTTGAACTTGGATGGAGTCTTCTTGACGTGTTTCATTGCAAGTAAGTTGTATTCAGTGCTCATTCTTTGTAGTTCACATTGCACACCATTTGAATGTTATCGACGTTTATATGTGTTTTCAATGTTTATTGTGTATCGTTGCAGCTGAACAGAGACAGCGAGGCGGGCTAACGTTAAGTTAGCGGAGCTAAAAGCTATTGCGACATGGAAGAATTGGATGATGTCGCAGTGTCGATTTTAAGGGGTAATGTATACAAATGTTATTATTTATCATACGTACAAATACTGATGAGCTATTGGATAATGTTTTATATTGTGTTCGGAACTTCAGACCAATATCAAAGTGAATTTTACCCTCCCGTTACTCGCGCAATTTTGTTCCCGCTAAATTCATAAACTAGTCAACTGTTAATTTAAATTAATAAACTAATTATATAAAACTATTGTCAATGCACTACAAATTAACTGGTTATATGCCTTTACTTTATTAATACAACTTATTTAAAAAATACAAGGCATGAGACATTTATTTTCCTTTGGTGGTAACGTTAGTGCATTCTCTAATCTAATCAGCAGTCTGCCGTGTTTTCACGTCACATTTTAGTATCGCCCCAGCTCGCTCAGAACCTCGCCGGAGGTGGTACAAAAAATAGTACCTGGAAGCAGGTACAGGTACAACTTTTACACAGTGGAAAACCAAACAGAGCCGAGGCGAGCTGGTACTGTGTTAGTTAGTGGAAAAGCGCCATAATAGTGTCATGCAGTTTGATTTCTAGGGCACTGTTTCATCTTGCTATGTTTGTCTTTCAATGTTTTCATAGCTGCAAACATCACAGAGACAATGATGAGTACTCTGTCTCGTGAAGACTTGCGAGATCTTTTCCCAGGCCCAGAGAACTTTATACGGAGAAAAGCGGTCTGGCGTGCCTGTCATGGTGCCTCAGAGGAGGTCAGTTTCTCATAGGGTTGTGCCGATAGACAATAGTATTGTGTATCGACGATAGTCAGAGATATCGCTGCTGGCAGATGCCTTTGACGATATCAATACGATAATTAGCTTGTTTTCCCATTAATGTATTAAATCAACGCGGATATGACGCCATTGACTGCGACAAAACGGAAATAAAGACACGGTCCGTGTCTTAGAATTAAATTAAAATTTCTTCTAGTTTGAAAGTTGTTGGAAACAGTCGGGATAATGTAAGTACACAACTACAAAAAAATATAACATAGATATAGTGATTTTTGCTATTTTTAAAGCAAAAAAGTTACATATTGTGCCTTTAAGTGGTCTAAACTAACCACCTATTTAAGTTGGCAGCAGCACATTGAGCTAACAGCACAGTGTTTTTGGAACAGACATGGTAGTCTACATGTGTGTTCAATTCAGTTTAGATTAATTGTAAGGTGTTCAGTTAGTTGATGTTATCGATTTCACACACCTAAAATGGAACATTGCTTATTTTTACGTGTGCAAAGCTGTCAATGCTACACTGCATTTTGTGTTGACATGAAAAACAAAAATGTTGCTTTTTACATTAGTTCATTATCTTTTATTTTAGTCTGGCCAAGAACACTCAAAATTATCGGGCAGTTCCTCCTTTAATGCTTCACCCATGCGACAGACATCCACTCCTGTGAAAGCAAGTCCTGCAAAGTACACAACCCCTGAAAAGGTTGTGAAGTTATCCTTTCCAGAATATGTATTGCACACCGACACAGAACTTGAGCAAGTCCGACAACAGTACTTTGAGTTGTCGAAGAGAGGCGAACAGCGCGACTGCCAGATGTCAAAGGAGCTCAGATGCCGGCTCATTCAAAACACCATGACCAGTATGATTGCGATCCTGAGGGCAAAGGGGGATGGAGAATCACACAGATACCCATCAAAGCCAGAAATCACAGCAATGGCAAAGAGAATAGTACTGTAATACCCCATGCTGCAGGACCAAGGCCTCCATACATGGGTAAGTGAAATGCACCCAGTTTGATGACGGTTTCATGTTGGACATTTTTAGCGATTTGAAAAATTAATTAAATGTCTTGTGCAGTTCACTGTGTACAGACAGCTTTACAAAAGATTGCAAAATGTGAGATCCCCCCAAAAAACAACTCCAGATGGGAGACATTCAAAGAGGTGAGCTGTAACTAATGATTATGTTCATCAAAGATTCATCTGTTAATCATTTTCAAGATTAATTGATTAGTTGTCTGGTCAATATAAAGTACAAGGTGATGTCCTCAAAAGTCTTGTTTAATCCATAACCCAAAGCTGATAATTTCACTGTCATAGAGGACTAAAGAAGCTAGAAAATATTCACATTTGAGAAGCTTAAATCATATTTGGACATTTAAAAAAAAAAAATTACTCAAAGTGATCAGTCATGTCAATGTCCTGTCCTGGGTGATCTGTCTCTAGTGTCTCCTCACTTCCCGGTTTTAATGAGTGCTGTTAGTGTTTGACTACAAAGTAATTGCTTTGGATGTGTGTGGGGATATTGCTTTTTATTATGAAGCACTTTGTTACACTTTGTTTGTATGAAAAGTGCAATACAAATAAAGTCAGAAGAGAGGAGGTAGTTCACTTTGTGTCATGATTATTGATTTATTACCCTCATAAAAATTCCACCCCCCTCCCATAACTGGACACCTGTTTGGACACCTGTTTTGTACACCCCCTAGCCCCCACCGTCTAAGCGGGCCATCTTATTGACCTTATAGTGAACTTAAGAATTTATGACAATGTGTGTGTGTGTGTGTGTGTGTGTGGGGCCGATGTTATGTGGTTTAAACTTTAAATGGTGAATTTGTGTTAAATGGGGTAAAGGGAAGTTTTTATTAAAGTGTTTTCACATACATATCAAGAAAAAACATCAAACATGTACGTAAAACGTACAAAGACTGTTTATTTCCCTACAAGTGGAGACTAAAACTAAATCAAACAAAAAAGCATTAGATACGCTATTTTTCCTATTAGAATTTAAAACTAGTTCGTTTGACAAAGTTAAATAAATAGAAGAGTTGCGAGCGCGTTCGTTTATCTATAACAAAAAAGAATCGGATGCGTTAGTTAAAACAATAAGATATTTATCAAAAACTATGTCTTGCTTTTTTTTTTTAAAAGTTTGACTTTATAACAGATACAAAGTTAAATAATATAGAGACGAGTTCTCTTACCGTGAAGTGAAATAAAAAATATCAGACCGTTAAACAACAGTATAAGATACCTGTAAAAACCTTCTGACATTACAATTGAAAACCTAGCCTTTGTCCCAACTTAGAAAAGTTAAACAAATGTCTATCTTACACAGCGTCCGTTTACACAACCTCACGCTTCGGTGTCAAACTCAGAATGAGCTCGCGGGCCGCTGTCAGGCCACACCCACATCACCGCCCTCTAACGCTGTAAGGAGAGACCGACACAAAGGTTTAATTGTTAAAAGAATTAAAGTAATGTTTTAACATTAGAACAAAGTTATTTTTAATAAACCTTTATCGTTTCTCAATTAATGAAACCGTTCACTATTCATCATAAAGCTTTTCACTTTAAAAGGTTACACAAGCTTCTTCTAAACAAACGCCCCACGGGGGAAAAATGTTGTTTTCAAAAACATTGTTTGAAAAATGTTCTTATTTAAGCGTCTTAATTCCTATAATAGACCTTTGATATCTGTCAACCTTCTGCCGTGGTATAACCCAGACTTTTTTCGTTTTAAAAATGAGGTTACACAAGTTTTCTTTTAAACATTCACCTCTAACCCATAGGAAACCGTTGTTTTATTTTATTTTATTTTATTTTATTTTAATTATTTACACTTAACACCTTTTATTTATTTACTCTTTGATATTGTCAATCTTAAAACTTCTGATGCGCTGTGTCGGTTAAAATACGTGTGCGAGAAGAAACTGAAATGATAGCAAATGTTTTGGATTTTCAGTCATAATTAGAGGGGGTAAACTTTTTTTTTTTTTTCTACAACATCTTACGAATGTAAATGTTTTGTCTCACGCAGAGCGACCGAATGAGAAAGTGCGCTGCGCGTCTGGTCGCATGGCCACTGAAACGGTGTTATCTGATCAACAGACTCCTTGTAAAATAGCTAAAGTTTCTGGGGATTCAACTCATTTGCAATCTAATGAGTTTTTGAGGGGATCTGGCGTCGTAAACTTTGTTAGAACGCGGTCCATTGATTAAAACAGATGGTGTTTCTAACATGTTCAGCGATCAAAGGATATCCGCTTTAAGCATTTATGAGGCACGCCTGCCTGTGTGTCTGTGCGTCTCTGTCGAAGGTTTAGACAAAACTTCCCAACCCGGTCAAAGGAAGTGTGACCTATTGAACCTTTTCATGACACACGTCTGGCGAAGTTAGATGTAGTTGAGAATTGTGTATTTATAATGAATTTATAATCTATTCGAATACGACTTTAAACTAACCTTTAGGATGTGATGAGGTCAAAGAAGGCGATAACCACAAACTTAAATACATGTCCCACAAAGATGACGATTTTAATAAGACGGTCTATGCTGCAGGAAAACAATCTTTAATTTACTTCATTTTACCTAGTTTTATTTCTTCCCGACATAAGAATTAAATCAGTCCCTGCTTCAAACGTGTATTTGAACGAATGGGTTACATCATACGAGATCAATAAACAGATATTCTGAGATTTTGATGGTTAAAACCTCTCGTCGAATTTAAACACTTCTAGATAAGGGAAGAACAGGGTCTACACGCGAGAGTGTCTACGATAATGCGAACTAATTATCTTGTAAAGAAAAAAAGAAAGATCTAAAATCCGTTTCAACCCATCTCCAACAGAGTTCAGTAAACTGATGAAGACCAGACGGGTAACTGCGGGTGATGAATTTGAGCGGGAGTGTTTTGATGAGATTTATTACAAAAGTCAGAATCTTTTTTTTTTTTTTACGATAACGGTTTATTAATTGCTGAAAACGTCACACTCCCTGAAACGTTAAAAACCACGGTCTATTACATCTTCATTATCTGTAAACTCTGTTTCTCCCACGACAACAAAATACCTCACCGACCTAAGGACAATGGCTAACAATTACGACGGTAAGTCTGTGTTTTGTTCACAGATGATATTTATGATGATATTTTTGTTTAAAATGAATATTTTAATGTATATTTGTTTAACACTATGTTATTATCTTCAGATACTTTTGAGAATATCGAATTTGACGAGGGTTTGGAACAAATCCTTGAAGATATATGTAAGTCTTTACATTTGGCTATTGAACAGTTTAACATCTAATAACCATCCATAATAGGGTAATAACTATCCTTATCATTTATACAGTTGATGAAGCACAACTATTTGTACGTGGTGACGACGTATGAGTTAATGGTGAGTTATACAGATTTTTTTTCTTAACATCTTAAAAAAGTTCCAGGGTCTCAAACGGTCTCTGATGATTTGACAGCCGAAGGGGTTGATGAGGTCGGGGTCGCGGCAGAGGTGGTTGTGGTGAGAATGGACTTACGTCACGAACCAGATAACGTCACACAGTCCGATCCCTCCCACGGTGACCGTTCAACAGAAAGACTTCACACGCTTACCGACTGTGAGAGTGGGCGCAGGACAGAGACCGGTTCTCCCAGCCAGCCAATATACGGTTGCGGTCAAGGCGTAAAACGTCTGAGATTACCGGAACAGGATGCTGATGCGCCAAGCACAAGTCGTTTAAGGACTTCAGAAAATAATGGTATGTATTAAAACAGAAAATCAGATTATTCTTATGTTCCGCTTTTATCTAATAAATTAATAAAAGCATTATTGTTATTCTTTTGTTTTCAGAACAAGGTCATGACGAAGGAAGCCTAACAGCCTGGACTGATTCCATGATTAATGCTTGGGATCAGGGTTCGTTCACTGATTCGGAAGCTGAGGAGGAGGAGGAGGAGGATTTACCCCAGGAACTGTTCCGTGAATGTGATTTAAATAGGAGACTTGATCGCGAGGCGCTGAACCGTCTTAACCGATACTTTGAGAGACTCTTCGACCTGGCTGGACAGCCCTTATCATACCGGGAAGTAGAAGCGATTGCATCTAACAGTCAAGGTGATGTAATTTCGATTTTAAGAAACGTAATCGAATGCCAGCAACAACATACAGACGCCTTAAGACACGCGGCTGAATTTTGGAGAAACTGTCACGAACAGTTGTATAATCAATTCAGAGAGTTTCAATGCGCTATGATCCACGTACCGGAAACTGTCCGTGATCATCAGGTGGAATTATCTCTTACTGTTAACGCCTTATCGTTGATATCTGAACGTTTGAATCTTTTACAAAGAATGTTAGTAGAATTGCATGATCGAATGATAGGTGGAAGATTAAAAAAAAAACAAAAAAAAAAACAATATATATATATATATATATATATATATATATATTTTTTTTTTTTTTTTTATATATCTTACATTATTTGTATGTTACAGGTATTGATTTTTCATACAATTATTAGTATTTGTCATTGACAACGGATTATTATTGTTTTATTCGTGTTATTAGTAGTTCATGGTGAAATGTATCGGATTTTTCATACAAATATTACCATTTGTTATTGACAACGGATTATCATTGTTTTATTCGTGTTATTAGTATGTATGACGAATTCTTCTCATCGTTGATTGTTTGATTTATATCACCAACATTTCATATGTATTGATTTGTATCTGGTTATTATTATCTGTTTCTGATTCATTTTACAACCGGTTGACATATCTGGGTATGTTACGTTGTGAACCATTGTGATGTTTTCAAGAGGGTGCGTTTGTCTTCAAGGTTGAACTGTTTTTGTATTTACTGATTTAAAAATAAATTTTCAAAATGAGCAGTAAAAGGTGTCACGACCATTTGCATAACCATGTCTCAGAGGAGGAACAGAGAACATCGAGACCCAGACGCGATTTTCAAAATAATGCAGATCAATTACGTGATCTGATTCGTAATCAGTTACAGATGTTACAACCAGATTCGCTTAACATGATCGAAAGATTACACGAACTCGTAGATATCCAACATGAATGGCTAGGAATGTCTATAAACGACTGTGAACAAACCGGCGCGGGTCCGTCTAACGAGGACTCGTCAGGTTATGACCGGTTTGCTCCAGAAATGGGTCTCAGTCAAAACTTTAGAGACAGACTAATAAATGAAGGAGGATGTGTTGGTGATTTCACGCTGATTTCTAGACCGAAATTTAATGGTTTAGAAATTCGTAGAACTTTAAATTTCCGTGAAATTGACACTGATGATTACGCTGCGTATAATATCTTTTTGCAAGATATTTTGAACGAGATGGTTGATTTTTCTCGACTGATGGGTGGTGAAGACGGATTTATGAATGTCTCTCTGCAAGGAGAGAGTCTCCCACAGCGATTAATGCGGTTCTAACACCGGATAATAACCACGACGTCGCTACGTTTCTGGATCAAATCGAACGAGCCGCTCAAAGCAACGCGGACGTGGGGACCGATTCTGCACTACAGTTATGCGTATCAGTGGCGAGAAATAACCGAGGAGGGGGTCGTAGAAAATTAACCGATTTGGCACATAACATGGTCATCCAAAAAAATAAGATGAACCTTTTCATCCCAAAAAATATATCAGACAATATTTGTTTCAGTATATGTCTAGCGCATTTTTTAAACCCGCATACTCCTGACCAGGAGTTGTACAGAATAGCCGACGACATACACACAAGGTTGGGTTACGAAGTGCAAGATAAAATTGGCTTTCATGACGTGTATAAATTCGAAATGAAGTTAGACTTGAAAATAGTAATCTTTCACAGATCGTGTTCAGGTAAATTGGACGTGTATAAAAACACAAATGAAAGGCATCAGAACACCGTGCATTTATATCTACACGAGGACCATTACTACATGATAAAAAATTTGAATGGATTCTTAGGATACGGGTATGTCTGCGACTACTACTATCAAGGCTTTAACGATCCTAACTTACATTATTGCAAATTTACATGTAACACGTGTAAAACCCCTCAATGCTTCACACAGGCTAAGAAATGGTTGCAATGTGAGGACTGCATGAAATATTGCAGATCTGACTTCTGTTATCAAATGCATAAACAACCGCAAATCGACGGTGGGAGATCTAGGTGTGACCTCCTGAAATACTGCGATAAGTGTTGCAGACAATACAGAACAAAATGGTCAGGCGATAAACTATTACCACATGTCTGCGCGCCGTCCAAATGTACGAATTGCAACGAGATTCTGGTAGATGAAGGCCATCACGCCTGTTATATACAACCCCTAAAACCTGACGAGCATAGTGAAAAGTATATCTATTATGATTTTGAGACAATGTACGAAAATGGTAAACATGTAGCAAATTACGTGTGTGCCATTTCGCAAGACGGTGAGGAGTTTACTGCCGGAGGTATCGACTGTATAGACAAGCTGGTTAAACATTTCAGAAGGGCAAAATATGCTGACTTTACATCTATAGCTCACAACGCATCGGGGTTCGATTCTTATATATTGCTCGAGTATTTTACAAATCAGGGGTTGACGCCAAAAATCATACTGCAAGGATGTAGACTGTCCTATATGTACGATCGCACATTTAAACAGCGATATATTGACAGCTACAATTTTTTGTCTATGAAATTGTCCAAAATGACAGCCGCTCTAAACCTAAACACAGACGAAAAAGGTTTCTTTCCCCATCATTTTAATCGTTTGCAAAATGCAGATTATGTAGGTGTGTATCCGCCTAAAGAATATTACGGATATAGTACGATGTCTGGTTCTGATCAGATAAAATTCGACAGCTGGTACCAGAGCGTGGTAGGACAGGTGTTTGACTTCAAAAAACAACTCGCAATGTATTGCAAGA
This sequence comes from Barbus barbus, assembly GCF_936440315.1. Lineage (NCBI taxonomy): Eukaryota > Metazoa > Chordata > Actinopteri > Cypriniformes > Cyprinidae > Barbus > Barbus barbus. Next base: position 33,060,740 of record NC_136737.1, read on the forward strand.
ACGATGTTGTTTTGTTGCGAGAGGGCTGTATGAAATACAGAAACTAATTTATCGAATGCACAAACGTGGACCCCTTTGGCTGTGTAACGCTTGCCGGTTGTGCAATGAAGGTGTTTAAAACGCTTTTTTTACCCAAAGACACCATAGCCTTAACTCACAGAAACGCGTATCTTAATCAGTACAAAGCTTTTTCTACCCCGTCCATCCAGTGGTTGGAATACCTTAAAGCGACCAAAAATGTTGATATTCATCATGCCTTAAATCACGGAGAAGTAGGATTTGGTGCTTATCATGTGGACGGATACTATGAGATTAACGGAGATAGAATAGCTTTGGAATTCCTGGGTTGTTTCTGGCACGGTCATTGTTGCCGTTTCAACCCTAACGAGTTAAATCCTGTATCAAAAATACCTTACGGTGTACTCAGAAGACAATCTGATAATAAAATGGACGTCTTACGTAAGACTTACAATCTCAAAGTTCGTACTATATGGGAATGTCAGTGGGAGAAAGCCAAACAAAACGACCCTGATGTTATGGCTTTTATGAGTAATTACACAGCTCCTGAATGACTGAACCCTCGGGAATCGCTTTTTGGTGGCCGGACCAACGCCCTGAAACTTTATCATAAAACCGCAGAGGGTGAACGCGTTTCATATCTGGACTTTACGTCGGTGTATCCTTTCGTACAGTCGTGTAAAACTTACCCGATCGGTCATCCTGAAATAATTTTAAAAGATTTTGAACCGATCGAGTCGTATTTCGGACTTATTAAATGTACTGTACTACCCCCACATAAACTGCTACATCCTCTCATCCCCTTTAAATCGTCACAGGGGAAATTATTGTTTGCTCTGTGTCGCACATGCGCAGAGCAGCAACTACAGGAGCGCTGTCAACACAGAGAAGAAGAGCGCGCGTTTTCAGGGGTTTGGACAAGCGTAGAACTCACACACGCCGTAGTTAAAGGATATAAGGTTGTCAAAATTGTGGAAGTCTGGCATTTTCCACAGACCTCAGACACTTTATTTGCCGATTACGTTAAGACGTTTCTCAAATTCAAACAAGAGGCTTCAGGTTTTCCCCCGCACGTGGTGACAGATGATGAAAAACAGTCCTACGTCAAAGCGTATTTTGAGAAGGAGGGCGTTCATCTGGACATCGACAAAATAGATCTTAACCCCGCGCGTAGATCTATAAATAAATATTTGTTAAATGCTCTTTGGGGGAGATTCGGGCTTAGGTGTAATTTACCAACAAGCGAGCTTTTAACTGAACCTGAAGATTTCAGCCGTTATATATTTGGAAACAGCCACGACATAAAACATTTCTCATTTGTGTCGGACTCCGTGGCCCTGGTCCAATGGTGTTGTGCAGAGACTGACCCCGCCCCCGCGAACGATGTTAACGTGTTTATCGCATCATTCACCACCGCTTACGGTCGTTTGGAATTATACGATCTTATGGACAGATTAGGATCTCGCGTTTTTTACGTAGATACAGACAGCGTTATCTTTTCAACAAAAGAAGGCGAATGGATGCCTCAAACAGGATCATATCTAGGCGAGCTGACTAACGAGCTTGACGTAGATGACAGCATCGCGGAATTCGCCGCGACCGGACCAAAATCGTACGGTTTTAAAACTGCAAAAAATAAAGTCACCCTTAAAGCTAAAGGTGTGACCTTGCATTTTTCGAACGCCCAAATCGTTACCTTAGAAAGCATGGTTTGTCTGGTACATGGTTATGTGACATCACGTGACACGACCCACCTGCTCACACGGACAGACACCATTGTACGTGATAAAAGGAAATTCACATTGCATACATCAGTTTTGAAAAGGTTCAAAGTGGTTTATGACAAACGGATTCTTTTGTCCGACTACACAACTTTACCTTACGGATATTAACAACATGTCTGGATCACACCATGTGTATGTTGAAGAACGTTTTGATTTTCGTTTTCAATTTCCTTTTTCCGCAGTGATCTCCGGACCCTCCGGCAGCGGAAAGACTGTCTTTGTAAAAAATTTGTTGTGTAATGCAGATAAGCTGATTGATGTAAAATTGGATAATATTGTGTTTTTATACAGCTGTTGGCAACCTTTGTATGATAAACTCTTGTCATTGTTTGATATTAAATTTATTGAAGGTATTCCAAAATCTTTAATGGATGAAAATTTATTACCTCCTAATAAGAAATCTATTTTATTTTGTGATGATTTAATGGAATCAGCATATTCGAACGATGAGCTCTCACGAGCATTCACGAAATATGTCCATCATAAATCATTTTCCATTATATTGATAACTCAGAATCTGTTTTTTCAAGGTAAAACCAGCAGAACTATTACGCTGAACACGCACTATATTATTTTGTACAAAAGCCCGAGAGATTCCATGCAAATAATGGTTTTATGTCGTCAGATTTTTCCAGGGAATACCAAATATTTTATGGAATGTTATCAGGATGCAACCAATCAACCCTTTGGTTTCCTTTTGATCGACTTTAAAGCTAAAACGCCCGAGCGCTTTCGTCTCAGATCAGGTCTGTTTTCAGATCACCAGGTGGTGTACGTGCAGAAAAGAAGGCGGTAAACTTTGGTGGAAATAAGAAAGAAAATGAGCGACAGGCTTTGTAAAAATCTGCCTCTTTTAAAACTGTTATATAAAGCCTCACCAAGGCAGCGACGTGTCATTTTACATACGGCGTCAGATCAACTGATTTTATCCTTGTGCGAGATAGCTCTTAACGTGCTCCGCGGTACCATACCTCTAAACACGGCGCAGTTCCGAAGATTAAAAAAGAGAAAAGATGAAATCAAATACGCTGCGAATAAAAAGATTAGCGTCATAAGAAAAAAACGACTGATTAATCAGAGAGGTGGTTTTCTTGTACCCCTGTTAAGCGTGGCCATACCATTTATCACAAGTTTAATAACATCCAGACAACATTAGGAATGGAATATGCTGAAAAGCATTACGTGATTCCTCAGAACCAGTTGGATAAATTAAGGTCCGGGAATATTCGCGAGACGATCCAAGAAGTTGTGGAGAACAATTTGGACGAGGCTATAAGAAAAATATTACAAAGGACCGATTTAGATCCACACGGGAAAGCTAAACTTTATGCCAATGTTCTGCAGAGGTATTTAACTATAGTAAAACAGGGCGATTTGGAGAGCGGTAGTTTAACTCTCGCGCTCCCGAAACAGGACACCGTACGTCCCGACGCACCTGCTGACGCGCCTGTCACACCGAGTACTAACGCACCTGCCCCGGCGTCTAATAACGGTGATGGAGAGGATCAAATCGTCGACGAGATCTTAAACAACGTACCACGAAGGAGTTTAAAAAACATCAAATTCATTTTAAATAAAATGTCTAATGCTAAGCAGTTGTCTTCATGGACAGAATCTGGAGAGTTTGTGTTTAAAGGACGTGTAATCTCCGGATCGCACATATTGGACCTGGTTAAAAGTATAACAGCTCCTCATACGATCCGTGATGAATACAGACCTCGTGGTTGGAACGAATTTCTGGACGCCTTTGCCCTTTTAAATATACCATTTTCAACTATAAGCAATACGCAAGTTAAACGTGCTGTCGAGACCCTGAAAAGAAAATCACCCACACAGACCCACCAGATGTCGCCAAAGACACCCTCCCCGTTGAAACAACTGACAGGTAAAAAGAAGCCTGCGGTTACGTCACAACCTAATACCTCCATCGGACCCGCTTTTAATTCGCCAGCTCTTGATGCTACCGCCTGGTTGTCTTTTTAACATAATTTCTTTGTAAACATGTTTGAAATGTTTGTATTAAACCTGCTCTGAATTATCAACATGACTGATTACGTATGTCTTTTATTTATACACACACACACACACACACACACAGACACACACACAGATACATTTGTGATTACATCTTTTTATTTATAAATCACATCTTTCATTTATACAGTACGTGTGTTAATACATCGTCTTTTAGTTATTACACATGAAATTATAGAAACGTTCTAGATGGTTTACAGAGATTTACAGATCTGGACACACTGATTACAGTTAAATGTCTCACAGAGTCTAGGTTTCAGTCTCTTTACAAAACGAACAACCATGTCATCATTTTTAATCGAATCATCATAATACATTTTAACAATATTTTCATAATCGACCCCTTTTGATATGTGATACAGAAAAAACACACAATGTTGTCCACAGGCGTCTGATGCAATGTTTTGAACCTGTTTGTTAGAGTATCGTACGCAAATAGAATTGTTTTTTAAAAAGTCTTGGACGGTCTTTGGAAAACGCTGATCTTTAGGGTTTCCACCGAAGCTGTCAAAAAAACAGCTAATGCGATCGTTGTTTATGTAGATGGCTACCCAGTGTTGACCCGGTTCTGTGGATGGATCCGTGTTAAAAATAAGCATGGCAGGTAAATTCTTTAAAGCTGATTTGGGGAGGTGATCGGACGGAAGCACTCCTAAAAAATACGTGTTGTGTGCGATTTTATCCATGACTGCCGTTAGTTGAACCGTATTCATTTCAACGTCTCAGTAATAATCGACCAGCACCTGTCTTCGATTGGATATTTCGACGATCGAATCAAAAATCGCATATACGATGATGGTTATGGATTGTCTGAGAGGTTGTCTGAATCGGGCTTCCAGTCTAATGTTCCCCGATCTGATTAGAGAGACGTGATTCGAACAATCTTCATCGGGCGCTAAATTAAACCCGTAGAGGGTGTATCCGTTGAGAAAATCCTGACGATCTATCGCCAGAGGATGATTTTTAAGATGTCTACCGGTAGATAATACCAGTTGATAAAAGTCCCTCACGGCAGATCCTCTCTCATACTCCGGTTGCAGGGGTTTGGATGGGATTTGGACACCGTCACGATATAAAGCCAAAAATTCCAGATTAAAATGTTTAAAAGCAAAGGGGTTTTTGTCGTATGCACCTGAAAAAGCTGAATTTTCCGTCATTGCTAAAATGATGGATTTCGGCAGCGTTCCGAGAAAAAGATTTTCTTGATTAGACACGCGAGATCCTACAGGGATAGAGAAATTCTTCAGACACACGCGTTCTATAGGGTATTTAGCGGTGGTCGATAAAAGAGCTTGCGCGTGTCCTAGCCGTACACCCGGCGAAACCGAAACTTTTTTCACAAAAAGAGATGCTGATATAATATTGAGTTTATAAGCGGTAGCGTCATCACGCATCAGACAGAACTCGTCTTTACCACGCGTCATCCGTATTTTTATATCTACACCGTTCAACATTAATTTTTCTTGAAAGAATATGTCGCTATGGATGGGTGCTAGTAACTCTACAACGTTGCTAGCGTTGGTAAACGCGGCTCGCTTCATTAAACCCGCATTCTCTCCAGCAGGGTCTGTAGCGTCCATGTGACCCGCTGTATCTCTGTAAAACAATCCTGCTGAAAAGACGCTTTCGAGGGTATCTTTTCCGAAATTTATCAACGCTTCGATCAAACACCTATAAGGATAAGTGCTAGAGCTCTGCGTTATCAGACGATCGCCTAGAGAAACGTCCACCTGCGAGAATATACAGGCGCCGGGGTAATTTATTAACCCGACGGGCGCACCGTCTGCAATATCGGTGCCATCCGGCCTGGTTATTTTGATCCGTGTATATAACAGAGTGTTATTTAGATCAACGTAATCTTCGCCTGTCCCCGCAATAAAAAATTCTAGCGGCGATGAGTCCGTTATCGCGGATAGCGGTGGTATTTCGACGTATGTATTTTTTTCGATAGACGTCTGAGTCATAGGTACGGTAAATAAATCCAACTCGGATTTAATACACTCCACCGACATGTTGTGAAATAGAGACATGGTTTAGAAAATAGTATTGAGCGGTCTTTTGCGCCGGACAGTTTTCTTTACACGTTTCGCACGGGAACGTCTTGAGCGTTTTGCGACCGTACGTTTCTTACTAGCGGGTTTACCCTTCTTCACCCGGCCACTCCCCCTACGCATTCGCACTCCGGGCGGTTTAAAAGACCCGCGTGACATAACCATTAATCCGTTACCGTTTTGGACGTCGTTGTTATTATCGTTATACGATCTCGATAGAGCTGTGGTTACTACGTCGCTAGCTATATTTCTCGCAGCGGCTTTTAGATGCGGTTTTGCTATACTAAAACCTCTTTTCAACAGAGGTAGCGCTGTTCTGAAAAGTGCTTTGAAAATACCACCTATACCGGAACCGTACATGACAGACCCACCGGCGTAGCCGGGTAATCCGTTACCCGCTTGGTTACGGTAGTAAGCGATATAGCGTTCGGGATCCATAGTCGTATAGTTTCGTTAAACAAAACAAAAAAACAACTATTTCACAGGTCTAAAGTGGAGTTTAGCCACAACTTTACCGTAAGTGAAACGGACGTGTTTGTTCTGATCGTCTTTGACTTCGATGCAAATGTCTGTAATATTAGACTTATTCACAGGTGCGTAATGCGGCTTATCGAATCTAACACTAATGATGTCGTTAGCCGCACCCTCTATATGTACAGTTCTCAGTAGCGGTACATACGAATCACCGACTGATTGATATTCAATCATGTCTGTGTATATATACATACTATAAAACCCTCCTCTTATGTCGGCCTGATGCGGGGCGTACGTCACGACAGGTGCGTCATCAGTACGATCTTTGCGAGGTTGATTTACAGAACCTAGAGATGTGGCAGGTTTTAAACCTAAAATAATAGCCAACTTTCCATAAAATATCAAAGACGTGGTCGTCGGTGCTTTTAGAAATATCCTGTTTTTGACGTGATCGTAACCGAGGGTCACTCTAGGAGGTAGATTCGCATTTATTTCTCTAACCAGAAACAACACATCCTCATAATATCCCGGTTTTAAGGCATTACACACTTTAGATATGTTTTGAAGGTTTTTTTCTTTAATATAGATAATCATGCCCTCAGTCTCTTCGTGACGATCCTCATGATACCCCAGTATACCGGGTGTCGTGTTGATAACAAACGCCGCATCCTCCTCATTAAACGTATACCAGGATATAGGATAATAAAATTCGATCAACCCCACCTCCCAATGGCCTTTGAGATCCATACTTCTGGCAAGTCTTGTTTTGTAATTAGAAATACGGTTGTCAGGATACACGTCCATTGACGCGTTGCAAGGAAGCGTAACGTAAAATCCGCCTTCGCTCATGATATAGATTATCACGAATGATGCTCATGATCGTGTCGTTGTTACTTTAAGGATTTTTCCGTATGTCCAAGATGTCCCGTTCTGCCAACCACGACGAAAATTTAGTCGGCCATCCCCACCATTTCACGAGACAGAACACCTGTTTCCCTCTCTTTTTTCGATCTAAAATCTTTTCTATTTTAAACGATTTATCTTGATTCACAATAATTTTTTGTATTTCTTTTTCATAAAAACATCCTTCGATAATATCACCGTCATAGTCTTGTAGCCTGTACACCGGCGGGGTCCGGGGTATACAGGCTGCTATAGTGAAAAACTCTTCCGTGTAATTCTGCGCATACCCCTTAGAAAACACATTTCTGACTTTAGACACTCTAACCACATCGCCGATTTTATACCTAAAGACAGGTGCATCTTTACGCATGCTTCCGTACAGATTATTAAACACCTCCGCTTCGTTTTCTTTATGAACGTCCAGAGGTCGCATTTTAATACTTTTGTGATAACTCGCGTTATACCCATCTATAAGATCTTGTAAGATGTCATAATAACGCTTTGAATTGACAGCTGTTAAAAATCGTGACATTCTTCCGCGAAGCGTTCGATTAAAACGTTCAATCACAGACGCCTTAACGTCACTCGCCGTAGCAAAATGATGTATGTTATGCTTTTTCATCAATTGTTGGAAATGTTTGTTAAAAAATTCGGTGCCTTTATCAGTTTGTAATTTTTGCGGTATGCGGTTTTCTTTGAGTATAGATTCGAACGCTTTGGTAACCTCCTTCCCCGTCTTATTTTTCAGCGGACGAGCCCATGCGTACTTACTAAAGATATCTATACACGTTAGTAAAAATTTTATATTATCGTTTTCTTTCGAATAAGCAGACATATCAACCAGGTCTGCTTGAAACTGCGCATCTTTTCCGTACACCACTACTCTATTGCGCTTGTATTTGACAGGTGCGGTTCTGTGTAACGTATAGGCGTCCTGAGATGCTAACCAATCCGTCACTTCTTTATCCTTCAGAGCTACTCCGTATTCCTGTAACACTCCGCGTTTTAACCGTGCTTTACCCCCCAAAGATCCTGGATCTGAAGGATTGTAGTACACTTTTTTCATTAATTCAGACATCTTACTCCTGTTGTTTTTCAGAAAATAATGACAAACGCTGTTAGTGTCAAGGATTTTTATTTACAACAGTTGTAGAAGTCATAATCAAACATTAAATATGATTGGTTACACAACATCTAGATATTGAAGGAATTTCACACACATTACAATATTTTTCTCAATCATATATTCAGTTAATACATCGATAATTTCACACACATCCGTTGCTTCTTTTCTTGACAAGGTCATCACACACACATCGGTTACATAAGTACAAAGACACAAAATGTTACCAATTTTAAGACTTTCTTCATATTCAGACATATTTTCAAGAATGTTTTTAACAGTCGTCTGGATATCGTAACCCTTTACAATACATTGACGCAGCATAATGTTCCACTCACCCGACATACACCGTACAATGTTCATTTGATTTTTTAATTTTGTTAAACGTTTATTATCCACATAACAATCAGTCTCATCATCGATAATCTTATACAATAAATGTATTATTTCTCTTTTAATGTGTCGTTTAAATAAGACTTTTGTCAGACAGGCTGTGTTGCAGAGGTTTCCCATCTTCCCAGTTAGTCGGAACCTGCCGGAGCACTTTTCTTCCAGTTGTCAACAGCGTCGTAAACAGCCTGTTCACAGGTTTCGTTCACAAGCGTTGTCCTGAGTTCAGCCAATCCTCCGACTATGAACATTTCATCCCTGAGCTCGCACAGAACACCATCGACAACACCCTGAATCCTTTGGAGGTGTGGGGTTAAACCAAACAGTTTCAATGTTCGGGCCAGAATGTGTTTTAGGTCAGGTTTACACACTTTATCCCTTAGTTCTTCAAAACAGCCGAGAAAATAGTAAGCAGGAGCCTCATAGAGACATGAATGTTGCGTTTGTGATGGATGATCCGTCGTACAGCCATAACAATCTTTCTTTAACTGTCTGTCTACCAGATGTTCCAGAATGATCCCGACAACAGCTTTAATGATTTTATGACCGGTTACACCGATACATCCGTCGACGTTGTCCGAGACAGTATCAGAACTTGTAGCATCGTCCGCCGTAGATTGAACGTACTTCGCCAAGAATGCGAGGTTATGGTAACCCAGTTCTTTACAAAATTTGTCCAACCAGACGATGTTATCCGTAGACGTCCATGCGGCACACGCATTGTCGTCGCCTACAGAACTAGGTGCGGTTGAAACGTTTTCTTGGGACATGTTGCCACCGTTAGCGATCGAAGTTTATTACCTCTGAGTCCTGTTGGGGAGGTCTGTATTTAATGGTTATAGAATGTGGGCGGTGCTACGTGAGCGCCTCTCCGACTGGTCACACACCATTCAGGGTGAAACAATTTCACTTTTATGTTGTTGTATCTGTCAAACGCGTCGCACCACTTAAACAATTTGTCAATCTTTCCGAATATGTCTTCTAATGCAGGCACGTCTTTCCATTGAAACAAGAATTTAATGCTATAGTATTTGAGATGATCCTCTTCAGATATCGGCCAAACACGTTCGGGCAGACCTTCTGTGGTATCGCTACAAAGTATGTAGATGTAATCATCGTTGTGTTTATTAACTTGATCCCCTAACACTCTGTAACGCATTCCAGGCGTAACACCGTTCCATTCCCCTATGAATAGAGGGTCATCGCATCCGTCTTTTAAATCACGCCAAACGTGGTTGTAAAATAAACACCAGTCTTTTACTGTGAAAAACAGTTCGGGGTCATCGTTGGTGTCGTACGTGAATCTTTCATCGGCGTCCACGGTGCTCAGCCTGACCTCCCTGTTGGTCTTGTCAAAGTTGTAACCGCATATGCGATTACCGGATAAATGAAACTCACGCTTAACGTCATCCAAAGGTTCGTGGAGGAAATTGGTCAAACACGGACCATGTTTCATCTTCCTAGGTGCTAGAGTGAGATCATCCATAGCATCCACGACGGGCTTCTCGGGGGTTTTAGGTATTGATGCCTCAGCCATTGTAGAATAATTTTCTGTTTTTCCAAATTCGCAAAACCTACGTACGTATTTTACGTCTAGGTGAAGATAAGTTATCCTCAACACCGGTTTTTAAACACAGCGTTACAACAGGGGAGCTATCGCTACACCCACATTAGGACGGTGATGTGGGTGTGGCCTGACAGCGGCCCGCGAGCTCATTCTGAGTTTGACACAGAAGCGTGAGGTTGTGTAAACGGACGCTGCGTAAGATAGACATTCACGAGTTCGCCCTTGCGTATAATGAACCGAGTCAAGGTTTATGCGTATTTGGCATGCTGTCCGGGGAGAGGGCTCCGAGCTCTGTAAATTACTCCCGAACCCGGGGCACTCCCCCTGTCCGGGGAGAGGGGTCCGAGCTCGGCATTTAGCCCGGACCCAGAGCGCTCTCCCCGAGCTCCTCCCCACGCTGGGGTAGGAGCGGGCTGATGGTGAGGAGTTGGGGTGGCGGTGGGATGCTAGAAACTGTAGAGAGAATGAAGGTAAGATGGCTTGGTCTATTTATAGAAGTTCTCTCTCGGCTGATAGGATAGACTGAGTGATTGCTGATGGTGAATTGGCCGTGTTAATTATCTGCGCGTGCTCCTCCCGAAATTTGTTAATAAAACATCACTTCACGAGTTCGCCCTTGCGTATAATGAACCGAGTCAAGGTTTATGCGTATTTGGCATGCTGTCCGGGGAGAGGGCTCCGAGCTCTGTAAATTACTCCCGAACCCGGGGCACTCCCCCTGTCCGGGGAGAGGGGTCCGAGCTCGGCATTTAGCCCGGACCCAGAGCGCTCCCCCCAAAGATGCGATTAGCGCGGGACAGCAGCCGGAGTGGGGCGTTGATAACCCCCCGAAATTTGCAAGGCTTAAGGATGGAGAGGTGCTGGACGTCGCTTGGAGTGGAATTGTTGCGGTGGTATCTGGAAAGGGAATGCATCTGAAAGAGAATGTGGCTTCCGCGGAAGTGGGCACTGCTGTGGCATCTGAAAGAGAATGTGGCTTCTGTGGAAGCGGCTCTGCTGCAGCTTCTGGAAAGAGAATGCATCTGGAAGAGAATGTGGCTTCTGCGGAAGCGGGTACTGCTGTGGCGTCTGAAAGAGAATGTGGCTTCTGCTGAAACGGGCCCTGCTGTGGCGGTATCGAATGAATAGGGCACTGCTTGCGGCATTTTGAAAGAATGTGGCTTCTGTGGAAACAGGCGCTGCTGCGGCAGCTGAAAAGAGAATTTGGCTTCTGTGGAAACGGGCACTGCTGCGGCGTCTGAAAGGGAATGTGGCTTCTGCGGAAGCAGGCACTGCTGCGGCAGTATCGGACAAGCGGGGCACTGCTGCAGCCTTTGGAAGAATATGGCGTCTGCGGACGCGGGCACTGCTGCGGCATCTGAAAAAGAGTGTGGCTTCTGCGGAAGCGGGCACTGCTGTGGCATCTGAAAGAGAATGTGGCTTCTGTGGAAGCGGCTCTGCTGCCGCATCTGGAAAGAGAATGCAACTGAAAGAGAATGTGGCTTCTGCGGAAACGGGCACTGCTGCGGCGTCTGAAAAGGAATGCGGCTTCTGCGGAAGCGGGCACTGCTGTGGCATCTGAAAGAGAATGTGGCTTCTGCGGAAACAGGCACTGCTGCGGCGGTATCGAATGAATAGGGCACTGCTTGTAGTATTTGAAAGAATGTGGCTTCTGCGGAAGCGGGCACTGCTGTGGCATCTGAAAGGGAATGTGGCTTCTGCGGAAGCAGGCACTGCTGTGGCATCTGAAAGGGAATGTGGTTTCTGCAGAAACGGGCACTGCTGCGGCGTCTGAAAAGGAATGTGGCTTCTGCGGAAGCGGGCCCTGCTGCGGCGTCTGAAAAGGAATGTGGCTTCTGCGGAAGCGGGCACTGCTGTTTCATCTGAAAGGGAATGTGGCTTCTACGGAAGCAGGCACTGCTGTGGCATCTGAAAAGGAATGTGGCTTCTGCGGAAGCAGGCACTGCTGCGGCGGTATCGAATGAGCAGGGCGCTGCTACGGCACCTGAAAAGAGAATGTGGTTTCTGTGGAAGCGGGCACTGCGATGGCAGTATCAAATGAGCCAGGCACTGCAACGCCAGTATCAAATTGGGCAGGGCACTGCAACGCCAGTATCGAATTGAGCAGAGCACTGCAGCGGCAGTATCGAATGAGCGGGGCGCTGCTGCGGCATCTGAAAAGAGAATGTGGCTTCTGCAGAAGCAGGCACTGCTGCGGCGGTCTCGAATGAGCAGGGCGCTGCTGCGGCATCTGAAGAGAGAATGTGGCTTCTGCGGAAGCGGGCACTGCTGCGGCGGTATCGAATGATCCGGGCACTGCAACAGCGATATCGAATTGAGCAGGGCACTGCGGTGGCAGGATCAAATTAGCGGGACACTGCGGCGGCAGGATCAGATTATACGGGGCACTGCAGCAGCATTATCAAATGAGCAGGGCACTGCGGTGGCACTGGCAGTATTGAATTACGCGGGGCACCGCAGCGGTGGTATTAAATGAGCAGGGCACTGCAGTGGCAGTATCAAATTTCACTAAACTGATCAGAGTTAGATGGCTTCCTTGTGAAAATTATTGGTCCTGATATAGCTCTTGAAGGCGTCCGATGACCGTTGACCGAGAGCTTGGATCAGCTGTTGGATATGAATGGATGGTACTGGGTGAACCTGCTTGGAGGAAGGAATTTAGTAACGTGTCGAGGAGAGGTTTGAAGGATGCGTTATAGGGATGAGAGTTGGTGATGGCCTCCGGAGCCAGCACTTAGAATTTCTGTGAGAATCTGAGACTTGATGGTATTGGCATACAGGGTGGTTCTGGAGCTGCAACATTCAGTGGGGTAGGTAGTGGGACTGCAGTGAGTAAATGAAGTGCACGGGGGTTTAGATTGCCGTTTGCCGGGCCGAAACCGTTTGCGGAGGCAGCCTCACGCACGGATTAGCCTTTGGTGCTTAGGGAAGCATGTAGGAAGAGGTAGAAGGAAATGAGGGAGAAGGCCAGTAAGCTTGCATTGCCGGCTAATGATGCCCTACTTGGATGTCTGTAGCAGGGCCTGCCTGCCGTTGATAGAGGGAAGGGAGTGCGAAGGATAGGAGTTTGGGAAGCTAAACCAGCGGCATTGCATGAGGCGCTGTAGTTGAAGGCGCCGCAGTGATTTATTGAGAAGAGGAGAGAGGCAATGCAGTGTGAGGAGCGGCCGAGTCTGGGACGTAACCCATGCTTGCTGGTGGCCTGCTGCGTCTTGAATCTCGAGGGGAGCCGGAACTTGATCTGGAAAAAGACAATGTTATTTGAAAGAAGTAGGGAGCTGTGGGGGAAAGGAGCATGGGACACACCTGACGGCAGAGTAGGGCTGTCAGAAATGGCTGAAAGACGAAATTGAATTTCCCACCTAAATATTATCAATATTCGAGTTCTATTCAAATTTGAAAGGCATGATTTCAGTTAGGGGGAAAAGCTTTTGGCTTCTCTCCTTAGGCCACGGGAAGGTGCATAGAGCAAAATATTACTAATGCACGTTTATTAAAGCAATAAAACAACATGACTATCTGTGAAAAGGTGCGTAATCTTTATAAACCGAATATAAATCAAGTTGCTTAAACAATTGTGAACCAGCGGCATCGTGTATGCATGGTTTGATATAAGGAGACGAGAGCCAATTAGACATTTACATGGCTTTCTAAACATGCTTCTCTCGTGCGAGATGCGAGTCTGAAAGTAAGGTCACTCTAGAAAATGTGCAAGATATGCATTCGGTGTGCCACTGATAAGGCTGCCTGACACACCTAAAATTCGAAGGCATCGTTTGTTATTCGAATGAGGATTTTTGTTTTGAACTCGACAGATATTCAAAATCCTAATTTATTTCGCAACCCTGAAGCAGAGGCAGCCTTACTTTTCAATAGGCCTCTGGGCTAGTGTCTGCCATGGGAGCTGGAGGCGACTGAAAAGAAAAAGGGGTCATTAGAAAAGCCTGTGATGTGAGGGCACGCGGAGGCAGCCTCGCGCTTGCTTCAGCTATTGTAGACCACAGGAGCGGGTTTTTTTTTTTTTTTTTTTTTGACATCCTGAAAAGCCTGTGCGGCCTGTGGAGGCAGACTCAAGCTAGCGTGTGCTGTGGGAGCTGGAGACCGCTGAAAAGGAAAAGGATTTGGAGTAACGGGAGGAAAGGACTAAGATGTGAGGGCATGTGTTGCCAGCATAAGCAACTTTGTGCTCGTTTCAGCTTTTGCAGCTGTAGGCCGTGGAGGCTTGTGATATTCGGAGAAAAATAGCTGGAGAGCCTGTGCAGCCTGCGCAGCTAGCGGAGGCAGACTCAAGCTAGCGTGTGCTGTGGGAGCTGGAGACCGCTGAAAAGGAAAAGGATTTGGAGTAACGGGAGGAAAGGACTGAGATGTGAGGGCATGTGTTGCCAGCATGAGCAACTTTGTGCTTGTTTCAGCTTCTGCAGCTGTAGGCCGTGGAGGCTTGTGATATTCGGAGAAAAATAGCTGGAGAGCCTGTGCAGCCTGCGCAGCTAGCGGAGGCAGACTCAAGCTAGCGTGTGCTGTGGGAGCTGGAGACCGCTGAAAAGGAAAAGGATTTGGAGTAACGGGAGGAAAGGACTGAGATGTGAGGGCATGTGTTGCCAGCATGAGCAACTTTGTGCTCGTTTCAGCTTCTGCAGCTGTAGGCCGTGGAGGCTTGTGATATTCGGAGAAAAATAGCTGGAGAGCCTGTGCAGCCTGCGCAGCTAGCGGAGGCAGACTCAAGCTAGCGTGTGCTATGGGAGCTGGAGAAAAAGAAAGAGGGGTTAGATGTAGCAGGAGAAAATATGGCGGCTTTTAACAACTTTTTAAAAAGTTTTAAAATTATGAAAGTACATGTTTTTCCTCTTAACCACATGAAAAGAAGAAAGTATTGGAGCAGCTGGCCAGGCAAGCCGTACATCGGTTGGTAGAGACTTGAAGAGGGGTGCCTAGTCGTATGCACGACACATGCAAGGTGGGTTGCATTGTTCAATAATGGCATGAATGGTTCTTTATGATACACCTTAGCTGTTAGTTTGCACCTGTAATTGTTCATTTAGGCACAATGATTTCCTAAGAATTAAGTTCCGACAATCTTTTACACCTTATCCGTCTATCGGAGTAATGTGCAATTTAAAATACATGTAAAATGCTGGTGAAAATTAATACAGAAAATGAATAATTTCCTTACGTGATCTGCGCAGTTGCGTCATGGTTACTGAAATGACATCACGTCCATAATGTTATCACATTGTTTGACGATTTTTTTAGCAACAAATGACTTGCCTTCACACAAACGTTTGTTTGCAACATGGCCTGCGCCGCTACCGGAGGCAGCCTCGCGCTGACTGCTACGAGAGCTGGAGGTCCGGCTACATACGGCACTGCGGCCGGAAGAACTGCGGAGAAAAGAAGAGCCGAGTGAGGTTTTGCTCGTTTGGGGCCTGCCACTGCGACCCAATGCTTAGGAGAGCCGGGTCTTGTACGGGACGATGATGGTGGAGAGTGAGGCGAGATCGGGGCTTTGCTCGATCTATTGGCCGCCTTTGCGCCTGGAGTGGATTTAGGAGTGAGGTTGGCTGATTTGCAGTGTAACGAACGGATCGCACGTATCCGCTTTGTTTGCCCTCTGCGAGAAGGATTCGTCAGAATAAATCAGCGTTTGCTTCGGGCTTAAATATAGACTCCGATCGGAGGATATATTGGAATGGCCGAATGAGACGAGGATGTCGGTTGGGGTGAGGTTTAACCTCGGCATTGTGGAGAGCGTGTGGCTGGTCTAGCAGAGCACCTGCTGCGATGAAGCCTGGTGCTCGGTGGTGGTGACTGACGGAAAGGGAGTGAGCCTAGAGCTTGCAGATTGCGATGTGATACGAAAATCTCCGGTCCAGGTTTTTCATTCTCCAGAAAAAGATGCGTCTGTGATATGATAGCAAAGGAGCAAAACCGAATGCTAGAAACTGTAGAGAGAATGAAGGTAAGATGGCTTGGTCTATTTATAGAAGTTCTCTCTCGGCTGATAGGATAGACTGAGTGATTGCTGATGGTGAATTGGCCGTGTTAATTATCTGCGCGTGCTCCTCCCGAAATTTGTTAATAAAACATCACTTTGTTTAACTTTTCTAAGTTGGGACAAAGGCTAGGTTTTCAATTGTAATGTCAGAAGATTTTACAGCTATCTTATACTGTTGTTTAACGGTCTGATATTTTTTATTTCACTTCACGGTAAGAGAACTCGTCTCTATATTATTTAACTTTGTATCTGTTATAAAGTCAAACTTTTTAAAAAAAAAAGCAAGACATAGTTTTTGATAAATATCTTATTGTTTTAACTAACGCATCCGATTCTTTTTTGTTATAGATAAACGAACGCGCTCGCAACTCTTCTATTTATTTAACTTTGTCAAACGAACTAGTTTTAAATTCTAATAGGAAAAATAGTGTATCTAATGCTTTTTTGTTTGATTTAGTTTTTCCTAAAACTGTTTTAATAACACTATTCTCCACTTGTAGGGGAAAAACACGCGTACCATCGTAAGATAAAAACGATTCTATATTATTTAACTTCGTATCTGTTATAAACTCACAACTTTTTTAAAAACCACAAAATAGGTTTAAACGAACGCGCTCACTTCTTCTATTTAACTTTGTCAAACGAACTAGTTTTAAGATAGGAAAGATAGTATCTAATGCTTTTTGTTTTATTTTCTACGTTTTTCCTGTTTTAATAACAGTCTCCACTTGTAGGGAAATAAACAGTCTTTGTACGTTTTACGTACATGTTTGATGTTTTTTCTTGATATGTATGTGAAAACACTTTAATAAAAACTTCCCTTTACCCCATTTAACACAAATTCACCATTTAAAGTTTAAACCACATAACATCGGCCCCACACACACACACACACACACACACACACACACAAACACATTGTCATAAATTCTTAAGTTCACTATAAGGTCAATAAGATGGCCCGCTTAGACGGTGGGGGCTAGGGGGTGTACAAAACAGGTGTCCAAACAGGTGTCCAGTTATGGGAGGGGGGTGGAATTTTTATGAGGCTAATAAATCAATAATCATGACACAAAGTGAACTACCTCCTCTCTGTCAGATGGATTGATTGATTTAGTAGTTGACAACTAATTGATTAACTGACTAATCTTTGCAGCTCTACAAAGAGGCGCTGTCTTGAGCAGTCAACAGACACGGATGAAATGGGTTCAAGTGACTCAACAATCATTCTAGATCTGTCCACAGAAGGAAGTGGCAGCCCACGCTCAGACGGTAAAGAAAGCGAGTTAGAAGGTGAGTTTCAACTTTGCATTTACATATTTGCCCTTGTGAGGTATTTATATTTTAGATAAATTAATAAACCCACTTTATTGGTCAAGATGTCAGTCCTGACATGACAGAAGTAAAAGGCTTTAAAATTCACTTTAGAGAATAGGTACAGTGAGGAAAATAAGTATTTGAACACCCTGCTATTTTGCAAGTTCTCCCACTTAGAAATCATGGAGGGGTCTGAAATTGTCATCGTAGGTGCATGTCCACTGTGAGAGACATAGTCTAAAACTAAAATCCAGAAATCACAATGTATGATTTTTTTAACTATTTATTTGTATGATACAGCTGCAAATAAGTATTTGAACACCTGAGAAAATCAATGTTAATATTTGGTACAGTAGCCTTTGTTTGAGGTCAAACGTTTCCTGTAGTTTTTCATCAGGTTTGCACACACTGCAGGAGGGATTTTGGCCCACTCCTCCACACAGATCTTCTCTAGATCAGTCAGGTTTCTGAGCTGTCGCTGAGAAACACAGAGTTTGAGCTCCCTCCAAAGATTCTCTATTGGGTTTAGGTCTGGAGACTGGCTAGGCCACGCCAGAACCTTGATATGCTTCTTACAGAGCCACTCCTTGGTTATCCTGGCTGTGTGCTTCGGGTCATTGTCATGTTGGAATACCCAGCCTCGACCCATCTTCAATGCTCTAACTGAGGGAAGGAGGTTGTTCCCCAAAATCTCGCAATACATGGCCCCGGTCATCCTCTCCTTAATACAGTGCAGTCGCCCTGTCCCATGTGCAGAAAAACACCCCCAAAGCATGATGCTACCACCCCCATGCTTCACAGTAGGGATGGTGTTCTTGGGATGGTACTCATCATTCTTCTTCCTCCAAACACGGTTAGTGGAATTATGACCAAAAAGTTCTATTTTGGTCTCATCTGACCACATGACTTTCTCCCATAACTCCTGTGGATCATCCAAATGGTCATTGGCAAACTTAAGACGGGCCTTGACATGTGCTTGTTTAAGCAGGGGAACCTTCCGTGCCATGCATGATTTCAAACCATGACGTCTTAGTGTATTACCAACAGTAACCTTGGAAATGGTGGTCCCAGCTCTTTTCAGGTCATTGACCAGCTCCTCCCGTGTAGTTCTGGGCTGATTTCTCACCTTTCTTAGGATCATTGAGACACCACGAGGTGAGATCTTGCTGGAGCCCCAGTCCGAGGGAGATTGACAGTCATGTTTAGCTTCTTCCATTTTCTAATGATTGCTCCAACAGTGGACCTTTTTTCACCAAGCTGCTTGGCAATTTCCCCGTAGCCCTTTCCAGCCTTGTGGAGGTGTACAATTTTGTCTAGTGTCTTTGGACAGCTCTTTGGTCTTGGCCATGTTAGTAGTTGGATTCTTACTGATTGTATGGGGTGGACAGGTGTCTTTATGCAGCTGACGACCTCAAACAGGTGCATATAATAAATGGAGTGGAAGTGGACATTTTAAAGGCAGACTAACAGGTCTTTGAGGGTCAGAATTCTAGCTGATAGACAGGTGTTCAAATACTTATTTAAAGCTGTATCATTCAAATAAATAGTTAAAAAATCATATATTGTGATTTCTGGATTTTTTTTTTTTTAGATTATGTCTCTCACAGTGGACATGCACATACGATGACAATTTCAGACCCCTCCATGATTTCCAAGTGGGAGAACTTGCAAAATAGCAGGGTGTTCAAATACTTATTTTCCTCACTGTATTTGCACTACATTGGTACTGTTTTATTATCAATTTATTAACATTATTGTAGAAATTAAGTTTTAACAGAAATCTGGTATTAATAAAAAGCTGGTATTGTATCATTTTGGACAGTTGTGTACAGCAGCACCTTTTAGTATCAGTCTACTGTGCAACATTACTGTCTATAACCTCTCCAGCATAGCAAATAATGGTATGCATTTAAAACCCATATGTCTCATTAGTGGCATTTTGCTCTTTTAAATTGAATGTAATTTTTGGTTCCAAAATACCGAAATGATCCTTAAAGTACTTGTCAGAAATATGTGTGTGTTATGTTTTGAAGGAAAAAGAAGATCCCAAAGCCTACCTGAAGAAGCACCCTCTACCCTGTCCAGTCCTGATGGTGAGTTCGTCCAACTACCTCATGACTGTGTGTAGTGGGGGTGTACTTGTGTGCCTACATGCAATTGTTTGTGATTGCATGACCATATGAGTTTCAAACAAATAGTTCTCATGCATTATTATGCAAAAAATTCTTTTTATTTTTTTTATGGCATTTAAATGGTTAAAATTCCAAAAATGAATAGGCATTTGGTAGTTAGGATCAGGGCTGATATTTGTTAAAAGATTTCATTCCATTAAAACATTCAATATTAATGAATGATTTTTATGGCAGTTTTGAAATATTTTTTTCATGCAACAACATGTGGAATATTAATTATGTATTTTTGTGTCTTACAGCTAACAAGTCTGCAGATGTTGACAGTCCAGCAACCTTGGCCAAGCATTACAAGACCCTACATTCTTTGTATAAAAGAAAAAATCCAAATCACCAGGATGTCTCTCATCTCTTGGATTTGGAATTTGTAGCCAGAAGAGCATTCATTGATTCAAATACCGTTCGCGAGGAGAACAAACATGAGAAGGTTCTAGAAGCATATCCTTGTTTCAAGGACGTTGGACATGTAAGTCATTATTGCCTGCATGATTAAAACCATGGTATCACACACAATGTTTAAAATACCAGTTTCCTCTTAAATTATATTATTCAAATGTCTGTATTGGTATATTTTATATTTCATAGGTCATGGAGGAGCTTAAACGCATTTTGGATGCGGAAAATACCAACTTCATCAATGAACTAAAGGGAAGATGGCATGACTTCTGCCAGAAGGTGCAGTTTTTCGGTGTATGGAAAAAGGTGTTGAAACCCCCAATGGGAATGGACAAAGGTAGGGAATGCTGTTTTGGTGTTATTAGGGAATAGGGTTTAGGGTGCACCTTCAGGCATGTTGTCAAGTACATGAGCTATTGTTTTGTTGTCCTTTTTCGTCTATGATGGCTATCCCATTATTTGCTGATTTCTTTATTTTTTAAGCATTGTGTCTGTTGTATACCTTTTATCAGATTTGACCTTGTGTAAGTAATGAATCACTTCCTGTACAGCTGAACAGGCTCTTGAGATCCTACGTGTGCTGCCATCACTGTTCCCCTCCACCTCTGCTCCTCCAAAGAGGGTACGAGATGCGAGTGAGGCTCTGGTGCATGTCCTCGAGGTGAGCCGTGTAAAATGTTGTACGATCGTTTTGACTGCCGTATCGGAAAAAATATAACTGAAGGTGCTGCCCTTGACGACTCCCAATGCATTTCCTATTCACATACTGTATGTTCTAAGCCTTCAAAGACACCTAAACATTTGTTTTTAAAAAGAGGATTTTCACTGGGTAGATTTCTTGGCTGTCACAGTATGTACAAAAATGGGTGCATTACATGGTAGCAGGTTTAATCACCCTAATGATAACCAAGCAAGACTAGCCATAGCCTTGGTTTTTACTTCTTTTGGAAGGGTAGACATGTGTAAACAGTAAATGCATTGGGGATAGTTAAAAACAGCACTTTCAGATGGAGCTTTCTCAGTAACTTTTGTCAGCATTTTGCTTTAAGTGTTTGTAAACAACCCCCTACCCTAGGTTCCAAATGACCAAAATGCATTATCCTGACAGAAGGATGTCTGTGTTATCTGTCACAGGAAGGAGAAGATCCCAATTCTTACTTGAAGAAACGCCCTCTCTCCTGTCCAGTCCTGATTGTCGGTCCGTCCAACTTCCTCCTAGCGGTAGGAGATGTGGCAATAACCACCTTTCCAAAAGACAAGCTTACCGAGAGTGCTTTATACCTTATGGCCTACTATTATAGCCTACACCTGACTTATCCAAAGTGTGTAGCCACTCTGCTTTCAGTCATACAGACGAAGGTCCTCTTAGACACAATGCATGAGAGAGATCTCACATCGTCTTACAAGAAGAGCATGGCCGAGTGGAAAGCTTTTATTGGCCAATAAAACCAGTGGTCAGATATGGTGTTAGGATAGCACTTCCTCTCTCCCTCCAAAGGTATTGCAGTTCAATGTTCTATTGATTCTTGGTTGGAATTTGTCTAAGTTAGCCCAGTGTTAATTTGGGGTGCACGACAATATTAGCCAACATGCCGTTATATTGTGTGTGTGTTTCTGCTTAGTTTTAAGGTTATTTTAACTTTTCAGTAAATATTGAGTTTAAATAACTAATTGTCTGTTCAGCAGATGCAGTCACTAATTTAGTATGGTACATCCTTAAAGGATAATTCCGGTGAAAAATGAACCTGGGTTAATTAACACATGGTTACCGAGTCAATCGTTCCCTGGAATGCGTTTTCATGATAATCGAATGTAAAGAGTTTTATCTCTAAAAACAGATTAGCTTATAACACTAGTATATGGGGCATAGTGTAAGTAAAAGTAAATCGCTAGTTAATACCACTAACAAGGCTCAAAATAGCCTCACGGTAGCATAATGAGGGTCCCTACATGCAAACCGAAGCATTGAGAACTTTGTAAGTGTACAAACAGTTTAATAAGAAGATACTTTATAAAGACAGTACATTACGCGTTTACATGCAGGAACCATCTTGGAAAACAGTCTCGACTAATCGAGTCACGGCATTCGTGGCTCGACTAGTCGAGACTGTTTTCCAAGATGGATCATCTCTGTAAACGCGTAATGTACTGTCTTTATAAAGTATCTTCTTATTAAACTGTTTGTACACTTACAAAGTTCTCAATGCTTCGGTTTGCATGTAGGGACCCTCATTATGCTACCGTGAGGCTATTTTGAGCCTTGTTAGTGGTATTAACTAGCGATTTACTTTTACTTACACTATGCCCCATATACTAGTGTTATAAGCTAATCTGTTTTTAGAGATAAAACTCTTTACATTCGATTATCATGAAAACGCATTCCAGGGAACGATTGACTCGGTAACCATGTGCTAATTAACCCAGGTTCATTTTTCACCGGAATTATCCTTTAAGGATGATGTTACAAGGGTTAATGTTGTATTGAGGAACTAGTTGTTCATGTAAGCTCAGAACCCTTAATTTGAATGTTACAATATTAAGCATTTGTATTAAGAATGAATGTCACAGGTGGAGCAGTTTTAGTGTCTCTGTGCTGAGTGCCTGTGCAAAGCACAGATTTTGTACGTGTATTGGCACATTGGTCGGATGTTTGGACCTGACCTTAACTGACATATTTGGCATATTCTACTATGTTTTCATATTTCTGTTTCATAAATACTGTGAGCCAAAATGTTGAGAAATTAAGCTGTTTCCCTTTTATGCTGTTTAAATAAAGTCGGTTAAATGCAGGTCTATTTTTCACTTTTTCTGTCTTGTAAACAGTAGTTAATGTCTTGAATCTAGTAGGTAAAATGTCTTGAATCTAGAACAGTATTACTTTTGTAGAGCTTACAATAAGGTAAATACACTTGAGATGATGACAGGATGGTAAATCATGGCTTATTATGGCAAAAGGGCACTGCCAAATACGAGTCAGGAATGCTAACTTCAAGACATTTTGTCTCAAAATGCCAATTTCCAATCTTATTTCAAGTTGGTGGTGACTTAAATCTAGAACAGTGTAACAATTATAGAACTAAAAATTAGTTAAAATACACTTGAAACAAACAGGATGACAAAAAATAAAATGCTACTTTTGAGGGGAAAATACTATTTTTGAGCATGACAAGCTTATTATGAGACACAATACTAGTAAAATATAGCTAAAAATGAGTTTTCCCAGCTAATTTCAAGATCATTCATATCTTGTAAGGCTTAAATATAATGTCTTATTTCAAGAAATCTTACCAAGACAATTTTCACTTGTTCCATTGGCAGATTTTTTTGCTTATTACAAGCAAAAATATCTTGTTTTAATTTTTTTTTGCTTATTTTTGGAGTGGCCTTTTTTCCAGTGCTCTCTCTCTGTCTCTCTCAGACACACTCACTCTCTCTCTCCGTGTTCGCTTCACTTTTGTCGAGCCCGGCGCCTCATAATCACACAATCCCTGCGTCCCAATGTGCATACTATCCACCCTATCTGCCCTAAATAGCATTGAAAATTACTAATATCACATGGAATTTAGGATGGACAGTGTGCACATTGGGACGCAGGGATTGTGCGATTACCTTCCGTGCTGCGATGACAGCAAGACGTTGGGGTCAAACCTTATCAAACGATTAATTTGCGTAAAAAAAAATTAACGCGTTAACATTTTTAGATTAATCACATGCGTTAACGCGTTAACGTTGACAGCCCTAATATATACTGTAAATATATGTAGGAAAGTCAAGAGTGTATTAAGACAAGGATGAGATGAAGTTATGATGAGTTATGAAGTTAATTAGATGATTATTGATATTGATTATTGTTATCATGAAGTTGATTTGATGATTGTTGTTGATTATTATTAATGCAGAGTGGAGAAGGGGTAGGATTAAATAAGCGTATACTTCTTCCTACTCCTTTTTGGACATGTGTAAGTTAAAATTATTTTGTATTGTGTTGTATTGATTTGACTATATTTATTTACATGTTCGAAATAAATATTTCAATCAATCAAATGATGAAACACTCACAGAGCTTTTCTGCAGTTGATCACAGCTGGTATCAGTCTTATTCTCCCCTCATATGATGTGTTGTATTTCTTGAGCTCAAACTCATCCAGCGGCTCCTCTGACATCTGAAGCATGTAGGAGATTGTTGAGCAGTGAGCAGAAGTGACATACTTCTCTGAGTGTTTGTCTGATTTCACAAACTCCTGAATCTCTCTGGACAGAGTCTGGTCTTTCACTTCCAGCAGACACAGGAACAGATTGATGGATTGACCCGCTGAGAGATGATAATGATCATTATCATCATAATCATCATCATCTTTGATCTTCTCTTTAATGTACTGTGTGGTTTCTCTGATGCTCTCTGAGCTGTTCTCTGTGTTTATCAGTAGATCCTGTAAGAGTCTCTGATTGGACTCCAGTGAGACGCCCAGCAGGAACCGCAGGAACAGATCCAGCTCTCCATTCTTACTCTGCAGTGCATTAATTACTGCTGATCTAAGTAGATCATACAGAGAGAATTTATTAAATCTGTAAGATCTGAATTCATGCAGTGGCTCCTTGTTCTTTATTAAATGGCAGTAAAGCAGATAGAAAGCAGCGAGAAACTCCTGAAGGCTCAGATGAATGAAGCTGTAGACTTTCCTCTGATGAATCACAGATTCCTCCTTAAAGATCTCAGTGCAAATCCCAGAATACACTGAGGCGTCAGTGACGTCTATGCCGCTCTCAATCAGGTCCTCCTCATAGAACATCACATTACCCTTCATCAGCTGTTTGAAAGCCACTTCAGCAAGTTTCACAATCACTTCTCTGTTGGACTGCAGTAGTTTCTCTGGATCTCTCTCTTCATACTTCTGGTTCCTCATGTTGATCTGAATCAGCAGGAAGTGGATGTACATTTCAGTCAGAGTTTGAGGGATTTCTGCACTCAGATCTTCTTCCAGGAGCTTCTGAAGCACAGTGGATGAGATCCAGCAGAAGACAGGGATGTGGCACATGATGTGGAGGCTTCTTGCTCTTCTGATGTGTGAGATGATTCTGCTGGCTTGATGCTGGTCACTGATTCTCTTCCTGAAATATTCCTCCTTTTGAGGCTCATTGAATCCCTGAATTTCTGTCAGACGGTTGATGTATTTGGAGGGGATCTGACTGGCTGCTGCTGGTCTGGAGGTGATCCAGATGAGAGCAGAGGGAAGCAGCTCTCCTTTCATGAGCTTTGACATCAACACACCCACTGATGAAGTCTCAGTCACATCACAAACTTTCTGAGCGTCTGAAAACATCAGTGTGATTCTGCTTTCATCCAGACCATCAAAGATGAACACAACTTTACACTCCTCATAAATCTTTGAGTCCAGATCTTGAAGTTCAGGATGAAAGTCCAGCAGAAGTCTGTGAAGACTGTACTGATGATCTCGGATCAAGTTCAGCTCTCGAAATGGAAGCACAAACATCAAATCTACATCCTGATTGGCTTTTCCCTCGGCCCAGTCCAGAATGAACTTCTGCACAGAGACGGTTTTTCCGATTCCAGCGATGCCTTTAGTAAGAACAGTGTTGATCTGGTCTGTCTCCTCACATCCTGGTTCAGCTGAGGCTTTAAAGATGTCATTGCAGTAGATTGGAGTGTCTTGTGAGTGTTGTGTTCTGGCTGTTTTCTCCATCTGTAAAACCTCATGTTCTTCATTCACTCCTTCACTCTCTCCCTCTATGATGTAGAGCTGTGTGTAGATCCTGTTCAGGAGGGTTTGATTCTCCTGGAGTTTCAGTCCCTCAAATAATCTCTCATACTTGTTCTTCATGCTGGTTTTGAGCCGGTCTTTGACTCTCTGTAGTTCATCATCATTCACTGGTTGATCATGTTTATTCAGAGACGCTGTAACGCTCGTGTTGTTCAGACAGAAGACAGCATCTCTGGAGGAGCCTCTTCGCTCTCCATCTGCTCTGCTGAAATATCACAAGAAAGAACAGATAAAAATCTCAAAATAAGAGGATGTATAAATTAAAATCTAAATCAATCGAGATGTCAGTCTTGTATTTTCTGCATAATTTCTCATGGTTTCACAGCAGTTCACAATTAGTGAATACAGCACATGATTGCTTGTGATTGACTGCTGATGAATTATGGCAGTCTGTACTTTATGCTGTGGATATTGTAACATGTTAGATGATTGTAAGATGCATATTTTATCTCCCTCATCTTTTTGAATGAGCAGCCAGCAATAGAAAAGCAGGCATTTCAAAATATGAGTCCACTGTATATCTGTTTGTTTATAACTAAAAGTCCCACATTATGGATAAAGTTCTTTGCTTTGTTTTTCTCCTGGTTAATATTTTTGTTTAAGGCTACACAGTGTTTAAAGTAGGCATATGAAAAATTACATAATTATTAAACATAGTTTAATACAGAACTATTTAAAAACTTTGTGTGCTTTTTGTATTCTAATAAATTAAATAGTTTTGCTTGTAAATGTTGTTATATCCATTTATTAAAGAAAAACACATTATTAGATATTGTCATCACATTCCATATAAATATATTACATTTTAATTGTTCTCCTGAGCTTTTTTTAATGCAGGAGCACATGTGCTCATTGTGTCGAGTCCTGTCTGTGTGCATTGAATGCGTTTTTGACTCCCATAAAGCAGTTAAATCATCACTACACGTTTATCCTCACCTGGGGTCAGAGGTCACTGGATCATCACTGAGATCAGGAAGATGATTCATGTATCTGTCGCTCTTCAGAGACACACAGCTGGGATCTGGAGATGAAGATCTCTTCCTTCCCTTGAAGATCCTGATAAACACACATAAATCATTCTTCTTTTAGTTCTGTCTGCCGTTTCATTTATTACAAGCAGGGCTGCAACAATAACTGATAAAATCAATAATAATCCTCTGGTTGTGTTCGGACTCCTGTCACACTTGTGGTGCTCCCGGTCAAAAATGACCGGACTCCAAAAAACTGCTTATAAATCTGTCATTATATTATAACTATATTGTCAGGACACAGTCTAGGAGACACAGAGGAATGTGGTCAAACAAAGGTCTTTATTGAGAGGGCCTGTGGGAGAACCAGGAGGATTACGTGAGTGCTGCCCAAGGTGAGTTTGCAGGTGGTATGTCTTGCCGTGACGGTGGGAATGGCTCAGGAGGTTTGCGGGGATCCGAGGAACGGTGGAGAACAGGAGTGGTGGAGAGCAGGAACGGTGGTCAAACACAGGTTAGTAGTTGAGTCAGGCTAGGTTCGGGTAGTGAACGGTAGACCGGACGAGGAAGGAGTGCGGGAAGTGTGTTGATATAGTGCAGGTGATTGGCTGTAGCAGGTGCGGGGAATCAGAAGGCAGGTGACTGATCTCGTTAGCGTGGGTGCTGCTGATGACTGCGATTCCCCCCTCCTTCCCCCCTCCTGACGCCCTAACACGACAACGGGGGCGGCCTCGGCCTCTGGGTTCGCAGGATCTTTCCTCTGGCCCGTATCCCTCCCAGTCTACCAGGTACTCGAGCCGGGCGCCCTGTCGCCGTGAGTCCAGAATGTTTCAGACTAGATAGACCTCAGCTCCGTCTAGCATCTCAGGAGGAGGAGGTATGTCCGGCTCAGTGCGTCCTGTGGCAGAGGGGGAGAAGGGTTTAAGGACCGAGACGTGGAAAGTGGGATGAATGCGGTACCTTGGAGGCAGTTGAAGCTGGTAAGTGACGTTCTTGACCTGCCTCTGTATCCTAAAGGGACCTATGAAGCGGGGACTCAGCTTCTTGCAGGGCAGGCGAAGGTCCCAGGTGGATAGCCAGACCCGATCGCCTGGCTGGTATTTGGAGGGCTCTGACCGTCGGGCATCCGCAAAGCGCTTGTGCCTCCGCACAGCCCGCTGGAGGTGGATGTGAGCTGAGTCCCATACCCTCTCGCTCTCTCGGAACCAGTAGGGCTCTTCCGTCCAGGGGAAGAGTGGGGGCTGGAAGCCAAGTATGCACTGGAAAGGGGTGAGACCTGTGGTGGATTGCCGGAGGTAGTTCTGGGCATACCCGGCCCACGGGAGGAATCGGCTCCAGCTGTGCTGATCGGATGAGCAGTATGACCGAAGGTAGTGTCCTGGATCTTGCGCCCAGTCTGGCCGTTAGTCTGGGGGTGGTAGCCCGAGGACAAGCTAACGGTTACTCCCAGGAGGCGAAAGAAGGCCTTCCACACCCGGGAGATGAACTGGGGACCCCGGTCTGACACAACATCCTCGGGTAGGCCGTAGTTCCGAAACACATGGTGAAAGAGGCATTCCGCAGTCTCGAGTGCCGTGGGCAGGCCCTTGAGGGGGATTAATTTGCAGGTCTTAGAAAAACGATCCACCACGACTAACACACGTGTGCCCCTCGGAGTCTGGGAGGTTGGTTACGAAGTCCACGCTGATGTGGGACCAGGGCCTTTGGGGAACAGGTAGGGGGATCAGCTTGCCTGCGGGGAGATGCCTAGGAGATTTGGAAGTGGCACAGACTGAGCAGCCGCGGACGTGCCTGATGGCATCCTTGGCCATACTGGGCCACCAGTACCGAGCTTGAAGGAGCGAGAGTGTTCGCTGACTCCCTGGGTGTCCAGAGCCCAGTACTTCATGAATGGAGCCCAGAAGGGGTAAGCGCTGGGAACGTGGGACATAGGTCTTCCCTTCTGGGCCTCCCTGCGGAGCGGGATCGTGAAGGTGGCGTCACGGATGTTCTCGGTGATCTCCCACTGGATGGGACTGACGATGAGGGCTGGAGGGAGAATGGGTTCTGGTTCTGTGGGAGAGTCTGGGGTATGAAAACGGGAGAGAGCATCGGCCTTATGGTTCCGGGTACCGGGGCGGTTGGTGATGGTGAAGGAGAAGTGGGTAAAGAATAAAGCCCAGTGTGCCTGTGGGGGGTTGAGCCGTTTAGCATCTCTAAGGTACTGCAGGTTCTTATGGTCGGTTATGACGGTGAATGGAGAAGCAGCTCCCTCCAGCCAGTGACGCCACTCCTCTAATGCCAGCTTAATCGCCAGCAGTTCCCGGTTGCCGATGTCGTAATTCTGCTCCGCAGGGGGTCAGTTTCCGGGAGAAGTAAGCACAAGGATGGAGGCGGGGAGGCTTGCCGTGGAATTGGGACAGCATGGCCCCGACTCCCGTGGTCGAGGCATCCACTTCTACCAAGAAGGGGACCTGAGGATCTGGGTGACAAAGGATGGGGGCCGTGCTGAAAGCTTCTTTGAGCTGTTGGAAGGCTTCGCTGGCGTCGGGGTTCCAGGACAGAGACTTGGGCTTGCCACGCAGCATGGAGGTAGGGCTGCAACGATTACTCGCTGGTTTTAAACGGTTTTCTCGTTTGGCTCTGTTCGAAGGCGGTCGCATTTTTCTTCCCTCCCTCCCTCCTGAACTTCCCTGCTTGCTCTCTTGTATTGTCCTGTCCTTCTTAAGAGACTCTCGCAAAACCGAAATTATGGATCTGATCAACTGGTCTCTTAACGCAATTGACACCATCTTCTCGACTAGGAAAGCGGGATCTGGAGAACCGGAATGTCCCGCTGGGACGTTTGCTGCTGGCTACACGATGGACGCATGGGAGAGATGGCGGGTCGTGTGTCTGGCGGCTCTCTCCGTGGAGGACATTGAAGACATCTTCTTATTCGGAACAATGATAACTGGATTTCTGCTATTTGGATTAGGCGTTGCCCTAAATTATCAGAAAATTAAGGAGACGGGACTGGCTATCCAAAACCTCTCAAGGCTGCCCGTCATGATGGAGGCTGTAAGCAGAGCGGTCGTCTCTCAAACAGAGGCGATTAACCGCAATATGGATTCGATCACGGCTAAGCTCTCGGCTTTGGAAAGGAAAATTGATGGACAAGCAGATCAGAATGGACAATGAGAATAGCTGTGAAACTGGAAGACAGCTGTTCGCCCTAAGACAAAACAATCTTATCTCTTTCCGGCTTCCCACAACAGAACGGCTTGGCAAGGCCGCTCTGGTATCAACTCTCCGGTGAATACTGCAGGGAGACGCTCTTTCTTCCATTCCCTCCCCCATCAAACACCTTGTTATTGTCGGGCGCTTGTGCTCTGTCCAAGGTCGTTTCCATGGCAATTGCTATGTCGCATCACAACCTGCGAACTGAGTCGACTGGTTTGGAGTGCTGGCGAAACGGATTTCAAGGCATACGAACTCACACGAACTTACACATACACACACTCATACACCTCCCTACCCCCATCCCACGCCTTCGTCGCTTCATCCTGTCAGTGATAACGGGTCCGTGTGTTTGCGCTGTAATGGCTGCTGGCCGGATGGCTGTTTCGTCTGAACTAGGATTACTATGCAAGTTATGTTCCTGTGTTGACTGTGCTTTATGCTGAGGTTTTTGTCTGTTCTCACACTGCACTCTCGTCCAGGAGCGTAGTGTGAGGACATTTTTTTTCTCCTCTCTTTCCTCATGTTATGCTGTATTTCTTCTTCTTTATTGCATTTCGTTGCCTTGTACCTACATGTTTGAATTGAATCCAATCCAATCCAATTAGTCGACATTATCGACAACAAAAAATAGTCGACAAGTATTTTTGTTGTAGAGTAGTCGTTTGATCTCATATGACTAATGTAAGAGCCTGAAATACTGCGGTTTGACAAGTGTGGCGCTGTAGCGCAAGACTGTAGTTCAGCCCTCCTGGATCCAATTCAAGAGAAGACACACCCGAACCTGAGCGGCGTTTGGATGAATATGTAAATATACCCCACCATCTATAAATATGTCCCCACCATATACAGTGTTAATGCTGCACTGCTTCTCCCCCCGGAGACGCCGGATGGTGTGATGCCGCACTGCTTCTCCCCCCGGAGACGCCGGCTGGTGGACCAGAATTTCCTCGGAGCCGTCCGGAAGTCATTCTCCATGGCCTCTCCGAACTCCTCCCACACCCGAGTTTTTGCCTCAGCGACTGCCAAAGCTGCCTTCCGCTTGGCCTGCCGGTACCTGCCAGCTGCCTCCGGACTCCCACAGGCCAAAAAGGCACGATAGGACTCCTTCTTCAACTTGATGGCATCCCTTACCGCCAGTGTCCACCAGCGGGTTCGGGGATTACCACCACGACAGGCACCAACCACCTTACGGCCACAGCTCCGGTCAGCCGCCTCGACAATGGAGGCGCGGAATACGGCCCACTCAGACTCAATATCCCCCATCTCCCCTGAGATGTGGTTTAAGTTCTGCCGGAGGTGTGAGTTGAAACTCCTTCTGATTGGGGACTCTGCCAGACGTTCCCAGCAGACCCTAACAATACGTTTGGGCCTGCCTGGTCTGACCGGTTTCCTCCCCCACCAGCGGAGCCAACTCATCACCAGGTGGTGATCAGTTGACAGCTCCGCCCCTCTCTTCACCAGAGTGTCCAATACATGCGGTCGTAAGTCCGATGAAACAACTACAAAGTCAATCATAGATCTGCGGCCCAGGGTGTCCTGGTGCCAAGTGCACATATGGACACTCTTATGCTTGAACATGGTGTTCGTTATGGACAAACCGTGACGAGCACAGAAGTCCAATAACAGAACACCACTCGGGTTCAGATCAGGGGGGCCATTCCTCCCAATCACGCCCCTCCAAGTACCACTGTCATTGCCCACGTGAGCATTGAAGTCCCCCAGCAGAACAAGAGAGTCCCCAGAAGGAATAATCTCCAGCACACCCTCCAAGGACTCTAAAAAGGGTATGTACTCTGAACTGGTGTTCGGCGCATAGGCACAAACCACAGTTAGGGCCCGTCCCCCCACCCGAAGGCGAAGGGAGGCTACCCTCTTGTCCACTGGGGTAAACCCCAATGTACAGGCACCAAGCTGGGGAGCAATAAGTATGCCCACTCCTGCTTGAAGCCTCTCACCATGGACAACTCCAGAGTGGAAGAGAATCCAACCCCTCTCAAGGAGACTGGTTCCAGAGCCCAAACCATGCGTCGAGGTGAGTCCAACTCTATCTAGTCGGAACCTCTCAACCTCTCGCACCAGCTCAGGCTCCTTCCCCACCAGAGAGGTAACATTCCAAGGAGGGAAAACATTTTTCCATTATCTTTCTCTTCATTAGGGGTCTCTTGAGCCGCTCTTCGTCTGGCTCCTCACCCAAGACCTGTTTGCCATGGGTGACCCTACCCGGGGCATAAGCCCCGGACAACATAGCTCTTGGGATCATAAGAACACGCAAACCCCTCCACCACAATAAGGGGTCGGCTCCAGGAGAGGTCCCTCCCTAAGGTCGCAAAACTCTGGACTTTTGGTAGTACCTAGGATAGCAAAGTCCACTAAAGGAGGTAGAGCTTTTTCACATTTGGCTCCCAAACTTTCGAATAGCCTTCCCGATAACGTTCGGGGTTCAGACACACTCTCTCCATTTAAATCTAGATTAAAGACACATCTCTTTAGCCAAGAATTCACATAATGCATTTTATAATCTTGTACTGCAGTTATATCTGATCAAATGCACATTATTGTTCTTTAGCTTGGGTTGAACAAATCATTTTTGCTTAGATGGAACAGCAGTTACGCTAATTATGTCTCTATTTGTTTCTATGTTTCTAGGAATGACAGAAGCTTCAGTCTGGATCAAACCCTTAAATGATCTGAGATGACCGAACACCTGAGGAAAGTTAATGCCAACCCCTCAGAGGACTTTGGAGGATGCCAATGCTCAGACAACATATAGAATTACCAAATTTTGCCATAAGTTAAACATATTAAGGTTCTGCAATATATAAATATATTGTGGAAACTTAAATTCCTGTAGAGCTGCCTTGCATTGATTTGTATCGTAAAAAGCGCTATACAAATAAACTTGAATTGAAAACTTGAATTGAATATGGCAACTTCACCGGAATGGACAAAGGGTAAACTCTACCCTTGGGGAGTTTAGCTCCAGGCAGCAGGTCGATGGCACAGTCCCATGGCCGGTGAGGTGGGAGGCGAGTGGCTGCCTGCTTACTAAACACATCCTGGAACGCCTAGTAGTCAGATGGGATCGTACATTTCACCTGAGGCTCCGGGCTTTCTATGAGGGTGGAACAGACTTGGATGGACACGGATCTCTGGGGTGGTTTGCGCACTGGGGTCAGGTAGTTCTGAAAGCTGGTCTCACTCCAACGAGTAATCTTGCACGGATCCCATCTGACTTCTGGAGAGTGTTGGTGGAGCCAGGGGCATCCCAGGATGATATGCACCGTGGGTCCCTCCAGTACCAGAAAGGTGATGGTTTCCTCGTGCAGACATCCGATTCGGAGTCTTAGTGGGGGAGCTCGGTATCGGACTCTTCCACGTCCCAGCAGCTTTCCTTGGATGGTTTCGACTCGGAGCTCCTGGGGTTGCCGCCTCCAGGGGAGGTTGAGGTGGGTTAGGAGGGCTTGGGAGATGAAGTTCCCCGAGGAGCCCGAGTCGACCAAGGCGGAGACTGTAACAGAGGAGTCTGGGGTGAGAAGTAGAACTGGCAGTAGCGATAATGAGGAAACTTCGGGCTCAATTTGAAGGGTACTCACCGCTGGGTGTGGGGGTCTCACGGGGCAATCCCTGATATAATGACCCGGGGAAGCGCAGTACAGACACAGTTGGGCCGCGAGGCGTTGTGCACGCTCCATGCGTGACAATCGAGCGGAGTCTACGAGCATGGGTTCTGGTACTGGAGGACCGGTGGCGGGTGAGGCTTGCTGGGGTGCGGTTTCATCCTCATAGCAAGCGGTAAAGCGTTGCGAGATGCGTGAGGCGCACTGCATGAAATTCTCTAAACCCACACTGTCGTCGTAGAACGCCATTTGGGCACGCAGGCGAGAATTCAATCCCAGACGATATGCGCTCAGCAGTGCTGCCTCATTCCAGCCGCTAGTGGTAGCAAGCATGCGGAATTCCAAAGTGTAGTCGTCGATGGAGGCCTCCCCTTGACGCAGCCGTAGCAGTTGGTCCTGTATGGAAATTCGCCCCGCGGCGACTCCAAAGACTTATTTGAAGTGGTTGGTGAACGCCTCGTAGGAGTTTATGATCACGCTCTGGGCGTCCCAAATCGCCTTGGCCCATAGCAGCGCCTTACCGGACAGCAGGGAGGTGAGAAACGCCACCTTAGATCTTTTGGTGGCGAACTTCTGGGGCTGCATTTCAATGTAGAGCGAGACTTGGAGAAGGAAACCGCCACACCCAGCTGAATCACCCGCGTAGGTAGACGGAATGGCCATGGGACTGACAGAGGCAGGTGAAGGGGTTGGTGCCGGCAGGAGGGAGGCACGGAGGGTATTGACCAATTCCTCCAGCGTGTCGATGGCCGAGGGCGGCCGGGACTCCATGACACGCTTCTGTGTTGGTCCGGTCTTCTGTCAGGACACAGGCTAGGAGACACAGAGGAATGTGGTCAAACAAAGGTCTTTATTGAGAGGGACTCTAGGAGAACCACGAGGATTTCGTGAGTGCTGCCCAAGGTGAGTTTGCAGGTGGTATGTCTTGCCGTGACGGTGGGAATGGCTCAGGAGGTTTGCGGGGATCCGAGGAACGGTGGAGAGCAGGAACGGTGGAACGACGGGAACTCTGGAGGTAGGTCAAACACACAAGGTTAGTAGTTGAGTCAGGCTAGGTTCGGGTGGTGAACGGTAGACCGGACGAGGAAGGAGTGTGGGAAGTGTGTTGATATAGTGCAGGTGATTAGCTGTAGCAGGTGCGGGGAATCAGAAGGCAGGTGACTGTGATCTCATTAACGTGGGTGGTGATGACTGCGGTGACTGTGATTCGCTGACATATATATTGGATTCATTCTTTTTGTCAACTTGTTTTCTTTCTTTTAGGACTGGTTTTATGTTTCTATTTGCATCTGATTAATCGTAAGCCTTGTTTATCTGAGAGTAGGTGCCTCGTTTTTTGAGTGAAAAAAAAAATTGGAATAATTTTCACAATATTAAACAAAACACTAGTGTTTCTCACACTAGTGTGCTTTAATGTTTAATCAGGAAGTTTTACTTTTAAATGCTTTTATTTTGTACAATAATAATAATTTAAAAAAAAATAATCGCTTTATACTCAGATCAGACAAAAGCACAATCGTTTACTGCGGTTTGTCCTGTTGTGCTTTGACAGACACGTCTGCTGTTTAATGCGTTTGAGACGCAGAGCTTACATATGGTTAAATTCTTCTCTGTGAATGTTCAAAATTATTTCTATTTTGCATAACCTGAGAAGAAATCTCCATTAAACTGCACAGTGAACGAGCGCCAGTGAACACATGCATCTCAAACACGTGACACACAGCAGAACAGGAGTGCAATAACTCTGACTGAAATATACATTTTGCTAAAACATTTCTACATTAAAATATTCATGAAATTATTATTTCATGAGAAATTAAGGGCCAAATTTACTAAACAGGGCAAATTAGCATTAGAGCGCAATTCCATAAAAGCGCTGATGGGAGGGAAAATTCTGTGTGTGATTTAGAATCAGAATCAGAAACAGAATTAGCTTTATTCGCCAAGTGTGTTGTTGTTGTGTTTCAAGGTGCTCTTGGTACATGCATGCATGCATGCATACATACATACTGTACATACATTCATACATATCTGACACAAGAACAGAAAACATTTAAATAATAAAGACTTAATAATAATAATAATGTGCATGAATCTGGAACAGAATATTTATGTACAGATTTGTGCATTATTTACTCTATATACCCCAGCCACCAAACTTATGTGGGGCCCAGATGGGTGGCACCTGGGCTATCTAACTGGGGCCCAGCCAGTTTTGTCCTCAGTTTCCATGAGGGGCCCACATGGGTCAGCCCAGATGAAACAATGAAATTAACATTGTTCAGTATGCTAAATTGACGATAATCGCTAGAAATTAAGTGTCCCCATCTGAGCAAGCCAGAGGCGACAGAGGCATGGAACCAAAATTCCTTCTGTGACAGAATGGAGAAAAAACCTTGGGAGAAACCAGGCTCAGTCGGGGGGCCAGTTCTCCTCTGGCCAGCAGATTATTGTTTACTTATTATTTTAATTAAAATTATAAATGTATAAATGTATTATTTCTATTTTATATTGTTGTAATTTTTAACAATAATAGTATTATGTAGTTAGGTATTTTATTATATTTTTAATTATTTTCAGTAATTATCTAATGAACTGCAATGCTGCTTCAGTATTATTTTAGCACTCTGTAGTATGTATACTGAGCAGTGTTCATTTCATTGTCTCATCTGGGCTGACCCATGTGGGGCCCACATGGAAACTGAGGACTAAACTGGTTGGGCCCCAGTTAGATAGCCCAGGTGCCACCCATCTGGGCCCAATATAAGTTTGCTGGCTGGGACAGCTGTATAAATAAAGAGATATGCATATGTATTTATATAATACTTGAGAAAGAGGCAATAATTAGAGATGGACAATGAATTACAGGCATGAATTACAGAACACCGGTAATGATTCATGTGCTAGCTGTTTAGGCTGGAGGTGGCATGGGGGGGAACTGTGATATTTTTTACTTTTTTATGCCTAGATGTTCTAGTGCACAGAGATCTGTAGCGTCTGCCTGAGGGGAGAAGCGCAAACAGGTTTTGTCCAGGGTGAGAAGGGTCTGTAATGATGTTACCTGCCTGTTTCTTCACTGTGGAGTAGTACAAGTCCTGAAGGTTGGGCAGGTGCACACCAATGATCCTTTCTGCTGACCTAACAGTCCGCTGCAGTCTTCTTATATCTGATTTGCTGGCTGACCCAAACCAGACAGTTATAGAGGAGCACAGAACCAACTTAATAGCAGCTGAGTAAAACTGTCATATGCACCTGTGGCAGGTTGAACTTCCTCAGCTTGCGAAGGAAGTACAACCTCTGATGTTGCTGCCCAGGAATCTGAATGACTCCGCTGCAGTCACAGTGCTGTTCATGATGGTGAGTGTGGAGGAGTGCAGGGGGGTTTCTCCTGAAGTCCACGATCATCTCCACAGTTTTTAGCGTGTTGAGCTCCAGGTTGTTAAGACTGCACCATACAGCCAGCTCTTTAACCTCCTGTCTGTAAGCAGACTCGTCACCGTCCTGGATGGGGCCGATCAGCAGTGGGGAGAGAATGCAGCCCTGAGGAGCTCCAGTGCTGATGGTACGGGTGCTGGATGTGTATTTTCCCAGCCTCACTAGCTGCTGCCTGTCTGTCAGGAAGCTGGTGATCCACTAACAGACGGAGGCGAGCAAGGAGAGCTGAGTTAGTTTAGTCAGAAGGGTGTCTGGGATGATGGTGTTGAAGGCAGAGCTGAAGTCCACAAACAGGATCCTTGCATAAGTCCCTGATTTGTCCAGATCTTGCAGGATGAAGTGCAGTCCCATGTTGACTGCATCCTGTTTGCTCGGTAAGCAAACTGCAGGGGGTCCAGCAAGGGTCCAGTATTATCCTTCAGGTGGGCCAACACGAGTCTCTCAAATGACTTCATCACCACAGATATTAAAGCAACAGGTCTGTAGTTCTGTGATTAAGTGTATTAACTGTGCAGTTCTCATTAAGTCCTGTGATTTTTGGTTTCTTGGGTACAGGGATGATGGTGGAGGGAACTTCACACAGCTCCAGTGATCTGTTGAAGATCAATGTGAATATGGATGATAGCTGGACAGCACAGGCTTTGAGACACTGTCTGGGCCTTTGGCTTTCCTTATCTTCTGTTTCCTGAAGACTTTGCGTACATCATCTTCACAGATCTTAAGTGCAGGCTGAGAAACAGTAGGGGGAGGGAGGGGAGGGTGTTGATGGCTGTGTTGTGAGATGGTCAAAGTGGGTGTGGGGTGTCAGACCAGGCTTTTGCTTTTCAAACCTGCAGTAAAACTCGTTCAGGTCTTCAGCCAGTTGTTGATTGGCCTCAGTGCTGGGGGATGGGGTCTTGTAGCTGGTAATGGCTTTCAGGCCGCACTGATGTAGGGTCCTTGCTTGAAAGCTGTTTTTCCAGCTTTTCAGAGTGGTTTTGCTTTGCCACTCTTATATCCCTATTTAGTGTGTATTTGGCCTGTTTGTACAAGGCTTTGTCCCCACTTCTCAGAGTTTCTGCAAGATTTTTAACAGGATGAGTCAAAAGCATTTATTATTATATTAACTTAACAGGGATGTAACTATTCACTCGCTCACACATTCACAATTTTGAGTTCATGATCCGATTTTTTTTTTTTTCCAAAATGAGATTTAAGACAAATTATAAATTAAATGTGTCAAAACCTTTTGTTGGTTTTGATTGCTTCCGTTCTCCTCATTTCGAAGTTGCTTTGGATAAAAGCTTTTGCTAAATAACAAAATGTAAATATAATGTAAATGTAAACAACAAAACTAAATTTAAATGTTAAAACAAGCTCCAAATCAACTAAGTAACATAAATAGAAGAAATCTCTTTATATAAACAAAAGGCTTTGTCTGTGCTCTTTCCATTTAAAATTAGAGGCAACCACTGCATTTTAATCATGATCCAAACAAAGATGCTGCATACATGCAACATGAGCAGTTTTTAATCTAAATGAGACTTTATAATTTCGAAATTTGAAGCAAAAACAGAATGGTCAGACTTCAGTTTCGTGAAACTACTGTATACATAAAAAATATCTGCATGAAATGAAAAAGCAGACGAGCTGAATGAGACGCAGATGCACTCTCTGCCAGCAGGTGGCGCTTTAAGAGTTTCCTTGGTTTCCGTTGTAAACAAAGCAGCGCTGCACTTATAAACTTTATTATGCATTATACAGAGCCAAGATGAAAAGAAAAAATACCATCTAAAATTTTCTAAAGACAGTAAGTTCCCTTCAGACATACATTCATATAAACTCCTACCCTTAATTAAATACCTGCAGAGGGCACCACCGGCCTGGTGACATTTCACTTTACAGCGTGATTAAACAATGTTTAAATCCATTCAATTTTAATACTTGGGCACATGCTTTTATTTTTAAGTCGCGATGTACAATAAATGGCATATTTAGAAATAGTTTGATGTATTCTCCTGTGTTGGCAAAGGTTTATAAATTATTTACGTTACAGATCTAGTGAGATAATGCACACTGTTTTCCCAGATGAACATTAAGCAATTCTCACAGCATATACAGAGGAAGAGTTTAGCCCCTTTCACACATACAGTCTTTACTGGTAAATTACCAGCAAGTTACCATTAAGAGATCATGTGTGAACAGGACCTTTTCAAAAATCCCGCTAAATCATATCGTTCATATCGTCATCATATCGTTGGGAAGTCGTGGCCTAATGGTTAGAGAGTCGAACTCGTAATCGAAAGGTTGCGGGTTCGAGTCCCCGGCCGGCAGGGATTGTAGGTGGGGGAGTGAATGTACTGCGCTCTCTCCACCCTCAATACCACGACTGAGGTGCCCTTGAGCAAGGCACCGAACCCCCAACTGCTCCCCGGGCGCTGCAGCATGGCTGCCCACTGCTCCGGGTGTGTGTTCACGGTGTGTGTGTGTGTGTGCATTTGTTCACTACTCACTGCTGTGTGTGTGCACTTGGATGGGTTAAACGTAGAGCACCAATTTCGAGTATGGGTCACCATACTTGACAATACGTCACGACTTTTTTTTTTTTTTTTTTTTTTTACTTTCTTATGGAGATGACATGATTACTCTGAACTGTTTACAAAGCTCTTTCTATTTTTTCCGTGTTTTTTACAGTCTATGGTAAATATGCGTTAGATGGACATCTTTGACCATGCGCCTTGCAACTTTTTTAACATGTCGTGCTTCTCTATTCATCAGGGCTGCGGCTCTGCTACTGGATACTATTATGCGCGTCCCATGTTTATAAGAGCAAAAAAAAATTTCATACCATCTCTCTCTCTTTGAAGGGCCTTTTTATTTTAGAAATGTGCTTTATGTGCCTTTTTCTGTTTGCTTGGAGGCATTTGTAAACATTAGTAATAAAATAACTTGAAATTTTTACTTGATCTTTTTACATCATTTATTTTTTGCACCAAATTATAGAGTATTATGGATAACTGTATTGATAAGTATCGTATCCGTTTCGATAAAATGTAAACGATACCCATCCCTACCCCAGAATCGATCTCAAAATCCACCGAGGGGGGCCCCTCCGGGAACACTTGCTGAGGGCCCCCAAAATACTAAACACGCCCCTGCTCGAAAGTGATATCAAGTTTAAAAAAAAAAATTTTTTTTGTTGTTTTAATATTGATGATTTTGGCATACAGCTCATGAAAACCCAAAATTCCTATCTCAAAAAATTAGCATATCATGAAAAGGTTCTCTAAACGAGCTATTAACCTAATCATCTGAATCAACTAATTAACTCTAAACACCTGCAAAAGATTCCTGAGGCTTTTAAAAACTCCCAGCCTGGTTCATTACTCAAAACCGCAATCATGGGTAAGACTGCCGACCTGACTGCTGTCCAGAAGGCCATCATTGACACCCTCAAGCAAGAGGGTAAGACACAGAAAGAAATTTCTGAACGAATAGGCTGTTCCCAGAGTGCTGTATCAAGGCACCTCAGTGGGAAGTCTGTGGGAAGGAAAAAGTGTGGCAGAAAACGCAGCACAACGAGAAGAGGTGACCGGACCCTGAGGAAGATTGTGGAGAAGGACCGATTCCAGACCTTGGGGGACCTGCGGAAGCAGTGGACTGAGTCTGGAGTAGAAACATCCAGAGCCACCGTGTACAGGCGTGTGCAGGAAATGGGCTACAGGTGCCGCATTCCCCAGGTCAAGCCACTTTTGAACCAGAAACAGCGGCAGAAGCGCCTGACCTGGGCTACAGAGAAGCAGCACTGCAAATTTTGCATGTCATTCGGAAATCAAGGTGCCAGAGTCTGGAGGAAGACTGGGGAGAGGGAAATGCCAAAATGCCTGAAGTCCAGTGTCAAGTACCCACAGTCAGTGATGGTCTGGGGTGCCATGTCAGCTGCTGGTGTTGGTCCACTGTGTTTTATCAAGGGCAGGGTCAATGCAGCTAGCTATCAGGAGATTTTGGAGCACTTCATGCTTCCATCTGCTGAAAAGCTTTATGGAGATGAAGATTTCATTTTTCAGCACGACCTGGCACCTGCTCACAGTGCCAAAACCACTGGTAAATGGTTTACTGACCATGGTATTACTGTGCTCAATTGGCCTGCCAACTCTCCTGACCTGAACCCCATAGAGAATCTGTGGGATATTGTGAAGAGAAAGTTGAGAGACGCAAGACCCAACACTCTGGATGAGCTTAAGGCCGCTATCGAAGCATCCTGGGCCTCCATAACACCTCAGCAATGCCACAGGCTGATTGCCTCCATGCCACGCCGCATTGAAGCAGTCATTTCTGCAAAAGGATTCCCGACCAAGTATTGAGTGCATAACTGAACATAATTATTTGAAGGTTGACTTTGTTTTGTATTAAAAACACTTTTCTTTTATTGGTCGGATGAAATATGCTAATTTTTTGAGATAGGAATTTTGGGTTTTCATGAGCTGTATGCCAAAATCATCAATATTAAAACAAAAAAAGGCTTGAACTACTTCAGTTGTGTGTAATGAATCTAAAATATATGAAAGTCGAATGTTTATCAGTACATTACAGAAAATAATGAACTTTATCACAATATGCTAATTTTTTGAAAAGGACCTGTATATATATATACTACATTTTTGCAGCCAAACG
The DNA here is from genome assembly GCF_936440315.1 of Barbus barbus. Classification (NCBI taxonomy): domain Eukaryota; kingdom Metazoa; phylum Chordata; class Actinopteri; order Cypriniformes; family Cyprinidae; genus Barbus; species Barbus barbus. Next base: position 33,102,632 of record NC_136737.1, read on the forward strand.
CTGCACGCTGGAGATCTGGCACGGTGCCGGAGAACTTTAAGTCCTGTGTCCTGCAGGTGGCGCCGCAAGCTTGTTCAGTGCTCTCAGGACCATTCAGTCCACGATGCTTTAGAAAACAATCTTTTTGCAGTTTATTTAGTTGATTGCTTAAGAACATTTGAGCGATTTCCATCATGCAGTGGAAATAACAGTGGAAACACACTCTTGGTCTGGTTTGTGGATCAGTGTGTGACTCCTGTCTGAATCTGCTGCTGTTGCTCAGTGTGCGTTTTCTCTGATTGAACATGTTGAAGCAGCACTTGTCGACTCGTGGAGTGTCTGAGAAATGATGAACTGTGAGCCGGTGATTGTTCACGCTGGTCAGTGCAGCATGAATTGACCTTAACACTGGATTATATCTCACCTGGGGTCAGAGGTCACTGGATCATTACTGAATTTAGGAGGAGGACCCATGGATCTGTCACTCTTCAGAGACACACAGCTGTGATCAGGAGATGAAGATCTCTTCCTCTTCCTCCTGAAGATAGTGAGAAAAAACACATACATAACTCTTCCTTTAGTTCTGTCTGCTGTTTCATTTATTACAAGTCAGTCTGTTGTGTGTGATACTGGATTATATCTCACCTGGGGTCAGAGGTCACTGGTCCATCACTGAATTTAGGAGGAGGACCCATGGATCTGTCACTCTTCAGAGACACACAGCTGTGATCAGGAAATGAAGATCTCTCTCTGTTCTCCATAATGACAAACTGACTTCACACCTGCATATGGAAACATAAGAGAACAAATGACACATAATATTGTGATTATTATTGCAGTAAATCTTAACGCTGATGCTCTTGTGTCTTACTGAACATATTTGAATTCAGCAGCAGGAGAAAAGCATCAATCTGTTCAGAGCTTGATGTGTTTCTGCTGCTGTAACACATATCAACTAACTGATCATGACATCTGATGAGGATTATTTTCAGAGTTTCATTGTTGAAGCGCTGCTGAAAACCCCTCAAATCTCAGACATGCAGCCCATTATATTTCTCAAATGTGTGAAAGCTGCTCTTCCTCCACAATGAGTTTCACCGTTTCCACCAAACAAACAAGATCAGCAAAACTATCACTAACACAAATCACCTTCACACAAATCTCACTGCATTCATATTATTCCAGAACATTTTATTTTTAGAAGCTTTCTGAATCCAAGTCTTTGCATTTCTTCACAAACCAACAGGGTATTTGGTCTTGTATTCTGGTATTTGGTCTTGTATTCTGGTATTTGGTCTCGTATTCTGGTGTTTGGTCTCGTATTCTGGTATTTGGTCTTGTATTCTGGTGTTTGGTCTCGTATTCTGGTATTTGGTCTCGTATTCTGTTATTTGGTCTCGTATTCTGCTATTTGGTCTTGTATTCTGCTATTTGGTCTTGTATTCTGCTATTTAGTCTTGTATTCTGCTATTTGGTCTCGTATTCTGCTATTTGGTCTCGTATTCTGGTATTTGGTCTCGTATTCTGCTATTTAGTCTTGTATTCTGCTATTTGGTCTTGTATTCTGCAATTTGGTCTCGTATTCTGGTATTTGGTCTCGTATTCTGGTATTTGGTCTTATATTCTGGTATTTGGTCTTGTATTCTGCTATTTGGTCTTGTATTCTGCTATTTGGTCTTGTATTCTGGTATTTGGTCTTGTATTCTGCTATTTAGTCTTGTATTCTGCTATTTGGTCTCGTATTCTGCTATTTGGTCTCGTATTCTGCTATTTGGTCTTGTATTCTGCTATTTGGTCTCGTATTCTGCTATTTGGTCTCGTATTCTGCTATTTGGTCTTGTATTCTGCTATTTGGTCTTGTATTCTGCTATTTGGTCTCGTATTCTGCTATTTGGTCTCGTATTCTGGTATTTGGTCTTGTATTCTGCTATTTGGTCTTGTATTCTGCTATTTAGTCTTGTATTCTGCTATTTGGTCTCGTATTCTGCTATTTGGTCTCGTATTCTGTTATTTGGTCTTGTATTCTGCTATTTGGTCTTGTATTCTGCTATTTGGTCTTGTATTCTGGTATTTGGTCTTGTATTCTGGTATTTGGTCTTGTATTCTGCTATTTGGTCTTGCATTCTGCTATTTGGTCTTGTATTCTGCTATTTGGTCTTGTATTCTGCTATTTGGTCTTGTATTCTGCTATTTGGTTTTATATTTGATCTTGTATTCTGCTATTTGGTCTTGTATTCTGCTATTTGGTTTTATATTTGATCTTGTATTCTGCTATTTGGTCTTGTATTCTGCTATTTGGTCTTGTATTCTGCTATTTGGTCTTGTATTCTGGTATTTGGTCTTGTATTCTGCTATTTGGTCTTGTATTCTGCTATTTAGTCTTGTATTCTGCTATTTGGTCTCGTATTCTGCTATTTGGTCTCGTATTCTGTTATTTGGTCTTGTATTCTGCTATTTGGTCTTGTATTCTGCTATTTGGTCTTGTATTCTGGTATTTGGTCTTGTATTCTGCTATTTGGTCTTGTATTCTGCTATTTGGTCTTGTATTCTGCTATTTGGTTTTATATTTGATCTTGTATTCTGCTATTTGGTCTTGTATTCTGCTATTTGGTTTTATATTTGATCTTGTATTCTGCTATTTGGTCTTGTATTCTGCTATTTGGTCTCGTATTCTGCTATTTGGTCTCGTATTCTGGTATTTGGTCTTGTATTCTGCTATTTGGTCTTGTATTCTGCTATTTAGTCTTGTATTCTGCTATTTGGTCTCGTATTCTGCTATTTGGTCTCGTATTCTGTTATTTGGTCTTGTATTCTGCTATTTGGTCTTGTATTCTGCTATTTGGTCTTGTATTCTGGTATTTGGTCTTGTATTCTGGTATTTGGTCTTGTATTCTGCTATTTGGTCTTGCATTCTGGTATTTGGTCTTGTATTCTGCTATTTAGTCTCGTATTCTGCTATTTGGTCTCGTATTCTGCTATTTGGTCTCGTATTCTGCTATTTGGTCTTGTATTCTGCTATTTAGTCTCGTATTCTGCTATTTGGTCTCGTATTCTGCTATTTAGTCTCGTATTCTGCTATTTGGTCTTGTATTCTGCTATTTAGTCTTGTATTCTGCTATTTGGTCTTGTATTCTGCTATTTGGTCTTGTATTCTGCTATTTGGTCTCGTATTCTGGTATTTGGTCTCGTATTCTGGTATTTGGTCTCGTATTCTGTTATTTGGTCTCGTATTCTGCTATTTGGTCTTGTATTCTGCTATTTGGTCTTGTATTCTGCTATTTGGTCTTGTATTCTGTTATTTGGTCTTGTATTCTGCTATTTGGTCTTGTATTCTGCTATTTGGTCTTGTATTCTGCTATTTGGTTTTATATTTGATCTTGTATTCTGCTATTTGGTCTTGTATTCTGCTATTTGGTCTCGTATTCTGCTATTTGGTCTCGTATTCTGCTATTTGGTCTTATATTTGATCTTGTATTCTGCTATTTGGTCTTATATTTGATCTTGTATTCTGCTATTTGGTTTTATATTTGATCTTGTATTCTGCTATTTGGTCTTGTATTCTGCTATTTGGTCTCGTATTCTGCTATTTGGTCTTGTATTCTGCTATTTGGTCTCGTATTCTGGTATTTGGTCTCGTATTCGATCTTGTATTCTGCTATTTGGTCTTGTATTCTGCTATTTGGTCTCGTATTCTGCTATTTGGTCTCGTATTCTGCTATTTGGTCTCGTATTCTGCTATTTGGTCTCGTATTCTGTGACTTGGTCTTGTATTCTGCTATTTGGTCTTATATTTGATCTTGTATTCTGCTATTTGGTCTTATATTTGATCTTGTATTCTGCTATTTGGTTTTATATTTGATCTTGTATTCTGCTATTTGGTCTTGTATTCTGCTATTTGGTCTCGTATTCTGGTATTTGGTCTCGTATTCGATCTTGTATTCTGCTATTTGGTCTTGTATTCTGCTATTTGGTCTCGTATTCTGCTATTTGGTCTCGTATTCTGTGACTTGGTCTTGTATTCTGCTATTTGGTCTTATATTTGATCTTGTATTCTGCTATTTGGTCTTATATTTGATCTTGTATTCTGCTATTTGGTTTTATATTTGATCTTGTATTCTGCTATTTGGTCTTGTATTCTGCTATTTGGTCTCGTATTCTGCTATTTGGTCTTGTATTCTGCTATTTGGTCTCGTATTCTGGTATTTGGTCTCGTATTCCTCTATTTGGTCTCGTATTCTGCTATTTGGTCTCGTATTCTGCTATTTGGTCTCGTATTCCTCTATTTGGTCCCGTATTCTGCTATTTGGTCTCGTATTCTGCTATTTGGTCTCGTATTCTGCTATTTGGTCTCATATTCTGCTATTTGGTCTCGTATTCTGCTATTTGGTCTCGTATTCTGTGACTTGGTCTCGTATTCTGCTATTTGGTCTTATATTTGATCTTGTATTCTGGTATTTGGTCTTGTATTCTGCTATTTGGTCTCATATTCTGCTATTTGGTCTCATATTCTGCTATTTGGTCTCGTATTCTGTGACTTGGTCTCGTATTCTGGTATTTGGTCTTATATTTGATCTTGTATTCTGCTATTTGGTCTTGTATTCTGGTATTTGGTCTTATATTTGATCTTGTATTCTGCTATTTGGTCTCGTATTCTGCTATTTGGTCTCGTATTCTGCTATTTGGTCTCATATTCTGCTATTTGGTCTCGTATTCTGTGACTTGGTCTCGTATTCTGGTATTTGGTCTTATATTTGATCTTGTATTCTGCTATTTGGTCTTGTATTCTGGTATTTGGTCTTATATTTGATCTTGTATTCTGCTATTTGGTCTCGTATTCTGCTATTTGGTCTCGTATTCTGCTATTTGGTCTCATATTCTGCTATTTGGTCTCGTATTCTGTGACTTGGTCTCGTATTCTGGTATTTGGTCTTATATTTGATCTTGTATTCTGCTATTTGGTCTTGTATTCTGGTATTTGGTCTCGTATTCTGGTGTTTGGTCTCGTATTCTGGTATTTGGTCTCGTATTCTGTTATTTGGTCTTGTATTCTGGTATTTGGTCTTGTATTCTGGTATTTGGTCTTGTATTCTGGTATTTGGTCTTGTATTCTGCTATTTGGTCTTGTATTCTGGTATTTGGTCTTGTATTCTGGTATTTGGTCTTGTATTCTGCTATTTGGTCTTGTATTCTGCTATTTGGTCTTGTATTCTGCTATTTGGTCTTGTATTCTGCTATTTGGTCTTGCATTCTGCTATTTGGTCTTGTATTCTGCTATTTGGTCTTGTATTCTGCTATTTGATCTTGTATTCTGCTATTTGGTCTTGTATTCTGCTATTTGGTCTTGTATTCTGCTATTTGGTTTTATATTTGATCTTGTATTCTGCTATTTGGTCTTGTATTCTGCTATTTGGTTTTATATTTGATCTTGTATTCTGCTATTTGGTCTCGTATTCTGCTATTTGGTCTCGTATTCTGCTATTTGGTCTCGTATTCTGGTATTTGGTCTCGTATTCTGGTATTTGGTCTCGTATTCTGGTATTTGGTCTTGTATTCTGGTATTTGGTCTTGTATTCTGTTATTTGGTCTTGTATTCTGCTATTTGGTCTTGTATTCTGCTATTTGGTCTTGTATTCTGCTATTTGGTCTTGTATTCTGCTATTTGGTCTCGTATTCTGGTATTTGGTCTCGTATTCTGGTATTTGGTCTTGTATTCTGCTATTTGGTCTTGTATTCTGGTATTTGTTCTTGTATTCTGGTATTTGGTCTTGTATTCTGCTATTTGGTCTTGTATTCTGCTATTTGGTCTCGTATTCTGCTATTTGGTCTCGTATTCTGCTATTTGGTCTCGTATTCTGCTATTTGGTCTCGTATTCTGCTATTTGGTCTCGTATTCTGCTATTTGGTCTCGTATTCTGGTATTTGGTCTTATATTCTGGTATTTGGTCTTGTATTCTGTTATTTGGTCTTGTATTCTGCTATTTGGTCTTGTATTCTGCTATTTGGTCTTGTATTCTGGTATTTGGTCTTGCATTCTGCTATTTGGTCTTGCATTCTGGTATTTGGTCTTGTATTCTGCTATTTAGTCTCGTATTCTGCTATTTGGTCTCGTATTCTGCTATTTGGTCTCGTATTCTGGTATTTGGTCTCGTATTCTGCTATTTAGTCTCTTATTCTGCTATTTGGTCTTGTATTCTGCTATTTGGTCTCGTATTCTGGTATTTGGTCTCGTATTCTGGTATTTGGTCTCGTATTCTGGTATTTGGTCTTGTATTCTGTTATTTGGTCTTGTATTCTGCTATTTGGTCTTGTATTCTGCTATTTGGTCTTGTATTCTGCTATTTGGTCTTGTATTCTGGTATTTGGTCTTGTATTCTGCTATTTAGTCTTGTATTCTGCTATTTGGTCTTGTATTCTGCTATTTGGTCTCGTATTCTGGTATTTGGTCTCGTATTCTGGTATTTGGTCTTGTATTCTGCTATTTGGTCTTGTATTCTGCTATTTGGTCTTGTATTCTGCTATTTGGTCTTGTATTCTGCTATTTGGTCTTGTATTCTGTTATTTGGTCTTGTATTCTGCTATTTGGTCTTGTATTCTGCTATTTGGTCTTGTATTCTGCTATTTGGTTTTATATTTGATCTTGTATTCTGCTATTTGGTCTTGTATTCTGCTATTTGGTCTCGTATTCTGCTATTTGGTCTCGTATTCTGTGACTTGGTCTTGTATTCTGCTATTTGGTCTTATATTTGATCTTGTATTCTGCTATTTGGTCTTATATTTGATCTTGTATTCTGCTATTCGGTTTTATATTTGATCTTGTATTCTGCTATTTGGTCTTGTATTCTGCTATTTGGTCTCGTATTCTGCTATTTGGTCTTGTATTCTGCTATTTGGTCTCGTATTCTGGTATTTGGTCTCGTATTCGATCTTGTATTCTGCTATTTGGTCTTGTATTCTGCTATTTGGTCTCGTATTCTGCTATTTGGTCTCGTATTCTGTGACTTGGTCTTGTATTCTGCTATTTGGTCTTATATTTGATCTTGTATTCTGCTATTTGGTCTTATATTTGATCTTGTATTCTGCTATTTGGTTTTATATTTGATCTTGTATTCTGCTTTTTGGTCTTGTATTCTGCTATTTGGTCTCGTATTCTGCTATTTGGTCTTGTATTCTGCTATTTGGTCTCGTATTCTGGTATTTGGTCTCGTATTCCTCTATTTGGTCTCGTATTCTGCTATTTGGTCTCGTATTCTGCTATTTGGTCTCGTATTCCTCTATTTGGTCTCGTATTCTGCTATTTGGTCTCGTATTCTGCTATTTGGTCTCGTATTCTGCTATTTGGTCTCATATTCTGCTATTTGGTCTCGTATTCTGTGACTTGGTCTCGTATTCTGCTATTTGGTCTTATATTTGATCTTGTATTCTGGTATTTGGTCTTGTATTCTGCTATTTGGTCTCATATTCTGCTATTTGGTCTCATATTCTGCTATTTGGTCTCGTATTCTGTGACTTGGTCTCGTATTCTGGTATTTGGTCTTATATTTGATCTTGTATTCTGCTATTTGGTCTTGTATTCTGGTATTTGGTCTTATATTTGATCTTGTATTCTGCTATTTGGTCTCGTATTCTGCTATTTGGTCTCGTATTCTGCTATTTGGTCTCATATTCTGCTATTTGGTCTCATATTCTGCTATTTGGTCTCATATTCTGCTATTTGGTCTCGTATTCTGTGACTTGGTCTCGTATTCTGGTATTTGGTCTTATATTTGATCTTGTATTCTGCTATTTGGTCTTGTATTCTGGTATTTGGTCTTATATTTGATCTTGTATTCTGCTATTTGGTCTCGTATTCTGCTATTTGGTCTCGTATTCTGCTATTTGGTCTCATATTCTGCTATTTGGTCTCATATTCTGCTATTTGGTCTCGTATTCTGTGACTTGGTCTCGTATTCTGGTATTTGGTCTTATATTCTGGTATTTGGTCTTATATTCTGTTGTATTCTGGTATTTAGTCTTATATTCTGGTATTTGGTCTTGTATTCTGGTATTTGGTCTTGTATTCTGGTATTTGGTCTTGTATTTATGTTTTAAGGTGGTGGTGATGGCGCAGTGGATAAGACACATGCCTTTGGTGTGAGAGACCCGGGTTCGAATCCACTGTGAGACACCAATGTGTCCCTGAGCAAGACACTTAACCCCTAGTTGCTCCATTCTAGTATTTGGTCTTGTATTCTAGTATTTGGTCTTATGTTCTGGTATTTGGTCTTATACTCTGGTATTTGGTCTTATATTCTGGTATTATTCTGGTATTTGGTCTTATATTCATGTATTTGGTCTTATACTCTGGTATTTGGTCTTATACTCTGGTATTTGGTTTTATATTCTGGTATTTGGTCTTGTATTCTGTTATTTGGTCTTGTATTCTGTTATTTGGTCTTGTATTCTGTTATTTGGTCTTATATTCTGCTATTTGGTCTTATATTCTGCTATTTGGTTTTATATTCTGTTATTTGGTCTTGTATTCTGTTATTTGGTCTTGTATTCTGTTATTTGGTCTTGTATTCTGTTATTTGGTCTTGTATTCTGTTATTTGGTCTTGTATTCTGTTATTTGGTCTTATGTTCTGGTATTTGGTCTTATACTGTGGTATTTGGTCTTATATTCTGGTATTTGGTCTTATATTCATGTATTTGGTCTTATATTCTGGTATTTGGTCCTATACTCTGGTATTTGGTCCTATACTCTGGTATTTGGTCTTATACTCTGGTATTTGGTCTTATACTCTGGTATTTGGTCTTATACTCTGGTATTTGGTCTTATACTCTGGTATTTGGTCTCGTATTCTGCTATTTGGTCTTGTATTCTGCTATTTGGTTTTATATTTGATCTTGTATTCTGCTATTTGGTCTTGTATTCTGCTATTTGGTCTCGTATTCTGCTATTTGGTCTCGTATTCTGTGACTTGGTCTTGTATTCTGCTATTTGGTCTTATATTTGATCTTGTATTCTGCTATTTGGTCTTATATTTGATCTTGTATTCTGCTATTTGGTTTTATATTTGATCTTGTATTCTGCTATTTGGTCTTGTATTCTGCTATTTGGTCTCGTATTCTGCTATTTGGTCTTGTATTCTGCTATTTGGTCTCGTATTCTGGTATTTGGTCTCGTATTCGATCTTGTATTCTGCTATTTGGTCTTGTATTCTGCTATTTGGTCTCGTATTCTGCTATTTGGTCTCGTATTCTGTGACTTGGTCTCGTATTCTGCTATTTGGTCTTATATTTGATCTTGTATTCTGCTATTTGGTCTTATATTTGATCTTGTATTCTGCTATTTGGTTTTATATTTGATCTTGTATTCTGCTATTTGGTCTTGTATTCTGGTATTTGGTCTCGTATTCTGCTATTTGGTCTTGTATTCTGCTATTTGGTCTCGTATTCTGGTATTTGGTCTCGTATTCCTCTATTTGGTCTCGTATTCTGCTATTTGGTCTCGTATTCTGCTATTTGGTCTCGTATTCCTCTATTTGGTCTCGTATTCTGGTATTTGGTCTTATATTTGATCTTGTATTCTGCTATTTGGTCTTGTATTCTGGTATTTGGTCTTATATTTGATCTTGTATTCTGCTATTTGGTCTCGTATTCTGCTATTTGGTCTCGTATTCTGCTATTTGGTCTCATATTCTGCTATTTGGTCTCATATTCTGCTATTTGGTCTCGTATTCTGTGACTTGGTCTCGTATTCTGGTATTTGGTCTTATATTCTGGTATTTGGTCTTATATTCTGTTGTATTCTGGTATTTAGTCTTATATTCTGGTATTTGGTCTTGTATTCTGGTATTTGGTCTTGTATTTATGTTTTAAGGTGGTGGTGATGGCGCAGTGGATAAGACACATGCCTTTGGTGTGAGAGACCCGGGTTCGAATCCACTGTGAGACACCAATGTGTCCCTGAGCAAGACACTTAACCCCTAGTTGCTCCATTCTAGTATTTGGTCTTGTATTCTAGTATTTGGTCTTATGTTCTGGTATTTGGTCTTATACTCTGGTATTTGGTCTTATATTCTGGTATTATTCTGGTATTTGGTCTTATATTCATGTATTTGGTCTTATACTCTGGTATTTGGTCTTATATTCTGCTATTTGGTTTTATATTCTGGTATTTGGTCTTGTATTCTGTTATTTGGTCTTGTATTCTGTTATTTGGTCTTGTATTCTGTTATTTGGTCTTGTATTCTGTTATTTGGTCTTATATTCTGCTATTTGGTTTTATATTCTGTTATTTGGTCTTGTATTCTGTTATTTGGTCTTGTATTCTGTTATTTGGTCTTGTATTCTGTTATTTGGTCTTATGTTCTGGTATTTGGTCTTATACTGTGGTATTTGGTCTTATATTCTGGTATTTGGTCTTATATTCATGTATTTGGTCTTATATTCATGTATTTGGTCCTATACTCTGGTATTTGGTCCTATACTCTGGTATTTGGTCCTATACTCTGGTATTTGGTCTTATACTCTGGTATTTGGTCTTATACTCTGGTATTTGGTCTTATACTCTGGTATTTGGTCTTATACTCTGGTATTTGGTCTAATACTCTGGTATTTGGTATTATACTCTGGTATTTGGTCTTATACTCTGGTATTATTCTGGTATTTGGTCTTATATTATGGTATTTGGCTGCAAATAAAGGATCCATGTGTAGGCCTATATGCAAAATAACAGATGGGTTATGGGTCTTTGGCAATTGTCAGCGAATAATTGATTAATTTAAATGAACATTTTTAATTGTTGACGTAGTATTTCTTATGAACTGTTTAATCGGTGACAGGAAAGATAGTTACACTGATGCTTCACGTCTTATTGATAGTTTTCACGTGACTTCACACCCTTATAGGAACGCTCCACTGACCGCTTATCGCTCTTAATAACTCTTTTAATATAAATTAAGTCCTTTACTTTATAGGCTCATTCCTGCATGTTCCTTTCAAAACCGAAACCGAAACCAAACGTCAGACGGACGTCCTCTGCTGGAGAAAAACAAACAGATAAAATCAGCCTAAACTCTTCTTGCATACGGACAAACACAACTGTTTAAAATTAAGGACAGATTTAGGAAGGTACTCCTCTCAGAAAATGTACAAGCAAAGATCATAGTAGATGTTTAATTGCTGTGTGGAGCACGGAGATCTCTCGATGAGGGCCTAATGAACTCATTTGTGTGAATCTCTCTAGAATCACTAAAACTGATCATCTGTGAATCTGATCTACAGAAGCTCGTGTTTTCTGTTTAAATCTTTATTTCCTCCTTTGGTAGTCTATATTTCCGATTGTGAATGAATCTGAACTAAAAGCAGAATATCTAGAGCTCGATATGATTATAATCCTGAAGATGAACTTGAGCAGCTTCATCCTCTTTTACAAGCGACACAAATCACTAAATGAGTTCAAAGATCGGATTTAACTCACTGAGAAAAACTACAATAGTATGAACTTATATCAGAGGCAGAGAAATGAACTTACCTTAATGTGATGTTTATGGTGGTTTTTAAGTCTTGTTTTATTCCTGTCGAGTTTGCTTTCTTCTTCAACAGGAGTAAGTCACCGCGGTCAAGTGAGCCGCCACCTGGATCGGGATGCACGTCTGTTTGTGGTATTACGGTACGGAGACACGGAGAGGCCAAAAAGCTGACGAAGACCTATGAAGACCAGCGGGTATGAATTAAATGTGTCCCAAAACACAAAAGATAAAAGATACAGTTATATTACGTTCGAATATATTATACTGTGTAGTTTTCCATAAAAAATAAAGTCTGCTAAAATACATTATAGCACTGCTTATTTCCTTCTATATTCTACATGCATTATTCAAATTCCTTTCAGAGTTAATACGAAAATGTCAATAAATTATTTTTCAGAACGACCAAGTCTCTATCTGTGTCAGCTTTCTCTGGGTTTTACTGTCGAATATGGGAGAAAATTAATGGCATAGTCTGTCACAATGCATTATAGCACTGACCATTCCTTCATTTTTAGACAGGCATTATTCAAATCCCTTCAGAGTTAACATTAAATTTTCAATTCATTCTTCTTCAGGACGACCATGACTCTGTCATGCACAGTTTGACAGTCAAGACAAAGTTTGAGCACGCACACTTGAGCGAGAGGAGAGACACGTTTTAAGTGCGCGCGTCTGGATTTGTGCGAGAGCAAAGGAAATCCGCATGTAAGCGGGAAGATTCGCGCTTGCGCATTATATTAATCTACTTTCGTGCTACAAAAATGTGCTCTCGACATTTGGCAGTAAAATAACGCCATAGAAGACGAACATTGATGCCCTCCACAAAGAGGGTAAGTCACAGAGGGTCATTACTGAAAGCTGTGGCTGTTTACAGAGTGCTGTATCAAAGCATATTAAATGCAAAGTTGACTGGAAGGAAGAATTTGGGCAACAGTCAGTACATCAAGAGTCACCACACTCAGACTTCGGGAAAAGGGCTACCAAACCATTTCTGAACAAGAGACAACGTCAGAAGCGTTTTACCTGGGCTGTAGAGAAAAAGAACTGGACTGTTGCTCAATGCTCCAAAGTCCTCTTTTCAGATAAAAGTAAATTTTGCATTTCATTTTGAAATCAAGGTCCCAGAGTCTGGAGTGTTTTCTGAAGTCCACAGTCAACGCAGCCATCTACCAGGAGATTTTAGAGCACTTCATGCTTCCTTCTGCTGACAAGCTTTATGGAGATGCTGATTTCATTTTCCAGCAGGACTTGGCACCTGCCCACACTACCAAAGGTACCAAAAGCTGGTTCAATGAGCATGGTGTTACTGTGCTTGATTGGCCAGCAAACTCACCTGACCTGAACCCCATAGAGAATATATGGGATATTGTCAAGAGGAAGATGAGAGACACCAGACCCAACAATGCAGATGACCTGAAGGCCGCTATCAAAGCAACCTGTGCTTCCATTACACCTGAGCAGTGCCACAGACTGACCACCTCCATGCCACGACACATTGATGCAGTAATTCATGCAAAAGGAGGCCCAACCAAGTACCGAGTGCATAGAAATGAACATACTTTTCAGAAACCTGACATTTCTGTTTAAAATATCCTTTTTTATTGATCTTATGCAATATATTCAAATTTTCCGAGACACTGAATTTTGGGTTTTCATTATCTGTAAGCCATAATCATCAAAATTTAAAGAAATAAAGGCTTGAAATATTTCACTCTATGTGTAATGAATCTATATAATATATGGGTTTCACTTTCTGAAATGAGTGACAAAAAATATTGACCTTTTTCATGATATTCAAATTTTTTGAGATGCACCTGTATAAGCTGCTGTGGCAGGTGAATTTTTTTAAGAATTGCAGCTTCTTACATGGTAGCTAGGAGACTAAAGTTTTAGTACACATAATGGCTCCGCGGACGGTGCCGTCTTTGATTTAGCTCAACCATTCCCTGTATCGCTGCCATAGTTTGACCAAACTCCCCCTTCAGCCCCAAAATTCAGCTGCTGGCGGCTCTCCTCTTTCTCTTTTTTTCTCTGCCATATAGCTGTTGATGAAGGCATACTGCCAGTTAGTGATATGCATGTTTAGTTTGTGCATGAGGTTGCGGGTTTCAACATTTAAAAATTATATAAAAGATCCAGGGTTGGATTTAGTTTGCAGTTTGGATTATTTTTATAAGATTGCATGATTACTGATAAATGCCATTTCAACTATTTCTGAAGTGCTTCTTGTTGGAAAGCAATCTTATCAGAATGTTTTTCTGTAGGACTTGTGCAAGCCTATTTTTTTTTCATTTTTTAAAAGCTGTTAAATTATTAAGTAGTGATTTATGTAGTTTTTTCATTGTGTTTTATGTGGTGACCACTGAGGTGCTCTGGGCATATATCTTTCTTGGTTTTGTTCCCTGACATGAGGCATGTTGCAAAGTGAAAGTAAAAGTTTTGCAAGTTTGTTGCATTCTAACAGGAAAGAGTTTTGTGTCTTTATTTAAAATCAACCATTATTTTATAAAGAACACCACTTTCCCACATTACGCACTGAAGCAGCCCCTGCATAGTGAATAATCCATTCTTGATCCATCGATATCAACCAATCAGCACCACCCTCATGGACAGCACGTGGTAACATTGCACGTAAGAAGGTATACCTGATTCTGAAAGCAACCTCCGAAGGTATAGTTCGGGGAACACACCTAGAAATGGTATACCTTTATTTAAGATATACCTTTAGAGTCTTCGTAGTGCACTAAGAGGCAATGTTATCGGAAAACGCACACCAGAGACATAATGTATTGTGACAGATTTTGTTTTGAATTTTCTCCCATATTCTACAGTAAAATGTCATGAAACTTGACACAGACAGAGTCATGGTCATCCTGAAGAAGAATGTATTGAAAATGTCATGTTAACTCTGAAGGGATTTGAATAATGCCTGTCTAAATATGAAGGAATGGTCAGTGCTATAATGCATTGTGATAGACTTTGCCATTCATTTTCTCCCATATTCGACAGTAAAATATCATGAAACTTGACACAGACAGAGAAAACACGAGAAATTTTCATAAACATGCTTAGAAAAAAACATACTGGTGTTCATCTTGAGACAAAACAAAGGCACTGATATATTTTAAGATCAGTCAGTGCACGTTTATTTCAGTTGGAACAGGTCAGACTTACATTTTAGTCTAAGACTTTAAAACTGTTTGTGAAACCGGGGGGTATAGGTACTAATATGTACAAAAAATAACTATAAATACATTTTAAGGAAAGTGTTGTGCACATTAATCTAACTGCACATTTTATCTAATTGAAAAATTATTAAAAACTATAATATTTTGGATAAATTAGGTTTTCATTCAGTCCAGAACACACTCCCTTCATATATGAAATGGTGTTTGAGTGTGAGGTGCGCTGTAAGAAAACAAGAAAAGCGCCACAGAAAAGCTGAAAAAGCATTGCTTAAGTTTATTATTGTTAATATCAATTTTAATGTAATATTTATAATTTTTCTGTAATTTATATTATATCTCATAACCCATTATGTACCCCTAAACATAACCCTAACAAAAACCTCTGCAGACCACTAGATTTAAATATGATTTGATCTTTTTTAGCAGTGCGATCAGCTCACTAGTCAATGTTCAAGACTCTTCATTATATCAGTGCAGGCATTAATACCTCACATGTGTAGTCAAACCTCTAGACTAACATAATGGATGAATGTTAAAATCTAAAATGATTATGTACAGAGGAGGAAACTTGTTTTAAATTAAAATTTATGAATTTGTTGTCTATTCAGCACATCACAATTCAGCGGAGAGGACAAGAGCCTCAACCACAGCGCTACCTTGCAGATACTAATTTATTCACATGCCCCTTCTGCACATCTCAAATATGTAAGCCCAGACAGTATCATCAAATAGTGGCCCATATAGCTGGGCATAAAATAAGAGCAATTGAATATGGAGTTGAGTGTATATGCATATCATATAAATGTGTATTAAACATTTTTTTACGTCTACTAACATGGCTATTTTCAATTTTGCTCTAGATTATGTTATATACAGCAGTGGCTTTGGCTGTGGCCAAAAGGCCAAGCATTTTCACTTTCACATTCACATGTCCACAGACCTACATAAATAAAGCTGCTATAAAAAGGG
This sequence comes from Barbus barbus, assembly GCF_936440315.1. Lineage (NCBI taxonomy): Eukaryota > Metazoa > Chordata > Actinopteri > Cypriniformes > Cyprinidae > Barbus > Barbus barbus. The sequence goes on from NC_136737.1 coordinate 33,118,283, forward strand.
CATCTTTGCAGTTTCCACCCGCTGCCCCCAGCAGCACCTGATCCACCACGTCATCCAGCAGCTCCTCCAGTGATTAAAAGAAAGCAAATCACTGTGAGGTGTCCTCACTGTGGAGTGAGTCTAAATTCTAAAAATTTGAAAAAACACACTGAGCGGAAACATCAACCTATACATCTCATATCTTCAACTTATCTTTTACCAACACAGTGTGTTGATAAAAAGAATGGGATATAAGTATCACACGTTTGTTTTCCACATTGCCTTTCTGAAAGAGCTTCTTGGCACTCTGTAAGGCTAATTGTTAAAGCTATAATTGTCTGTCTGTGTTTCACTGATGCTGCCTTCAAGCGCTATCAGAATGATTGTGAATAGGAATGTGGTAGTTAAAAGTTGTGTATGAAAGCAATGTGAGTCGATCGCTTGAAGTTGTCGAGCTCATAATCAGAAGTGGGACTTATAAAGTTTGTGATAGCATGAGACCAGCTACGTTGTTATTTTTATCCCGCAGTGCTCCCCATCTGTGTAATTCATAAACGCTAATTTATTATGCACAGTATAATCAGATGACTGTAATCTTTAATAGATGATAGCTTGATGATCCATTATTAAAGATACAAATAACACTGTTCATTGATACAAGCATTGACAGATAAAATATGGTGGTAATTTTAGTCATGGCATCTTACATTGCCCTATTTAGGAGTTCTCTGATCTAGGTTATTAAGTACACAAAAATGAAATAACTCCATATTACTGACATAACCATAGAAATAACCTCAGACGGATGAATTTCTGCCATGTGAATTTAATGCTACTCTGAGAATAAGCATAAAGAACTCCATTCTACATAAAACAATTGTATCCATGTTTGCATGTGTGCATCATTTTATTACTTTAACGGTATTTATCATTGTTCCCGTTAGCTAAGGATGCTACAACTAACAATACGATTGAAAATATAAAATTACACATATAACACCGAAAACACTGCTCTGAAAGGTAATTGTTAAACTAAGATCACTCACTTGTATATAAACACGCACAACTCTGATGAACTTTCTTTATGTGTACACAAAAGCTGTAGCATGTATCATGAAGACTGAAGCATGAAAAGAGGCACAAAATCACTTTCACAGACTTTTACATTAAATGTTCCCTCCTGGTGAAATGACCTGCCCTACTCAATCCCAGCAGAATCAGCTAAAACACATCTCTTCCATCTTTATTTGACCCTGTAAGTCTAGCACTCTCTTTTCTAATTATATTCTAAAAAAAACTAAAAAAAACAAATCCTGCCCCTTTTAGACTTGCACTTTATTCATTTACTTTCTGCTTGTTTTCTTAAAAAAAAACTAAGTAACACTATCTTCTCTATTCTTTTTGTCTTCTATCTATTTTGTTTCCTTTTTATTTATTATACAATTAACAAAAGCCAAAAAAATAAAAAAGGCCTCTAACACTAGCTTGCTCTATTATTTTTCTATTGTGTTCGTTTTCGTTTTATTTACTATATAATAATAATAAAAAACCTTGTGTCTACTGTGTCTCTTTGTGTACAGTGGTTTCATTTAGACGATAGTAAAGCACCTAAAAAGACCCAAAATTGAGGGTTGACTAACTTGTCATGTAGCTGAATTTTGTTTCAATATTACATTTTTTTGTTTTAAATTTTAAAATGGATATCAAATCTTGCATTTTGCCACAGCCTATTCAAACACATTTGATTCTGTGTCAATTTACATGAGAGCTTAAGATATTACCATAATGAATGAGGTGAAAAGAGAACTATCAGCCTTGAATAATGAGGTTTTCAACAGGTCTGTTAACACTGATGTGCAAAAACAAATCAAGATCATCAGCAGAAGGCTGAAAGCTCTATTAACAGCTCTATTAACATAAAACAATTCCCCAAAAAGTAAAAAACAAACTGCTTTTACTGCCCCAAATGCTTCTTGTGTTTTCCCCAGTGAGCTACAGGAGACCATGAATGAAAAGTCAGAATTAACTGTTGTATGAAATAAAATAATACTTAAAATTAGTTTTATTTAGGTTTTAATGTGTTAGTATCTACATCTTGGTTTGGTTCTTTGTCGACCCATCAAAAATTAATGTTATTATTATTATTTTGTTGTTCAGTTCATTATATTGAGATAGTAAAACACCAACTGAAGTACATAGCACAATGTCTTATTTACACAAGAACATTGCTTATATATATTGTATGTTTAGAATTGGGAGAGTTGGGATATTTTTATAATAGAGTGAAAATAGAAAAAACCGTAGACAATGTGTTTCATCCATTAGCTCCTTTATTAGATAACTAACGACTTTGATCTGATGTTAAATTAATTTAATTAAAATAGCTTTTGTAGAGTTGACACAAATTAAGTTATTTATTTAATAAAAAACTGTTCTCTATACGTAATTCTTTAACATTCTTGTAATTCCATCTCCATAGATGGCCGTTTCCTTTAGACTTTTGTTCAACAGTATTTCACAGAAGTGAGTACACCCCTCACTTTTCAGCAAAAATGTTAGTATAATTTCTCAAGGGACAATACTACACAAATGAAACTTGGGTATATTTTAGAGTAGTCAATGTGCAGCTTTTATAGAAGTACAAATTTACTGTCCACTATATAACTCAACATATAGCCATTATTGTCCAAATAACTGGCAACAAAAATGAGTACACCCTAAGTGAACATGTCAAAACTGTGTCCAAAGTGTCAATGTTTTGTAGGGGCACCATTGTTATCTAGCACTGCCTTAATCCTCCTGGGCATGGAGTTCACCAGAGCTGCACAGGTTGTTGCTGGCATCCTCTTCCACTCCTCCATACTGACATCACCGAGCTGCTGGATGTTAGACACATGATGCTTCTCCTTCCGCTTGAGGATGCCCCATATGTGCTCAATAAGGTTCAGGTCTGGAGACATACTTGCCCACTCCATCACCTTCACCTTCAGCTTCATCTGCAAGGCAGTTGTCATCTTGGTGTTTGGGGTGGTTATTATGCTGTTCGGCCCAGTTTCTGAAGGGAGGGCATTATCTTCTGCTTCAGAATGTCTCAGTACATGTTGCATCCATGTTTCCCTCAATGAACCCCAGTACCAGCAGCACTCATGCAGCCCCAGACCGTGATGCTACCAACACCATGCTTGACTGTAGGCAAGGCACAATTTTCTTGGTACTCCTCACCAGGGCACCGCCACACATGCTGAACACCATCTGAGCCAAACAAGTTCATCTTAGTCTCATCAGACCACTGCACATGGTTCCAGTAATTTATGCATTTGGACAGGTTGTCTTCGGCAAACTATTTGCAGGCTATTTTGTGAGCCAGCTTCAGAAGAAGCTTCCTTTTGGGACGACGGCCATGCAAACCGACTTGTTGCAGTGTGTGGCGTATGGTCTGAGCACTGACAAGCTGACCTTCCACTTCTGCAACCTCTAAAGCAATGCTAGCAGCACTCATGCGACTGTTTTTTGAAGCCAGGTTCTGCATCTGATGCACAGCACAAAGACTCAACTTCTTTGATCGACCCTTGCAAGGCCTGTTCCGAGTGGAACCAGTCTTGGAAAACCTCTGTATGACCCTGGCCACTGTACTGTAACTCAGTTCCAGGCTGTTACCGAACTTCTTATAGCCTCGGCCATCTTTGTGGAGAGCAACAATTATAATTCTCAAATCCTCAGAGAGTTCTGTGCCATGAGGTGCCATGTTGAACATCCAGTGGTCAGTATGAGAGAATTGTACTCAAAGCACCAAATTTTAACTGCTCTAAAACAAGATACACACATTTGTATAGTTCTGTCAAGCAGACAAAAACATGAACATGATGAATAGGACACATGGCTTTGCATGGCTAAACAACGTATAGCTGTTATCACTTAGGGTGTACTCACTTTTGTTGCCAGCTTTTATATAATGGCTGTATGTTGAGTTATTTTCAGAGGACAGTAAATCTTTACTGCTATACAAGTTACACATTGACTACTCTAAAATATATACAAGTTTAATTTCTTAGTATTGTCCCTTGAAAAGATATACTAAAATGATTTCTGAAATGTGAAGGGTGTACTCACTTTTGTGAGATATTGTATTTCAGAAAAATAACAATTTCACAGAGAAATTCTAGAAAAAAGTTTATTTTATCAGTCAAATGACACATAATAAACAAAAAAATGGTTTGAAATTACTGTGAAAGACAAACTTAAAATCTTTGCTGTAAATTATTTTTTCAATTTGCTGCAGTTGCAGTGAAGTGAGAACATGCGTCTTTGACTATCACAGGCCAACATTTACATCAAACCATTTAACGCTCTCTCCATCTGCACTCCATCACCCTGTACGTAGAGAAAAACATGCATAAAATACCTTCATTTACATTAATCTCACCTATAACCAAATAACCAGCCTTAATCTAACCACTGTAGATTTACAGTAAAACTGTAGCAGGATCTAAAGCCTCGTTCAGACTGTCAGCCCAAATCCGATTTTGTGCATATCCGGATGGAATCTGATTTGAAGAACTGTCTGTCCACACAGCCTATCGCAACTGTTCATATACGATTGGTGTGTCCATAAGCACTCGTTCGTTTTTACTGAATGTGCATTGGATTCTATGGTAATGCCGTTGTGTTGTTATGCCTACGCTACAAACAACAGTAACAGCAATACAGATATTGTCTTACCGTCGCGGTTGCACTGTAGTATTATATTTCATATTGTGAAGCAGCGGCAGAAACGCAGGAAGCTGGAATGTGCAGCTTTATTCCGTGCTGCCGTCTCCACTACTTTGCTTCTTTTTTTTTGTCTCCGCTACTTTGAAAACACAAAGAGTATACTAGCAGTATATTGTTTTTTCCGCTTCACTTCGCTATGACACAAGCTTGTTTCTGCAAAGATGTTCAGCATGTTTTGTGCAAAAACGTCTGACGTGTGTATGTTTTACGTGGCGTGAGGACATGGAAAAGCTACGCTAAATCCGATCTGACTGGTCAGACTGAAACGGATTTCAAGAAATGCGATTTGAATAGGATTCCAAACCACATACGAATGTAACTCGAAACGGATTGCACAAATCGGATTTCATGTAGTTTGTTGCCGTTCAGACTATTTGAATATGATCGGATTTCAATTTGCACAAATTGACACAAAATTGCACAAATCATTTCGGATTTGCACAAAAATTGGATTTGGGCCTAAAGCATTTTGCCTCTCGTGAGCTCAGTGAGAAGAGTTCATTTAGACTAGGGCTGCACGATTAATCAAAATGAAATCACAAAGGTAATACATTGTGATTAGGCAGAAGCTGTGATTGTGATGTGTATCTTTCAGTGAAGCACAGTTCTGTGATCAGTAGTAAATCTCCATCTGAAGGCCAGAGAAACTCCAAATACGCCCCGCAGAAGAAAGCCAGGAAACCCCTCTAGCCCTATCTGAATAAACAGAAGATTTAACTGCTTTCATTGGTTCAACGTGACTAATAAACCACTATGACAATATATGGTTTGTCTGAGTTCTTTTTATTATACATTTTATTATAATAAAGTATATAATAATGCAATATTAATCGACACAGAATACTATGAAATATGTTGCTTGCCTTATTCTGTGAAAGAAACCTCATCATCTCACAGAGGGATTTATTTAAAACACTCGGCTGATGTTATGAAGTGAGTTTGGAGTGAAAACATGTTATTAAATGAGGTATTTTCACAAGCAGCATTTACTACACAGAGCCATAGTTCATGGAGAAGCTACGCAAACACTCATTATCTGTCATTATCACAGAACGTTGAAAAGTTGTAAATTAAATTTAAAAAAAAAACTTTTTTTGTTCATTTTTAAATGATTTGTTCAGCTTGTTGATGTTCTTGCAGAGGCAAAGACTCAGACTGCACAAAGGAGCAAAATGTAACCAGCACAATAAATCAGTGCAAATAGTTTTAATAAACTTCAAATAGTTTTCAGTTTCCACATCTTTTAAGCTATATTTACATTAGTGTGTTTTTGCACGACAGTATAGAATTTGTGATTCTGCCTATTTTCATAACAATACAGGTTGTTTACACGAGAAATGCTGAGCAGATGCAGCAATTAGCTTGATATAAAAGGGCTGTTAAAACATTTAGCAATAAGCTTCATGTAAGTTTAGGTTATAACCGATATAAAGTTGGTTCGACCTTTAACATTTGTCAGAGATTCAGCCTCGGAAATCTGCAATAGTTCTTTAATGATTTAGCACAATGACAGGAAACATACTGTGTTGTAATTATTTTCAAATGTAGAAGAGAACACAATGTGTTTTATTTGCTTAAATCTGCCTTAATAATGTAATAGTGCAGGATAGGGACCGTCTGCAAAGTGCAAAACGAAGAGCAAAAAGCAGTTATACCATCTAAATCAGGGATGGCCAACTTCGGTCCTGGAGGGCCACTGTCCTGCAGAGTTTAGATCCAACCCTAAACAAACACACCTGCCTGTAGCTTTCTAGAGATCTTGAAGACCTTGATTAGCTGGGTCAGGTGTGTTTGATTAGGGTTGTAGCTAAACTCTGCAGGACAGTGGCCCTCCAGGACCGAAGTTGCCCCTGATCTAAATGCTTCACTTGTGAAATGTGTAAAAAATAAATCTCAAATCTAATGGGTGTTTCTTATTACTGTTGTAAGGCTCCACGTGCTAGTCCAAAAAACGGAGTCCAGCGGCCTGGTCGAAGGTTTAATGCATGCTTGGTCTTTTACTTGTGCCTCTGAATTTAGTTTCAATTTTAGTCTAGCTCCATATTCAATCTGACTCCAATTTCACATGATCATTAAATTTAGGCAATAGTTTTAATTAAAAACTGATCACAGATATTGATTGTATATTAATTTAGATATTTGATTATTTTGAAAATCCCATACTTTCAATTATTCGTTCATTAGTGACCTAGCATCGCTTAGCAATTCACTCGGCCGACTGTGAACGCACGGCACAAACTCGCCAGTTCTGAACTTACTCAGAGGATACAGGGTGACTATAATACCTTTAAGTGCTAGCAAATAATAAAAAGTGTATTTTTCCTATAATTACGAAAACTGTAACTCGTTAAGTCAGTGACAGACAGAAATCAGAAGATCCCTAATGACGAGCCCTCACTTCATTCATTGGTACTTAAGTATGATCTGTCCTGGATGCAGATTTGTGGAAACACTAGACTACAACTCTAATCTACTAAAAAAAAGATTTCAGAAGAGACCAGAATAAATCAAATATTACTATTTATTATTAGTCAGGTAACGTTATATCATGCCAGTTACATCATGAAAATTATTAGAAGCCAATTTAGAAATAAGAAAATACATAACATCAGTTGTTCAAAGATGAAATTAAGGGTAACATATATACCTGGCTTCAGGAAGATACATAGTATGGAACATATGAAATACACTCCACACTACGGGCTGATCTGGCAACAGAATCACAAAGTAGTGTTTCGTCACCTCCCTTATATACCCAGATAACAAAGCTTAAGATCAGCTGTATAAGCATAAAATACCTTTTGGTGTTTTTGGTTCTAGTGCTCCAGGGTCGCACCTGAATGAAGATAGATAAACATTTCCACAGACCCCTAAAGGGAGACACACACCCTCTTCAGCAGACCACAATTCTACAAAAGTTTTCAATATTTCTCATCATATAAGGGACTACTGTGAAATTGAGACCAGTTTACCAATCGCACAGAGACCTTTAAAATGATACCAAACATGAAAGGGAAAAACACCATTCACAAGATATAACACTTGCATATTCTTAATGAACTCTGAGTGGAAGAGCAGGGTGGGGGCAGAGATGGCAGGGGGTCGTACACGATTCAAGAAGAGACGTTTGGTCAGGATGGTGTTGTTTGTTCTCTGTGGAGATCTCTTCTCCAGATTCGTTTTATGGTTTTATTGTATGGCATCTGTGAGTTCCTGAGTTTTGGCCTCATGAGGAGTTAATTTCATAAAGGAAATAATTTCACTCCCTACGCTGTAGCTTAAAAGATGTGGAAACTGAAAACTATTTGAAGTTTATAAAAAATATTTGCACTGATTTATTGTGCTGGTTACATTTTGGTCTTTTGTGCAGTGGCCCAGGAGATGAGTCTTTGCCTCTGCAAGAACATCAACAAACTGAAAAAATATGTTTTTTTGTAATGTGTAATGTAATTTTGTTCAAATGAATTTCAGGGAATAAATGTAAATGAAGGTATTTTATGCATGTTTTTCTCTACGTACAGGGTGATGGAGTGCAGATGGAGAGAGCGTTAAATGGTTTGATGTAAATGTTGGCCTGTGATAGTCAAAGACGCATGTTCTCACTTCACTGCAACTGCAGCAAATTGAAAAATTATTTACAGCAAAGATTTTAAGTTTGTCTTTCACAGTCATTTCAAACCATTTTTTGTTTACTATGTCTCATTTGATTGATAAAATAAACTTTTTTTCTAGAATTTCTTTGTGAAATTGTTATTTATTATGATTTTTTTTTTCAATTATTGAACAAAAGTCTAAAGGAAACGGCCATCTATGGAGATGGAATTACAAGAATGTTAAAGAATTACGTATAGAGAACAGTTTTTTATTAAAATGTTTTTAATACAAATTGACAGTTATTCACTTCATAACTTAATTTGTGTCAACTCTGCAAAAGCTATTTTAATTAAATTAATTTAACATCAGATCAAAGTCTTTAGTTATCTAATAAAGGAGCTAATGGATGAAACACATTGTCTACGGTATTTTCTATTTTCACTCTATTATAAAAATATCCCAACTCTCCCAATTCTAAACATACAATATATATAAGCAATGTTCTTGTGTAAATAAGACATTGTGCTATGTACTTCAGTTGGTGTTTTACTATCTCAATATAATGAACTGAACAACAAAATAATAATAATAACATTAATTTGTGATGGGTCGACAAAGAACCAAACCAAGATGTAGATACTAACACATTTAAACCTAAATAAAACTAATTTTAAGTATTATTTTATTTCATACAACAGTTAATTCTGACTTTTCATTCATGGTCTCCTGTAGCTCACTGGGAAAAACACAAGAAGCATTTGGGGCAGTAAAAGCAGTTTGTTTTTTTACTTTTTGGGGAATTGTTTTATGTTAATAGAGCTTTCAGCCTTCTGCTGATGATCTTGATTTGTTTTTGCACATCAGTGTTAACAGAGCTGTTGAAAACCTCATTATTCAAGGCTGATAGTTCTCTTTTCACCTCATTCATTATGGTAATATCTTAAGCTCTCATGTAAACTGACACACAGAATCAAATGTGTTTGAATAGGCTGTGGCAAAATGCAAGATTTGATATCCATTTTAAAATTTAAAACAAAAAAATGTAATATTGAAACAAAATTCAGCTACATGACAAGTTAGTCAACCCTCAATTTTGGGTCTTTTTAGGTGCTTTGCTGTAGTCTAAATGAAACCACTGTAGACAAAGAGACACAGTAGACACAAGGTTTTTTATTATTATTATATAGTAAATTAAACGATAACGGATACAATAGAAAAATAATAGAGCAAGCTAGTGTTAGAGGCCTTTTTTCTTTTTTTGGCTTTTGTTAATTGTATAATAAATAAAAAGGAAACAAATAGATAGAATACAAAAAGAATAGAGAAGATAGTGTTACTTAGTTTTTTTTTTAAGAAAACAAGCAGAAAGTAAATGAATAAAGTGCAAGTCTAAAAGGGGCAGGATTTGTTTTTTGTTTTTTTTTAAGAATATAATTAGAAAAGAGAGTGCTAGACTTACAGGGTCAAATAAAGATGGAAGAGGTGTGTTTTTAGCCGATTCTTGAAGATGGCTAAGGACTCACCTGCTGGGATTGAGTTGGGCAGGTCATTTCACCAGGAGGGAACATTTAATGTAAAAGTCTGTGAAAGTGATTTTGTGCCTCTTTTCATGCTTCAGTCTTCATGATACATGCTACAGCTTTTGTGTACACATAAAGAAAGTTCATCAGAGTTGTGCGTATTAATATACAAGTGAGTAATCTTAGTTTAACAATTACCTTTCAGAGCAGTGTTTTCAGTGATATATGTGTAATTTTATATTTTCAATCGTGTTTGCTCTATTGTTAGTTGTAGCATCCTTAGCTAACGGGAACGATGATAAAACCTACCGTTAAAGTAATAAAATGTTGCACACACAATGATTCCTGAGTATAATAATTTGGTGAATGTGTAATATTAAACATGGATACAATTGTTTTATGTAGAATGGAGTTCTTTATGCTTATTCTCAGAGCAGCATTAAATTCACATGGCAGAAATTCATCCGTCTGAGGTTATTTCTATGGTTATATCAGTAATATGGAGTTATTTCATTTTTGTGTACTTAATAACCTAGATCAGAGAACTCCTAAATAGGGCAATGTAAGATGACATGACTAAAATTACCACCATATTTTATCTGTCAATGCTTGTATCAATGAACAGTGTTATTTGTATCTTTAATAATGGATCATCAAGCTATCATCTATTAAAGATTACAGAAAACTACTCTGTTTCAAAGTCCGTCATCTGATTATACTGTGCATAATAAATTTGCGTTTAAGAATTACACAGATGGGGAGCACTGCGGGATAAAAATAACAACGTAGCTGGTCTCATGCTATCACAAACTTTATAAGTCCCACTTATAAAGTGAAACAAAATGGCGCCGCTGATGGCAGCTATTGTGCGTTGCTCCTCAGTGTTTGTATTGTTTTTGTTTGTTTTTCCTGTTTTTTGTTTTTTAAATAAGATCAGCTTTACCGGGGATGATCTGCTGAACATTCGGCAGAACACACCACAAAATCTTCTACCGGTTTTTGATTTTTCGGACGTTTTGCTGGACATTGTAGTTAGCGGAGCCGTAGCTCTGGTCAAACGCTACAGGAGGCGCAGACGGGGAAAGAGAGCCGGCGCGCTCGTGAAACTTCGTCAGCGCAGATTTAGAACGGCGTTACCTAGCATCCATCTGGCGAATCTCTGCTCTCTACCCAACAAAACGGACGAACTCCTTCTGCTCTCCTGGACAAACAAGGACTTTTCTAACTCTGCTGCTCTATGTTTCACGGAAACCTGGTTGAATGGCGACATACCGGACAGCGCGATTCACCTGCCTAATTACCAGCTGATCAGAGCAGATCGGGACACAGAATCTACGGGGAAATCGCGCGGCGGCGGGACATGCTTTTACATCAATGAGAGGTGGTGTACAGATGTAACTGTGTTAAAGAAGATGTGCTGTTCAGATCTAGAAACGCTCTTCATTAACTGCAAGCCGTTCTATTCGCCGCAGGAGTTCTGCTCGTTCATTCTCGTGAGTGTTTACATTCCACCGCAAGCGCACGTGAGCACAGCTTTACAGAAACTCACTGATCTGATCACAGAGAGTGAACAACAACACCCGGACTCTGTTTTAATCATTCTCGGGGACTTTAATAAAGCAAATCTCTCCCGTGAACTGCCAAAATACAGACAGCACATCACATGTCCCACCAGAGACAGTAATATATTGGATCACTGTTACACAACAATAAAGGACGCATATCACTCGGTTCCACGAGCAGCTTTAGGACTCTCTGATCACTGTTTGGTTCATCTTATTCCATCCTACAGGCAGAAACTTAAGTCTGCGAAGCCTGTATTAAGATCTGTTAAAAGATGGACTAACGAAACAGAGCGGGATTTACAAGCCTGTTTCGACCTGACTGATTGGACTGTTTTTGAAGCTGCGGCAAATGACCTGGACGAGCTCACAGAGACTGTAACATCTTATATCAGTTTCTGTGAGGACATGTGCATTCCTACCAGGACTCATCTGTTCTACAACAATGACAAACCATGGTTCACTGCCAAACTCAGACAGCTCCGTCAGGCCAAAGAAGATGCTCACAGAAAGGGGGATAAAGTCTTGTACAAACAGGCCAAATACACACTGGAAAAGGAGATCAGAGTGGCAAAGAGGAATTATTCTGACAAGCTCAGGAACAAATTTTCTTCCAGTGATCCGGCTTCAGTGTGGTTAGGATTGAAAGACATTACCAGCTACAAAACACCACCCCACAGCACTCTGGAGAATCAACACCTGGCAGACGACTTAAACAAGTTCTTTTGTCGTTTTGAACGATCACCCCACACCCGCCCAGAACACCCCTCCACACAACCATTCACACCTCCAGCAACCCCTCTCTCCCCCACACCTACAATTCAAATCAGCGAAGACGATGTGTGCCAGGTCTTCAGGAAGAACAAAAGAAGGAAAGCACCTGGTCCAGATGGTGTGTCACCAGCCTGCCTAAAAATCTGTGCTGAGCAGCTGGCCCCCATCTTCACACAGATCTTCAATAGATCACTGGAGCTGTGTGAAGTCCCCTCATGCTTCAAACGCTCCACCATCATCCCCATCCCAAAGAAACACAAAATTACTGGACTTAATGACTACAGACCTGTGGCCCTAACGTCTGTAGCCATGAAATCATTCGAAAGACTGGTTCTGGCTCATCTGAAGGACATCACTGGACCCTTACTGGACCCCCTGCAGTTTGCCTAGAGAGCAAACAGGTCTGTGGATGATGCTGTCAACATGGGACTGCACTTCATCCTGCAGCATCTGGACAGACCAGGGACTTATGTGAGGATCCTGTTTGTGGACTTCAGCTCTGCTTTTAACACCATTATCCCGGAAACCCTTCAAAATAAACTAACTCAGCTCTCCGTCCCCACCTCCGTCTGCCAGTGGATCAACAGCTTCCTGACAGACAGACAGCAGTTAGTAAAGCTTGGCAAATTCACATCCAGCACTCGAACCATCAGCACTGGGGCTCCTCAGGGCTGCGCACTCTCCCCACTGCTCTTCTCCCTCTACACCAACGACTGCACATCTAAAGACCCCTCTGTCAAGCTCCTGAAGTTCGCAGACGACACCACACTGATCGGCCTCATCCAGGACGGTGATGAGTCTGCTTACAGACAGGAGGTTAAGGAGCTGGCTGTCTGGTGCAGTCTTAACAACCTGGAGCTTAACACGCTCAAAACTTTGGAGATGATCGTGGACTTCAGGAGAAACCCCCCTGCTCTCCCCCCACTCACCATCATGAACAGCACTGTGACTGCAGTGGAGTCATTCAGATTCCTGGGCACCACCATCTCTCAGGACCTGAAGTGGGATATTCACATTGACTCTATTGTCAGGAAGGCCCAGCAGAGGTTGTACTTTCTTCGCCAGCTGAGGAAGTTCAACCTGCCACAGGACTTACTGAAACAGTTCTACTCTGCCATCATTGAATCCATCCTCTGCACCTCAATAACTGTCTGGTTCAGCTCAGCTACCAAATCTGACCTCAGAAGACTACGGAGGGTAGTCCAGACTGCTGAGCGAATCATTGGTACAACCCTCCCCACTCTCCAAGAACTGTACTTATCCAGAGTGAGCAAAAAGGCTGGTAAAATCACTCTGGACCCCTCACATCCAGCACACAACCTCTTTGAACTGTTACCGTCTGGTCGACGCTACAGAGCTCTGAGCACCAGAACGACCAGACACAGGAACAGTTTCTTCCCTCAGTCAATACATCTCATGAACACTCAATAAATAAACGTAGAACACACAACTAATACTTTATCCATTCACCACACTCACTTATTTTATTTTATTTTCTCATTTCTAATTTGCACATACTTGACCTGTACATACATAGTCGCCTATATTATATATTATATATTGTGTATTTTTTATTTTTTTTGCTGCTTTGTACATTGGTTATTTCCTGTTATTTTGTTTCATTACCTGTGTCCTGTCCTGTTACTGTCTTTCTGTTGCACTGTGGAGCTTCTGTCACTATAACAAATTCCTTGTATGTGTAAACATACTTGGCCAATAAAGCTCATTCTGATTCTGATTCTGATTCTGATTATGAGCTCGACAACTTCAAGCGATCGACTCACATTGCTTTCATACACAACTTTTAACTACCACATTCCTATTCACAATCATTCTGATAGCGCTTGAAGGCAGCATCAGTGAAACACAGACAGACAATTATAGCTTTAACAATTAGCCTTACAGAGTGCCAAGAAGCTCTTTCAGAAAGGCAATTTGGAAAACAAACGTGTGATACTTTCTCTGGAGCTGACGTTCGCGCACAAAGTGTTGATATTAATTCTTAAACATATAGGGGGACGTTACCATTTTTTTCCAGGTTATTTCCTTCAAAAAATTAAATTTAACCACAGTGTCCTCGGCTCAGATGGAGGGAGATTATTGCGACTCCTATGTTCATTAGTGCATCCCAAAACACAACACTTGTAAAGCCTCTTTGGCACTGACATTGTAAATATCTCCAGTAATGACGGACCGCATCTTCTCACTCAGGGATGTGTTTATAGGACAGAGAGTGTCACAAATGGGTGGGACTTTTTCCCCTCAGTGACGTGAACAGAGGGAGAATCTGAAACAGCTCGTTTGGAGAGACTGTTCATAACTCATTCATTATGGTAATATCTTAAGCTCTCATGTAAATTGACACAGAATCAAATGTGTTTGAATAGGCTGTGGCAAAATGCAAGATTTGTTATCCATTTTAAAATTTAAAACAAAAAAATGTAATATTGAAACAAAATTCAGCTACATGACAAGTTAGTCAACCCTCAATTTTGGGTCTTTTTAGGTGCTTTGCTATCGTCTAAATGAAACCACTGTAGACAAAGAGACACAGTAGACACAAGGTTTTTTATTATTATTATATAGTAAATAAAACGAAAACGGATACAATAGAAAAATAATAGAGCAAGGTAGTGTTAGAGGCCTTTTTTTCTTTTTTTGGCTTTTGTTAATTGTATAATAAATAAAAAGGAAACAAATAGATAGAATACAAAAAGAATAAGTGAAGTGACATTCAGCCAAGTATGGTGACCCATACTCAGAATTCGTGCTCTGCATTTAACCCATCCAACGTGCACACACACAGCAGTGAACACACACAGCAGTGAACACACACACACCATGAACACACACACACCGTGAACACACACACACCCGGAGCAGTGGACAGCATTTATGCTGCGGCGCCCGGGGAGCAGTTGGGGGTTCGGTGTCTTGCTCAAGGGCACCTCAGTCGTGGTATTGAGGGTGGAGAGAGCGCTGGACATTCACTCCCCCCACCTACAATTCCTGCCGGCCCGAGACTCGAACCCACAACCTTTGGATCACGAGTCCAACTCTCTAACCATTAGGCCACGACTTCCCCAATAGAGAAGATAGTGTTACTTTGTTTTTTTTTTAAGAAAACAAGCAGAAAGTAAATGAATAAAGTGCAAGTCTAAAAGGGGCAGGATTTGTTTTTGTTTTTTTTAGAATATAATTAGAAAAGAGAGTGCTAGACTTACAGGGTCAAATAAAGATGGAAGAGGTGTGTTTTTAGCCGATTCTTGAAGATGGCTAAGGACTCACCTGCTGGGATTGAGTTGGGCAGGTCATTTCACCAGGAGGGAACATTTAATGTAAAAGTCTGTGAAAGTGATTTTGTGCCTCTTTTCATGCTTCAGTCTTCATGATACATGCTACAGCTTTTGTGTACACATAAAGAAAGTTCATCAGAGTTGTGCGTATTAATATACAAGTGAGTAATCTTAGTTTAACAATTACATTTCAGAGCAGTGTTTTCAGTGATATATGTGTAATTTTATATTTTCAATCGTGTTTGCTCTATTGTTAGTTGTAGCATCCTTAGCTAACGGGAACGATGATAAAACCTACCGTTAAAGTAATAAAATGTTGCACAGACAATGATTCCTGAGTATAATAATTTGGTGAATGTGTAATATTAAACATGGATACAATTGTTTTATGTAGAATGGAGTTCTTTATGCTTATTCTCAGAGCAGCATTAAATTCACATGGCAGAAATCCATCCGTCTGAGGTTATTTCTATGGTTATGTCAGTAATATGGAGTTATTTCACGACTTCTGTTTTGATGAATATTTTTGTGTACTTAATAACCTAGATCAGAGAACTCCTAAATAGGGCAATGTAAGATGCCATGACTAAAATTACCACCATATTTTATCTGTCAATGCTTGTATCAATGAACAGTGTTATTTGTATCTTTAATAATGGATCATCAAGCTATCATCTATTAAAGATTACAGAAAACTACTCTGTTTCAAAGTCCGTCATCTGATTATACTGTGCATAATAAATTTGCGTTTAAGAATTACACAGATGGGGAGCACGGCGGGATAAAAATAACAACGTAGCTGGTCTCATGCTATCACAAACTTTATAAGTCCCACTTCTGATTATGAGCTCGACAACTTCAAGCGATCGACTCACATTGCTTTCATACACAACTTTTAACTACCACATTCCTATTCACAATCATTCTGATAGCGCTTGAAGGCAGCATCAGTGAAACACAGACAGACAATTATAGCTTTAACAATTAGCCTTACAGAGTGCCAAGAAGCTCTTTCAGAAAGGCAATTTGGAAAACAAATGTGTGATACTTACTTTGTCTAGAGCTGACGTTCGCGCACGAAGTGTTGATATTAATTCATAAACATATTAATTCTTAAACGTTACCATTTTTTTCCAGGTTATTTCCTTCGAAAATTAAATTTAACCACAGTGTCCTCGGCTCAGATGGAGGGAGATTATTGCGACTCCTATGTTCATTAGTGCATCCCAAAACACAACACTTGTAAAGCCTCTTTGGCACTGACATTGTAAATATCTCCAGTAATGACGGACCGCATCTTCTCACTCAGGGATGTGTTTATAGGACAGAGAGTGTCACAAATGGGTGGGACTTTTTCCCCTCAGTGACGTGAACAGAGGGAGAATCTGAAACAGCTCGTTTGGAGAGACTGTTCATGACTTATTGGTTTTATTAAAAAATTAGTTGGTGGATTTTTAACATTATAGGCTGGTTGTTTTCACACACTGCGGCCACACAACTGTGTTCTAACAGCTTATAAAAGTGATTTTTGCATAATAGGTCCCCTTTAAGGCGCCCCTGGTTTCAGTAGTCATATCAAAGCAGTAAATAAATCAGCATACTATCATCTCAAAAACATTGCAAGAATTAGATGTTTTGTTTCCAGTCCAGACTTGGAGAAACTTGTTCAATCAAGATTGCGCCGCTGAGTTCGGACGCCGTCCATGGTCGCTCCGCTAAGATTGTGTTTTTATTTACTTACTTTTACTTTCTCTTTTTACACATTTCACGTCGGCACTGACCACCTATAACAAAGAAACACTTTTGGACATTGGAAACCGCTACACTACCCTGTTCCACGAAACTTTAGCCACGAATCCAGAGTGGCCACTGGAGATTCTTCGGAACGCGGAGATAAACAATAACGTCTCAGGTTACGTATGTAACCCCGGTTCCCTGAAGGGAACGAGACGCTGCGTCGATCGACGCTACGGGAACGCCTTCAGCGTGACCGCGCTCTGAACTAGAGTGTAATCTGCCCAATGGAAGGGCAAGACGTCATAGGCGGGAGACGTCACCGACCGGAAAGCATAAAAGCACGTGCGGTGGAGCCAGCATTTGCTTCTAGGAATGAAGCAATCGCTCGCAGGGGTGCAGGAAGTATGGCCTCGAGAGGCAGCGTCTAATTTCCTTCAGGGAACCGGGGTTACATACGTAACCTGAGACGTTCCCTTCCAGGAACTCGAGCTGCGTCGATCGACGCTACGGGAACGAGATGCCCACGCCACCAGACTTCCAAAATACCTGCCCTGTGTGTATCACTGGGAGCACAGCGAAGGCGAGAAACAGAAGAGCCGGGAGTGGCCGTAAGATCAAGGTCATAGAACCGAACAAAGGTGAGGGGCGTGGACCAACCCGCAGCATTGCAGATATCCTGCATCGAAACCTCTACCAGAAAGGCCTTGGAGGTCGCCATACTCCTAGGCACATACAATTAAGCTTCTGGTCGGGCTCCCCAAAGGGAGGAGGACTGAAGGCCTGCAGCACGAAAGGCCGTGGTATAGAAGAGGGGATCTAGGAAATAACCCGCTCGAGGGTAGATAAACGCTTTGGCCAAACCAGTCGCAAAAACGAGATAAGAAGGGGCCATGAAGGGCCTGCAAATCCCCACTCTCTTAAGAGAAGATATCGCCAAAAGGAAGAAAGTCTCAAAGTGCGATCAAAAATCTCTTCAAAAGGCTCGAATGGAGCTTACAGAGAGCTTCTAAACTAAAGGTCATAAACTAATGTCGGTCTGAAAAAGATAAAACAGCACTTTAGCTCTTATTTAGGGCTGAAATTAACATTTTTATCATTGTACAATCAATAGATTAGTACTAATTTATGTTTTTAAATCCTACATTTAAGAAATATTAGATTGACTAATATTTAAATAGTTTAAATAGACCCTAATTTAGGGTCTTCTTCATCATTTACTGGTTTTCTGTACTTTTATTCAACATTTATAACTTTTTTTTTTTAAAGTAAGTTTAGCCTAAATTACAAATTCCACAGCTGTGTTGTTTACTGTCAATGTAATTTATTATGCTGGCAGAGCGTCCCCAGGAAATAGTGCTTCCCAAGCGTCCCCAGGAATTAGTGCTGCCGGAGAGCCCTCCAGTGCCTGCTCCTCACAAGTGCCCTCTAGTGCCTGCTCCTTGCAAGTACTCTCCGCTGGTCCCGTCCAGCTTTCTGATCCTCCAAGGCCAACCAAGCCCCCGGATCCGCCAAGGCCTCCCGAAGCTACAATCCCGCCATGGCCTCCCGAGTCTCCAGTTCCGCCATGGCCTCCCGAATCTCCTGAGATTATAATTCTCCTGGAGGATTCCCTTGTCTCCTGCCTGTCCTGGCCCTGCTCCAGTCTCCAGGGCGCCCCCCCCCCCCGTCCCCGATGTGACTGTTCTCAATAATAATCGGGAGGGGGCGATATCTGTCACGGTTTGGTTCCTGTTTAGTTCCCTTTTGCCCTTATTTGGTTCTTCCTGTTCTTGTTTCCTGTTATTAGTTAATCATCGTTTATTCTCATCACCTGTTTAATTAATTATCTTGTTTGTTCCTTTGTTCCATTCCCTTTAAAAGTCCTGAGTTCTCCCCTCGTCGTTGTCTGAGATTGATGTTGATGTGATGTAGTGTTAATGTTTATAAATGGTTTTGTTGTGTTGAAGATTATTAAAAGATACTCCTTTTCATCATTCCTCGTTGTGCGCTCATTGCTTCAACCTCATTACGTAACAATCATTCCCAAGTGTTTTTTTTTTTGTCTTCACATTCCGCCTGCTTGGCCAGATAACTGAAATCAAGGAGGTATTAAAACTTATGTGCAGTCTTGTACAACAATAATTAGGGGGAGACCGGGTATGGTTATAACACTTTTTGTTTCAACATCTGCAACTTGCTAAATTTTTGAGCTGGAATGCTCAAACTTTTATACAAAGCACCAACATTTGTTCACTACAAAAAGCACCAATTCAAACCTCTGCAAGAATATTACAGCTCTTATAAGCTGATGTCAAATACATGGTAAATTGTAACAGTGAGACAAAAGAAACAAAAACAGCTGTCTCCTCAAAAAGTTAGCTTCAAAAATAGGTTTACTGAAACAATCTCAAAGAACCATACAAAACAATGCCTCACTTTCTGAATGACCACTGCTCAGATCCACTTTCTGTTGATGCAGAAGTGTGTGTGTGTGTGTGTGTGTGTAAATTAGGCTAAAATGTGTTACTTACCCCACCCCTATCATCCAAAGTTTAGTGAGCTGGATTAGCATTATGGTTTGAAATGAGCAGTTTAAAAATGCATCACATTTTGCCTGATAATCTACAATTTATTCTAATGTAAATTGTATGATTGAATCTGCAACAGTTTAAGTACTAAGTAAAATATAGTTTTGGTAAAAAAAAATTAATTCTTACACCAAAATCTGTTTTTTTCTTTATAAAATCTGCATCTATCTATTCACAGCCTTGACAGCCATTCATATAAGATCGGGGAGGAAGTGCGTTAATAATGATATTATCATACACAGCAAAAAATTCAGGGTGAAATTAACTCTCCTGGGAGTACATGTGAGACCACACTCAAGAGTGTGAAAGTGTTAAAATAAGAGTGTTAAATTAACACTGAAGCAGAGTTAAAGTTAATGAGTTAATTAAGAGATTCATTGAGTGATGATTGACCATTATTGAAGACACCTGATGTTAACGAGCAGAATCACCAAAGACGAAAATCACAATTTCTGTGTCACCATTATAGTGGTCAGCGTTTGCTTTAGTTGGGCTCTTGACCCTTACATTTTTAAAGTTAGGCTTTGTTTGGATACTGTAACTGAATTACAGCAGAGAGACAAACAAAAGGAAAAACGAGGTCATGTGATGTTGGTAATGTTATTACATAACAATAATTTGATCTATATTGCAGAACTCATTCAGAATCTAAAACAGTCAGATTTACCTTGATTATAAGAATCCTGTAATTCTACAGTATTCAATAATAAAAAGGGGTCCTTGAAAGTTGTTCTGGTAATTAAAAAAACAATAAAATCTTGTTTTAGACACACACAGATATCAAGAATCAGTGTATGAATCTCAACAACGGTGACAAACAGCATAAACAGATCAACTCTAAACATTAGAAAACAAGCTACTAAAAGTCACATAAAAAAATATATAATAATAATATAATAGTAAGAATAAAGGAAATTACTAAGAAAATTCAGCTAATAATTTATTCACGCCGCAATGCATCATGGGAGCCATGGATGAAATTGATTGTTGGCACCCAGAATGCACTGCAACATGCTTTTTTGATTGTTACCGTTATTGAGATTCACAGGTTGATTCTTGATGTTTGGGTGTCTAAATATTGAACTCTTTCCGAAGATTTTTGAACAAACAACTTTTAGAAATCCCTCAAATTGTATTGAAAATGCTGGTAATCCTATGCTAATGATTCACAAGACTGCTATAATCAACAATTATCTAAATCAGAGATTTAGGAAAAACAATACACACGCACATATATATTCATACATGTGCATATATTTATTTCCTTTTTCGCTTTGCTTGTCTGTCTGTCTGTCTGTTATATTTCTGTTATAACAGCAAAGCAAAATCTAACTTTAAAAACATAAGGGTCAAGAGCACAACTAAAGCAAACACTGACCACTATAATGGTGACATAAACGTTGTGATTTTCTTTGGTGATTCTTTACACTTTACACTTTACACTACGTGCACTATGGACACTTTACACTATGTGCACTATGGACACTTTACACTATGGACACTTTACACTATGTGCACTATGGACACTTTGCACTATGGACACTTTACACTATGTGCACTATGGACACTTTACACTATGGACACTTTACACTATGTGCACTATGGACACTTTACACTATGGACACTTTACACTATGTGCACTATGGACACTTTACACTATGTGCACTATGGACACTTTACACTATGGACACTTTACACTATGGACACTTTACACTATGTGCACTATGGACACTTTACACTATGGACACTTTACACTATGTGCACTATGGACACTTTACACTATGGACACTTTACACTATGTGCACTATGGACACTTTACACTATGGACACTTTACACTATGTGCACTATGGACACTTACACACACTGCTGCGTGTACACAATCCCACAAAAGACTCAGCAATATATGTATGTTTACATGCTCATGCACTACAAATAATCCTGCACTGTTCCCCAACCAGCTGCTGACTCAAATGTCTCTCTTTGCACATGTACAGTATTTGTGAAGCATTCGTATAGTTTGTATTTTTTATCTTCTATTTTTTAGTTTGTATAGGGTAATATTTATGTGAAGCATTCGTATAGTTGTATTTTTTATCCTTTATTCTTTTAGTTTGTGTAGGGTAAATACTTATATGTAGTATACTTATAGTTAAATCTGTCAGTAGGTTAGTAGTGTATAGGTTTATAGTGTTTTTTACTTCATTGTTGTATGTCTGTATTTATGTAGCACCGTGGTCCTGCGAGACACGACATTTCGTTCCACTGTATGTCCCCACATGTAGCGGAATGACAAAAAAGCTCAACTTGAACTTGAACTTGAACTTGTTCGTTAACATCAGGTGTCTTCAATAATGGTCAATCATAACTCAATGAATCTCTTAATTAACTCATTAACTTTAACTCTGCTTCAGTGTTAATTTAACACTCTTATTTTAACACTTTCACACTATTGAGTGTGGTCTCACATGTACTCCCAGGAGAGTTAATTTCACCCTGGTTTTTTTGCTGTGTAGGACTACTAGCTTAGCTATCCCTGATTGGTGGAAATGGTGTTGTTACAACTCAAATCTCAGTCTCTGGAGAAAGATTTGGCGTCATCATCTGCGTATGTGTTTCTAGACTTTGTGAACGATTATCAGCAATGGCAGCCAATCTTGAGTCTTCATTTTCCAGCTCTTTCCTAAGTTACAGTCTCGTGGTGCCAGACATAGTCTACATTAGAGTTTGGAGGTTTAGCTCTCCTCTCATTCCTCTCCTCTTAGCATTAGTGCTGCTCAGAAAGCCAGAAATCATCCGCTTCGGGGTGCGTCTCTAGCCACTGTGGATATTCTATAGATGATTACTAAGATGGCGCCGGTGAGATCGGCTGCCGTCACGACTGCTCCGACCAAATTTTGTCTTCTTTTGTTATTTTTTCGTATTGTAAACTATAAACACCGGTTTCTTTTTGTAAGATGGCCATTCTTACATACGACAGGGCCACTCTTATTTCTATTGGTGCACAATGCACTAACCTTTCGCCGTTTTTGAACCCGGACCCATCCTGGCCAAGCGAGATCCTGAGGAGGAACAAAGGACGCGACCCGTACCGGCGTCCTCGAGGGAAACGAGCCGGCGTCAGGAACAGGCTGAGGGCGCGCGCACACCGCGCTCCCCTACCAAGTGTCCTGCTCGCCAATGTCCAGTCGCTGGATAACAAACTCGATGACCTTAGGGCAAGAGTCAAGTTCCAGAAGGACATTCGGGACTGCAACCTTCTCTGCTTCACCGAGACATGGCTGAACCCAGCGGTACCAGACCACGCCATCCAGCCGGCCGAGTTCTTCTCGGTTTACCGCATGGACAGAACGCTGGACTTGGGGAAGACTAGGGGAGGTGGAGTATGTCTGATGGTGAACAAACACTGGTGCGACAGCGCGAGCATTGTTCCCCTCTCACGCTCCTGCACACCGAATCTTGAACTTCTGACCATCAAATGTCGCCCTTTTTATCTCCCTCGGGAATTTAGCTCGGTCATCGTCAGTGCCGTTTATATTCCACCTCAAGCGGACACGGACACTGCGGTATGGGACTTACATGAAACACTACACCTTCACCAGACACAGCACCGGGACGCCGCATTCATTGTTTTGGGAGATTTCAACAGTGCCAACCTCAAGCGTGCACTGCCGAACTTCCATCAGCACATCAGCTGCCCCACCAGGGGCGAAAGGACATTAGATCACTGTTACACCCCATACAAGAACAGCTACAAGGCACAGTCACAACCACCGTTTGGGAAATCGGACCATGCCGCCATCTTCCTCATGCCTGTTTACAAACAGAGGCTGAAACAGGAAGCCCCGGTGCAGAGGGAGGTCCAACGCTGGACGGACCAATCGGTGGCCGCTCTGCAGGACGCGCTAGATGACGCAGACTGGGACATGTTCCGGCGCAGCTCTGATGACGTCAGCTTGTTTACGGAAGCGGTTGTGGGATTTATAGAGAAACTAATGGAGGATACGGTGCAGAAAACCATCATCAGGACGTTTCCCAACCAGAAGCCGTGGGTGGATAAAACCATCCGCGACGCCCTGAGATCCCGCTCCGCTGCCTACAACACAGGGCTCATCACCGGGAACATGGATGATTACAAGGCTGCATCTTACAGCGTGCGCAGATCGGTGAAGGAGGCGAAGCAGCGCTACGGGAGGAAACTAGAGTCGCAATTCCAACATGGCGGCTCTAGGAGCCTGTGGCAGGGACTTAGAACCATCACGGACTATAAAACACCACCCTCCAGATCGGGGAATGCGGACGCTTCTCTGGCTGACGAGCTGAACACTTTTTATGCTCGCTTCGAGGCTGCAGCTAATCACGCTAACGGCGCTAGCAGTGCTAACTGGATGCACGCTGAGAAAGCCGGTGAGGACAACGTATTCACCATCACGGAGCATGACGTGAAGAGGGCATTCAGGAGAGTGAACATCAGGAAGGCAGCAGGACCAGATGGCATCACAGGTCGGGTTCTGAAGGCCTGCGCTGACCAGCTAGCACCGGTGTTCACCGAGATCTTCAACCTCTCCCTGGAACAGTCCATAGTCCCCTCATGCTTTAAGCAGTCCACCATTGTTCCTGTCCCCAAGAAACCGCAGCCCACCTGCCTAAACGACTATCGCCCTGTAGCCCTCACATCAGTGGTGATGAAGTGCTTTGAGAGACTGGTCAGAGACTTCATCATTGCATCACTACCAGACACACTGGATCCACTACAGTTTGCATACAGACATAACCGCTCCACGGAGGATGCCATCTCACACCTCCTCCACACCACAACAAGTCACCTGGACTGCAGAAATGGGAATTATGTAAAAATGCTGTTTGTGGACTACAGTTCAGCGTTTAACACCCTAATTCCCTCCACACTCACCTCCAAGTTGGAGGTCCTTGGTCTCAGCACACACTTGTGCCAATTCCTGAAGCTTCCTGCTTCCTGAAGGACAGACAGCAAGCCGTACGGATGGGTAAACACACCTCATCCTCCATCACCCTAAGCACTGGAGCCCCTCAAGGTTGTGTTCTGAGCCCCCTGCTGTACTCACTGTACACTTATGACTGTGTGGCCACTTCCAACTCCACCACCATCATCAAGTTTGCTGATGACACTGTTGTGTTGGGCCTGATCTCAGACAACCACGAGACGGCCTACATACAGGAGATTAAGAACCTGGAGAGTTGGTGCCAGATGAATAGTCTACACCTGAACATCAGCAAAACTAAGGAGCTGATAGTGGACTTCAGTATGAAGCAGGAGCGGTCATACCAGCCGATCACGATCAACGGGACTCCAGTGGAGAGAGTGGACAGCTTCAGATACCTGGGTGTTCACATCACGCAGGACTTGACTTGGTCCTGTCATACCAGCACCCTGGTGAAGAAGGCCAGGCAGCGTCTGTACCATCTGAGACGCTTAAAGGACTTTAGACTTCCCTCTCGGGTGCTTAAGACTTTTTACACCTGCACCATCGAGAGCGTCCTGACAGGCAGCATCACTTCCTGGTTCGGGAACTGCACTATGCAGGACAGACGAGCCCTCCAGAGGGTGGTGCGTTCAGCGGAACGTACCATTCACACCGAGCTCCCTGACCTGCAGGACATCTACAGCAAGCGGTGCCTGACCAGGGCCAGGAAGATAGTGAAGGACCTCAGCCATCCCAACAATGGACTCTTTTCTCTGCTGCGTTCAGGGAGACGCTTCCGCTCCATGAAGGCGAACACAGAGAGAATGAGGAGGAGCTTCTTCCCGCAGGCCATTCGGAGTCTTAACCTCTCTCCACTCTAATCACATCACCCCACACTTCCACTTTGCACATTTTCATTACATCTGCACTAATTTGTAGAAGGTCACGTAAGGATAAATGAGTGGGACTTACATACCATTTGCCTTTGTCTTTAGTATTCCTTTTACTCACTTATACACTTTACTGCACTGCACAGCACACGGACACTTTATCACTGACATACACTTTACTTTTTATAGAATCTATATAGAATCATATTCTATTTTTTATTCCTCATATCTATTTTTATTCTCATATCTATTTGTTATTTTATTTTATTGCTAGTTTATTTCTATATATATGTTTACTGTACTTTTTCTATTTGTATTTTTGTAAACTTGAGTTTTTTTCTTAATTTTGTTGGACAGTCGTACAATACATTTCACTACATGTCGTACTATGTATGTATATGTATGTGACAAATAAAATTTGAATTTGAATTTGAATTTGATTTGATTTCAGTAAATTCAGTAAAGTAATCTTAGGCTTTCTGTTTAACACACTTTTTTAAACCAAGCCAGTGACTCTGAACGCGTTTAAACTGCTTTTGAAATCCGAATGAAATACAAGTCTTATGAGACTGGCTGTCGCCCAGGTTTTTCACCTGTCTGTTGGATAAAGTTCAGCATTTCTCAAATTTTAGACGCTCTCAAGACTTTCTCCGTCCAAAAGATGAGAAATGGCCACAACTTTATTGATTTGGAGCTTCTTTCGCAGTTTGTTTCTTGTCTTTTATTTTCTTTTAAACTATAGTAGACTACTTATAGAAAAAAGATCAGCTGAGCAAACCACAAATGACTTAAAACAGGACAGAGCTAAGAGGCAAAACATTTCAAATAAAAGCACAATTTATATTAGGCCATTTAAACATATTTATATAATATTTAATTAAATATAAATAAATAATTAGCAGCTACATGAAATCTTAGATTTGTGTCAGTGTTTCAGTGTTTTACACTCGTCACAATCACAACCAGTAACTGATTTTCAGCAGCAGAGGTCAGTGTCTCCTCAGGTCTGAGCATCAACTACAGCTCATTTGTTTAAAGAGATGGGAACATTTCTGCAACATTTCTCCAATACTTCTGACTAATTCTCTATTTGTCCTTAGATTAATAATGCTATGCACCTTAACTGAAACTGAACTGCCAAGCCAAATGTGATCAGTAGCGATCACAAGACAATTGATTATAATTATCCATGTACTCTCTTGCCATATCCTCAGGAGCTACAGTATATTGGGTCTCTGATACTGGATATCAAGATTAAAACATTTAATAAATTAGACAGACAATAACACTACAATCCCCGACACCTCACTCGATCTCAGTTATGTTTGGGGTAAAATATAATTTATTAGGCATTTCAAAGATTTAAAACATAGATAGCCCAAAAGTAATCATCATGATATAGATGTGATCATTGCTCAGATAACAAAAATGATGAACTACAATTCTGAATTATTCTTGGTACAAGCAGAGAAAACAAGGTATTCTTGGTACCTGCATCTCATTTGATTAATTATAATGCATTTTTATGTGCTGAATTTAATTAATAATATTGCTTGTAATCTGTTGACACAGTTTTATTGAGTAAATATAGTGTATCATTTTTTACAGTGTGTGTGGTTTCTCTCCAGTGTGGATCTTCATGTGTGATTTAAGGGCTTCTCTCGGTGTAAAACTGTTCCCGCACTGATCACAAGTGTGTGGTTTCTCTCCAGTGTGGATCTTCATGTGTGATTTAAGGGCTTCTCTCGGTGTAAAACTGTTCCCGCACTGATCACAAGTGTGTGGTTTCTCTCCAGTGTGGATCTTCATGTGTGATTTAAGGGCTTCTCTCGGTGTAAAACTGTTCCCGCACCGATCACAAGTGTGTGGTTTCTCTCCAGTGTGGATCCTCTCGTGATTCTTCAGAGCTCCAGAGTGACTGAAGCTCTTGTCACAGTGTGAACACTTGTAAGGTTTTTCTCCAGTGGGAGTTCTCTGGTGCTGATTCAATATAGCATTTGTAGTAAAAGCATTCTCAAAAAGGATGTCTTAATAACCCCTTTTTTTCGTGTTATGGCCATTTTAACACATTTTGTGTAATTTTAAGTTGGTCGTGTAAAGAGAAAGAGAGAGAGAGAGAGAGAAAGAGAGAGAGAGAGAGAGAACACAGTGTGTCCAACAAAATATATGTTAACTCTCATCCAATCGCATTGCTGCCGACATTACTTCACAAGCTGTTAACCAATTTCCCCGCTAGAAATGTATTGTTCCCAGATTATTCTCAGAGCGTCCCGCTGGTGTCAGTGATGTTCCCAGAGCGTTTCCTGAGATGCTCATGATGTGGAGCTCTTTAAAGTGTTGGGGACGTTATTTGGAGGAGCTTCAGGGATGAACACTGCTCAGAGTGTGTTTGGTCCCACGATACAGAGTGTTAAAGTAACACTGAAGCAAAGCTGAACTTAATGTTAACAAGCAGAATTACTGAAGGAAAGAGAAACAGAAAAAAGAGAGAGACAAACAGAAATGAAATTACAGCCACAGCCTTAGAGGAAAACAACTGAAAATATAGCTGCGAGCAGCGATGACGGGCCCAAGCCGCCAGTGCATACGCCACCCCCGGTGGCATCGATAAAACGGTGCCCAGCGAGCACACACATCACAGTAACCCTCTGGCAGTTTGGTTTTAAGGGATACGGCAATTAAAGGGTTAATCCAAACTATCAACTCTGTGAAGCACACACACACAGAACAACATATAAAACTTTAAATTCTGTGAAAATATATTTTTCATTGGTAGTTGATGTTAGTTAATGCATTTACTAATGCTAACAAATGAGAAATTATTATACTTACCAAAGCTTTTAATGATTTATAAGCATTTTTTAATGATTCATTTTTCCATTAACAAACATGAATAATTTTTACTAACACAAATGAATAAAGTAAAAAATATATTGTTAATATTTAATGTTATTTGTGAATTAACTAATGTTTAAAAACAACATTATTTAACTGTTGTTAGTTAACATCATTAATAAATATATACCATTTAATGTTGATCAATATTAATTCCAAAATGTGTTAATATATTAAATTTTAAAGTTTTATCTTTTGAACATGACTATTTTTCTAATATTAAAAATATTTTGTTCATTGTTAGTTCATTGTAAGTTCATACTATCAATGAAGAATTAACATGCTGTAAA
This sequence comes from Barbus barbus, assembly GCF_936440315.1. Classification (NCBI taxonomy): domain Eukaryota; kingdom Metazoa; phylum Chordata; class Actinopteri; order Cypriniformes; family Cyprinidae; genus Barbus; species Barbus barbus. The sequence goes on from NC_136737.1 coordinate 33,147,098, forward strand.
ATATATTTTTCATTGTTAGTTCATGTTAATTAATGCATTCCCTACTGTTAACACATGAGACTTAATTATAAAGTGTTATCAAAACCTTTAATGCTTTATAAGCAGTTTTTAAGGATTTTATTGAGAAGTTTAAACAGACCCTCTCTCTCTCTCTCTCTCCCCCTCCACACTCACTGAACTCACCAGATGGGTCTAAATGGAGGTCGGAGCCAGTGGTGCCAGCCGCAGGTGGGCGGGACTTAAGCTGCAAGTGGGCTGTACAAACCAACAGAAGATTTTGATTGGTTTGCTTAATGTGTAGGTTGTAGTATCGGTTCACACTCGTGGTGGCGGTAGTGTGCAAATGTTTTTGCGATCCGTCAAATAAACGAAGAAGATGACTTTCAGCGGTGGCTCGGTGGATGAGTGGAAGAGGTCAGCGTGATGTACTTTTTTTTGTTTTGTTTTGTAAAAAGTATTACAAGCTGTGAAAAGTGAATTTTCTTGGCGGCTTTTGTACAACGTTTTCTTAGTACCACACACAGCTTACACTCTGTAATGTGCCTGACTGACTATATCTTTCTTTATTTCTACATACAACTCATTTCTCTGCAGGTTATGGATACCGAAGACCATAAGCAGGTAATGTAATTACATGGCATTGTCATTCTGGTAACACTTTCTATAAAGCCCATATTTATAATACATTATAAGGGTATTTTTAAGGCATTATAATGAATGCATTATGCATTATTAAAAAACAACAACAACCTTATAATATGTTATATCATCTTGTGAATATAAGAACAGTTTTAAATGATTAGTTTAGTATTATATTAGCATTAGTATTATAATATTTACTTATTAGTGGTTATAGCTTTTAAGAGTATGATGATTTATAACACACAGTGAACACGTTGCATCATCTTAAGTTACAATGGATTATATTTCTCATAGTTATAATCTATTATAAGTCTCATATCTTGCCATCTTTCTTATGCTACTTTACCTAAAGCTATCAATGACCACTTATAGGTATAGTAATAATAATAGTATTTTTTTCTCTCAAACAGACATAAGATCAGATATCAGATCAGATTGCTTTGAACTATTTCTATTTTAATATCAGTTCGATTATTTTGATGGTACTCTTTAGACAGCTGTTTAGTAACTGTGCAACTACATGTCAACTAGCAGTCATTGGAGTATAGTAGTATGTTATCTGCTAAATATAGGCTAACACTTTATTTTGATGGTTCCCCAACAGACAAACTGACTATCTAAGCAACTTTATGAGTACGTCAGCATTCTACCAACCCTAACTTTAACCTAAACCTACTAATACTAGTTGACATGAGAGTTGCAAACTTGCATAGAGTCAATAGACAAAGGGGACATCAAAATAAAATGTAACCTAACATATACACATTGCTTTTTTTTTTCCCCTGTTGAAATTATGAACTAGCTCACATAAAAATTAATATTAGCCTCACAGGGAACAAATAACACTTCACACCTGACCACTTACAAGATGTACTGTAGTAAGATACTGTGCAGATCTTAAATAATGCCAAGATATATAGTCCATTATCAGTGTAAAAGAAGATTTAATATGGTGTTCATTGTGTTATAAATAATCATAATCTTAAAAGTTATATGTACAAATGTGTAAGCATTATAATGTATTAAAATTGACAATATAACATATTATAAGGTTGTTTATAGTGCTTTATGCATTCATTATAATGCTTTAAGAACACCCTTATAATGTATTATAAATATGGGCTTCATAGAAAGTGTTACCGTAATTTATTGTTTTTACATTTTGGACTGCACTGATTTATAAAGTGTAAATGTCTTAAACGTTTGTAAATAGATAGCTGTTTTTATACAGTCTATGATAGATACACTGTAAAAAGTGAACAGTTGGATCAACTTCAAAAGCTTTTTTAAATACTTCAATTGGTAACACCTAAAAAAATGCTTGTTTGTTTTCAACTTAACTTATTACAAATAAAGTTAATAAATTAAGTTGAATTTTTTTTATTAGATGTTACCAATTGAAGTATTTTTTAAAGTTGATCCAAGTGTTCACTTTTTACAGTGTAATTTTCTAAATAATAAGGTACATTTTCAAAAGTATTAGAACCCTCCTAACCTCCTAATCCACAATGTAATATATTTAAAACATAGTTTAAATAACCATTTTTTATTTAATACTAATAATAATCAATAATCAGTTTTGTGTACATTAATGGTGAATAAACTAGCATTTTATCTAGTGGTTTTTAAAAGGAATACTTCATATAAAAATAGTAATAAAGTCTAATTTACTTGGCCTAATGTCGTCACTTGCAATTTCTGGACCCCATTAACTTGCATAGCATTGACCTACAGAGCTGAGAGATTATTCTTGAAATGTTTGTACATGTTCAACAAGAGAATAAAGTCATGCATATCTTGGATGGCATGGGGAGAATGTTTTAAATTCGGGTTAACCCTAATGCTCATTGTGCTTCTTGTGTACCCACCAGGTTATGTTGGGAAGGACAAGCGAGGCGAGCTCCGTGGGATTTACTCAGAAGCAATGCATGCTGGGATTGTGCAGTGTCCACTGCATGCAAGTCTATTGTGCTGAATGAATAATTGTACATGATTTGAGTCATCAGAAATAAAATCATTTACCCACCCTGAGATTTCAGATTAATACATTGATTTGTGTAACATGTTCTGAAGAACATTAGTCTGTCATGTGTTGTAATTTGATTTTAAAAAAATATGAAAAATAAAAATGTGCAGTACAGGCAAATGGTAACTACATTTTCTTAACAGTACTCAACATTTTCTTTATGTATCACACATTTACCTCCAAAGTGCAATTGCATCTCACCTTAATGTTCCTTAAAAGGCTACTGTAGAAGAATTGTAGAAGTAAAATGTAATAACTAGAAATATGCTTAAATTACTACAGTTAAAGGACTTAAAATGACACCATCACGAAGCATGGTAAAAGGTGTAAAGACATGATTTCAATTTTGACAGTGAATGGTATTGAATACAAATAATAATGACAAAACTAAGAATAAGACATAATTTCATTATTAACAGTGAAATTGGACAAACACAATGACAAAACTATGAATTTCAGTTTAAACTACTATGAAATATTTATGTCATTCTAAACTACCATGAAATCCTGTCTACTTGCAGCATAAGCTCCTCCCACTTGCTGTTCTCAAACTCCTCCTACTTGCTGTTCTTGGCGTAAGCTCCTCCCACTTGCAGGTCATGGAACTCACACAGTCAGTCACCCACCCAGTCACCCACCGCACACATTAGAAGCACAGTGACAGGAGATCTCTGATAAGTTTTAAAATTTTCTTCTCGCTATAGTTCTTCTCGCTTACCTTATCAAAATCTTTAATGATTTATAAGCATTTTTTTAAGATTTTAAATAGATTTTAAATACACTCTCTCTCTCTTTCTCTCTTTCACCCACTGGCTCAATCCACACAGTCACTCACACCCCACCCCCACCCCCACCCCTCACTCAGCTGCAGGCTGGCAGGAGCTCTCACTCAGATGCATTGTAACAACTCTCTGATTTTTAAATTTTCTCCTCTGCATAGTGTATTGTAAATTCATGAAATTAATCACATATCCTCAGACTGTATTGTTCTGTGTATGTAATTTTTTATGAAGTGTTTGAAAGCTGCTCTTAAAAGATACAAAAAAAATGTGTTCTCTTTTTTACTGTAACTTTAATAAATTGCCATTAAATCACCGTTAAAGATATCCTAAATCCGTCCGCAATTTAGCATCTTCAGTATTTTGGCATCATGAGAAAAAATGTTTGGTGTGATTTCCGTGTTTCTGTTTGGAGGAGTATGAATTTGTTTACAGCCTGTTTAAAAAAAAACCCCACATTAAAATAAATATAGCCGACTTCCTGTTGGTCGTAGCTAATGACTGTAAATTAGAAAGTTGTCCGGATTAATTAGAACAATTTATGTACCGAGTTTGGTGTCTGTAGCTAAAACTAACCCCCCCATTTTTGACCAAAGGTGGCGCTATAGAGTGCCTCTTCCACGCCCGTTTATGAGCTTTTTCCAGTGTCTAACTATCATTAAAATGGATATGTTTGTTGAGTTTCATGACATTCTAAACATGTTATCTGCCTCAAAATCACCAGAAACGAATTTTCAACTTTGACACGTTGCCATGGCAACATAATTTTAGATATCAATATTCCCTTCACAGTTTTACATCGGCCGTGTTTTGACATTATTCTGGTGAAGTTTGAAGGAAATCGAGTAAAAATAAGATGCTGAATTCAAAGCATTTTGAAAACGACACACTTCCTGCAGCCAGTTGGTGGCGCGATAACTTTCAGTCATAATAGTCACATCTATCCGATCGGCATCATACAACGAACAAACCACTGAAGTTTGATCAACATCATACAATGTATGTGGACGTTATTAGGCATTTCCTGGGTCTCATTTTTCATCGCCTCGCCACGGGCAAACCGTTCGAAAATATCTTTTTATTTTCTTCGCAATTTAGCGTCCCCAATGTCTTGAGATCATGTTGAGTTTGGTGGCAATCGTATGGAAATCCTCAGAGGAGTATATCAAATTCCAGAGCATGCGCTTTTTAAACAGCCCTGAATAGCCGACTTCCTGTTGGGCGGAGCCTATGACATGCTGCGCGGAAGTTGTTCGGCTCAATGAGTTCTATATGTGTACCGAGTTTCATATGAATACGTGCAAGTATGTGTGAGCTATACATCGTGTTTTCTGACAATTTTCCAGGGGGCGCCGTAGAGCCCATGTGCCACGCCCGGGTCCCAGCCTCAGCGGCGTCCTAATGGCCGCAGGTTCCAACGTGCGTGCCAATTTTCAAGAGTTTTCGGGCACGTTAAGGCCCCCAAAAGTACCCGGATAGTCGAAATAAAAAATAATAAAAAAAAATAAAATAATAATCCTTAGAAGAACAAGAGGCCCCTGCGCCTTACTGGCTTGGGCCCTAATAAAAGACATTAAATCTCTGAAGATCTCAGCAACCCCACAAACAGCATTACCAGCTTCACTTATTACTAACCAGACTATCTTTATATCTGTTAGAGGTCTACAGAAGTTCTATTTGAGAATTAACAGGGGTTTAAATGTAACATTTGTTTTATTTGAAATCACATAATGGTGACTGGTGTTTCCATTAGCTGGGCTCTCAACTAATATATGTGTATATTATGTATAATATGTAAATAAACAAAGTGAACTTTATATATCTGTTGATATTTCCTGATGAAACACACAAATACTGAGGTTAAACATAAAATAATAATTTACACTCAATATGCATACTGTTTTATAATGTACTATACTGAGGTGCAGATAATCGCCACTATTTGCCAGAAGTAGTATAAATAGCAGGGAATCCTGTTATTTTAACAGTGTAAATAGAATCCATTGCTATTTGCACTTAGAGTAAATAGCCACTGCCATATTTCAAACCTTCAACCCACGGGACCTTCAATCCACCACAACAGTTTCAAATTAGCCCAATTCAGTGGAAAACATGTGGATTTGGCAACCATGCATCCAGTAAGAGCTGTTATTTAAATACTCTGCATATTGATAGCAGCTCCCTGATGCACAGAAATTATACTCATCATTAGAATGTGTGCGGGAGCGGGCAGTAATGGTCAGAAACTGGGAGCGGTCTTAAGAAAACAGTCCCTTGCAGGGCTTTAATACAAAAACGCACACAATGAATGGCAACTGTAGAAAACAAAAGCCGAATCCCAGACATATTGGGCGATTTAGACATTTTTTTTAGGTCCACAAAGAGGACATTTCCGGGGAAAAGAGGACGTATGGTCACCCTACCATAATGTTAAACTGTCTGTGTGTGATGTTTGACCTTTTGACCTTTAGTCTAAATCACTCACACAGTGACTTTCAGAATCACAATAAACTGTCAAAAATCATTTGTAAATGGTTCAAAATTGACATAAAATGATTCAAAACAGTAATGCTGCATAAGTGAGTCACCAGAACTCATTTATCTCCTCAGTCAACACAGATCTGTCCATCCTGTACAAGGTCTCATTATCTGTATACTGTTCTGTAATTTAAAAAAAATATATTGACATGATTTGGTTATATAAAGCAGATCTGAATGCTATTGTTTAGAAACACAATTCCCAACACACTGGTCAGTTTCTTCTGTGGTTTTCACACTCCATCTCTCACACAGATGTGGGAAGCAGAGAAACACTGGACCAAACAATGATTTTAACATCTGAACACAACGGAGACACTTGATCAGGCCCGTAGACAGCTATGAGGTCACCAAGACCTCTGTAAATGTTTCATGTTCAAAAATTTAATTTGTCCTCTGAATGACTAATTTGCTGTTAAACTCTTCATATGAATGTCTGCATGACACGTATAATTCAGTTTAGACAGTTTGCAGGGATGTTTAGCGTCCGTGGCATGAAAACGATCAGACGTGGGCAGTGTTGCCAGATCCAGCTATTATAAGCGTTTTGGACTTGTCTTTTCCACTTAATTTGACACTTTAGAAAGTCGATAAAGTAGGTTGCAGTTTTGGGTCAGCAATATCTTTATATTATCTTATTTGCAAAAGATTTGAAATAATTTTGGTTTATTTTTATTTTTTGTTTTTTGTTTGTGTCAATAGCAGTCTCTGACAACACTGCATTGCCAGCACTTAAACTGACAGTAATCTAAAAAAGCCCATTAACAGGTTATTGCTGACAGGATAGCACAATTGGTCAGAAACATTATAAACGCTGTTAAAACAGTAGCATTAGACACTATACACAGATCTGTAGAACAAGTAGGTTCCAGAATGAAGTGAAATATGCGCAAACTAGCCATGTACAAGTCTTTGCTATGTCATTCAGTAGTTAAATTAGTTCATTTAAATTAGATGTTAAACTTATCATCTATTTAGCAATGGTTATTCATAAAAACTGAAACAGTAATATGTATTGTTGCATGAATAATGAACAGCTGATAAAATTATCCACCCTAAACTATAGTAAAGTTTGAACAAATTTAGATGCAATAAATAGGATATGATTTAAAAATGATTATCCCTAAAAATGAAAACATCTTTCACTCTTCTTTTAAAGTGTTTATATATTTAGTTGTATATGTAGAGGTTATTATAGCGCAATTCTACAATTCTTTAACACCCCAATCCCCCCCCCCCCCCCAATATAAACTGAAGAAATGACTAATGTTCACACATTTATTTTTGAGATCGTGTGACTGTGTTCAGTTTTGTCTTCTCAGCTTCTCGTTTCACACTCATTAGTCATTAACAGTGTTTTCAGCAGAAACACTCGCAGACGTGATGAGGTTAATGTTTGTCAACTGTTAAAACACATTTTTAAGGGTTGAATGTGTATTCATATTTTCTCAATCTTGACCATCCTTATTTTATTTTATTTTATTTTTGCTATTAAAGGCATCGTAGTGTCTGTTGTATTTTCTTGTTAAAAGTGTGGGCTAAATAAACAATTGTAAGTATAATAGAATTAGAAAATATATTTTATATTACATAATGAAATGGAGAGGATGTCATTAGAAAGTATTGATTCTGATGGCCAGTAGGATATTATGTATTTGATCAGTTATGAAGCAACCGTGACCATGTGTGATGCATTTATTAGATATAAATCACATGTAAGTCTTTTAAAAGTGCCCATATTTTTATAATTTATGTTCTAGAAAGTTAATAACATGTCTCATGGTGACTCCTGCATACACCATCATCCTCATCCTCCTCTTCATCTCTCTGAAAGAAACACAAACATGTTCACTTCACACTTGTTTATGAGAACAGAAAGACTAAAATCACTTCTAATGTTTCTATTTTGATCTGAAGTGGTGTTTCATTGTGTGTGATAGATCACAATTGATCACTTTGTTCTGTATCTGCATGAAATACAGGTTTTGTTGATGTGAAGCTTTCAGATTGTTTTATCTCTGGCTGAAATAGTTTCATCTGGTGATTCAGTGACTGATGCAGCTGGTGTCAGTGGTTTAGTTGCTCTGTGGAGTTTCATTGTGGTTTGTGGAGAGCAGAAAACCACTGGATCAAAACCGAACAACAGTTTTACAAGCTGAACACAATGGAGACGCTTGATCAGGCCAAACATCTGTAGGTCATGGGTTAAACAGACACGAATGTGAAAATGTGCTAAAATAGTTGTGATGAGAGATAAAGATCAAACTAGAACAAAGTGGAACACAAACTTAAGAAATGACGAATGTTCACACATTTATTGTTGTGAACACCTGCTGTTAACAATCAACATCACTGAAGAAAACAGAAACACGTAAGGTGTGTTCGACTTGAAGCGGTGCTGTGCTGAATGATCAGTGTATGACATCAAAGTACTGCGAGAGCGATTTGAAAGCTTTGGGATCAGTCTCTTCTCTTATCACTCTCGTGGTACTTTGATGTCATGCTGCGCAGCGCCGCTTCAAGTCAAATGCATCTAAGAACTACAAATGACTTCAGCCACAGCCTTGGATGGAATCAACTGAAAAACAAAACAAAAACAAAAACAAAAAACACACACATGATGCCACCATAATTGAGGTCAAAGTTTGCTTTAGTTGGTCTCTTGACCCTTTTACCAGCTCAAAGTAATTTGTTTCTAAGTAGTTGCAATATTGTTTCATAGCAAGCATTTGGGCATTGCTGAATCAAACCTTAACAGATTAACTTATGCTTTCTGCTTATAACTCATGATGAATGAACATTATGAAATGGTCTCTCTTCTTGGTTTGTTGACCAGCCTTCAGGTATTACTATTACTGAACTGCAAAAAAAAAAATATATATATATATATATGTATACACCGTGAAACAAATGCCACCATAATGCTTCGCTGTTGGAAAAAATAAATAAAATCTATTAATGGCTCAAGCTTTTAGTGATGAACACTTATCATATGATCCTCAACAGTGGTGACAATAATTATTCATGCTGCAGTGCATGATGGGAGTTTTTACTATGGTGTTACCCAGCATGCATTGCAGCATGAAGCATTTTGTTGATTGTCACCATTGTCGAGATTCATATGCTGGTTCTTGATGTGTGTGTGTGTCTAAAACAGAGTTTGAGTTCATTTTTTATTTGTGTTATATAGGTTTGAAATTCTTCCACTGTGACTATTGCATCACTTATTTATTTACATGCTGTAGGTTGATTATAAAAAAACCTAAACATACAATTGAAATAATAGGTATTTTGATTGTAGTCAGGCCAGCTCATGATGACTGTCTCATTATTTAAACAGCTAATAGCTGTTCACCGTATAGCACTTATCTCTTTGCTTTAAAACACCTCATGAAATTACTACACAGACAGATCTAATGTATGAAGTCAAGGGTCAAGAGCCCAACTAACACAAACACTGATCTCCATGATGGTGGCATCATTTTAATCAATAAAACATCAACATCTGATTCTCTGTGATTCTCAGTAACAGCAGGTGTTCATCACTAATGCACAATCATCATTTAATTAGTCACTTAATTAGCTCATTAACTTTAACTCTTTGAGGACTTGGGATTTGACTTGAGACTTGCTTGTGACTTGAAAGTCCCACCTCTGCTATTATTATACAAAGTGTTTAAAAAATCCAAATTCTTAAGGCCTTGTTTTTCCATGATTGGTCACTAGTTGGCGCTCCAATTGAATTAAAATGACTGAATCTGAAGATTAAAAAAGACTCTCACATGTATATCACTCATAAACCATAACAGGAATTAATTTGATTTGATTAATTTGATTTTGATTTGAACAGAAAGTCAATACTACAGAAAGTCATTTTAATTCATCAGAAGTAATTTATCAACAACAAAAAAAGAGGAAGAAAAAAAATAGGTGGTTGGATTTTTTAAATATATTTCAAAATAGTAAATTGCTAAAATGAATGTTGGAATATTTAGATAATTATGTTTGATAAGTTTGCATTTAGCCAAGTTCACACAGAGAGCAGCAGAAATATCTGCATCTTTCATGTCACTTTGGTTCCTGAATGCTGAAGGTTCCTGAGAGACCCTGAATGCTGAAGGTTCCTGAGAGACTATTTATCATGTTTTAGAAGAAGTTTCCTGCTGGAAACAGAAGCAAAGACCAGGAGACTCTTGGGTATCTTCAGCAGGACTCTTTACTGAGAGCTGTGTGTGCTGCAGTCATCAAAAGGTGGGAATACATTGTATTTTATAGGCATTCAGAAGTGATCATTTCACCAAAACATCTAAAGACAACACAGACAATCACCCCTAGCTGTGAGCTCCAGCAGACCCTAGAGATAATAGTACCCCTAACGATGGTATCAAACAGACCAAAGGCCTAAAATCACCTTAGTTTTCATGTTACGTCCCGATATAGAATCGGCAGATCTTAATTTTTAATCCCACACAACACAGTCTGCTTATGGTTGAAGTGTCTTCGGTTCTTTCTCATCTGCTCTCAATTGATCACTTGCTACTATATTCACACAAAACACATGTATTGCTGATGTGAATGATTCAGATTGCTGTGTTGAGCTCATCTCTGGCTGAAATAGTTTCATCTGGTGATTCAGTGACCGATGCGGCTGATGTCGGTGGTTTAGTTGGTCTGTGGGAAACAGAGAAACACTACGGAGACACTTGATCAGACCAAACATCTGTAGCTCATGGGGTTCAACAGACATGTAAAAAATATGCTAAAATAGTCATGATGAGAGATGAAGATCAAACTAAGAGCAGAGTGGAACATGAACTGTAAAACAGACTTGATTCACACATCGCTGGAGCTTCTTGTAAACTCTTACACTCATATTCACTCTTATTACAGTTAATAAACTCTTGTAAACGGTTGGTCTGATTTCACTCCATGGGTCTGATGGTGATGTCTCTTCTTTGTTGTTCATTTCTTGTGGATGTGATGTCATAAACCAGCACAGCAACAGCAGCCACGCCCACCACTGCAGCGATGACCAATCGGATCACAGCTTCTAAAGTATCACAACAACGGATACAGTCAGAAAAGAAAAAGAGTACAGAATCTGCATTTAGGGTCTCTTTTAATTTATGTGATTATTATTTAAATTTAGTAGAGCACTCTTAAAATTTTACTCATGTGGGTTATTATGATAGTTCTATGTATTAATATTCATTTTAGGCTGTGTTTGGGCAAAACAATAATGTGATTTTAGACTCAGCTTTTTAAAACCTTGCATTACTGATTTAGATGTGGCATGTTAATTAAAAGTGGACTATGTAATATCACTGTTGATATGAGAGATCAGCCAAAGAAACGGTAACAGAATTTCACAGAGTCAGAAATCTCACAGCTGACGTACCTGTACCTGGACTGAGATTCTCTGTTCATGACAATACAGAGTAGTGATGGGAAGTTCGGATCATTTTACCGACTCGGTCCTTTAAGTCTCGTTCAGCAAAATGAACGAATCTTTTTTCGAGTCATTTCGTTCATTTCGTTCATTTTAGCAAAATATAATTCAAATGTTATGTGTTACTTTCCAAACACATCTACTACTTATGCAAACGTTTATCACACTACAAACAATACAAAACTATGCTATAAGAAACAGAAAATATTACTTAATTGTTTACCTGGGTCTTTAGTCTATGATTAGCGCACCACCTCTTATCTGACAAGTGTTCGGGTTTGAGTCGTTCGTTCATCACGTGACAGCCCCATACGCTTAACCAATGCAGCCTGAGCCGGAAAGAGAATTGATTAGTTCTTCTATATCGAGTCTCGGGTTTGAGTCGTTCGTTCATCACGTGACAGCCCCATACGCTTAACCAATGCAGCGTGAGCCGGAAAGAGAATTGATTAGTTCATCTCTCGAGTCTCGGGTTTGAGTCGTTCGTTCATCACGTGACAGCCCCATACGCTTAATCAATGCAGCCTGAGCCGGAAAGAGACTTGATTAGTTCTTCAATCGAGTCTCGGGTTTGAGTCGTTCGTTCATCACGTGACAGCTCCATACGCTTAACCAATGCAGCCTGAGCCGGAAAGAGAATTGATTAGTTCACCTCTCGAGTCTCGGGTTTGAGTCGTTCGTTCATCACGTGACAGCCCCATACGCTTAACCAATGCAGCGTGAGCCGGAAAGAGAATTGATTTGTTCACCTCTCGAGTCTCGGGTTTGAGTCGTTCGTTCATCACGTGACAGCCCCATACGCTTAACCAATGCAGCGTGAGCCGGAAAGAGAATTGATTAGTTCTTCGATCGAGTCTCGGGTTTGAGTCGTTCGTTCATCACGTGACAGCCCCATACGCTTAACCAATGCAGCGTGAGCCGGAAAGAGAATTGATTTGTTCACCTCTCGAGTCTCGGGTTTGAGTCGTTCGTTCATCACGTGACAGCCCCATACACTTAACCAATGCAGCCTGAGCCGGAAAGAGAATTGATTAGTTCTTCTATATCGAGTCTCGGGTTTGAGTCGTTCGTTCATCACGTGACAGCCCCATACGCTTAACCAATGCAGCCTGAGCTGGAAAGAGAATTGATTAGTTCGTCTATATCGAGTCTCGGGTTTGAGTCGTTCGTTCATCACGTGACAGCCCCATACGCTTAACCAATGCAGCCTGAGCCGGAAAGAGAATTGATTAGTTCACCTCTCGAGTCTCGGGTTTGAGTCGTTCGTTCATCACGTGACAGCCCCATACACTTAACCAATGCAGCCTGAGCCGGAAAGAGAATTGATTAGTTCTTCTATATCGAGTCTCGGGTTTGAGTCGTTCGTTCATCACGTGACAGCCCCATACGCTTAACCAATGCAGCCTGAGCTGGAAAGAGAATTGATTAGTTCGTCTATATCGAGTCTCGGGTTTGAGTCGTTCGTTCATCACGTGACAGCCCCATACGCTTAACCAATGCAGCCTGAGCCGGAAAGAGAATTGATTAGTTCACCTCTCGAGTCTCGGGTTTGAGTCGTTCGTTCATCACGTGACAGCCCCATACGCTTAACCAATGCAGCCTGAGCTGGAAAGAGAATTGATTAGTTCTTCTATATCGAGTCTCGGGTTTGAGTCGTTCGTTCATCACGTGACAGCCCCATGCACTTAACCAATGCAGCGTGAGCCGGAAATAGAATTGATTAGTTCGTCTATATCGAGTCTCGGGTTTGAGTCGTTCGTTCATCACGTGACAGCCCCATACGCTTAACCAATGCAGCCTGAGCCGGAAAGAGAATTGATTAGCTCTTCTATATCGAGTCTCGGGTTTGAGTCGTTCGTTCATCACGTGACAGCCCCATACGCTTAACCAATGCAGTCTGAGCCGGAAAGAGAATTGATTAGTTCGTCTATATCGAGTCTCGGGTTTGAGTCGTTCGTTCATCACGTGACAGCCCCATACGCTTAACCAATGCAGTCTGAGCCGGAAAGAGAATTGATTAGCTCTTCTATATCGAGTCTCGGGTTTGAGTCGTTCGTTCATCACGTGACAGCCCCATACGCTTAACCAATGCAGCGTGAGCCGGAAATAGAATTGATTAGTTCGTCTATATCGAGTCTCGGGTTTGATTCGTTCGTTCATCACGTGACAGCCCCATACGCTTAACCAATGCAGCCTGAGCCGGAAAGAGAATTGATTAGTTCGTCTATATCGAGTCTCGGGTTTGAGTCGTTCGTTCATCACGTGACAGCCCCATACGCTTAACCAATGCAGCCTGAGCCGGAAAGAGAATTGATTAGTTCTTCTATATCGAGTCTCGGGTTTGAGTCGTTCGTTCATCACGTGACAGCCCCATACGCTTAACCAATGCAGCCTGAGCCGGAAAGAGAATTGATTAGTTCTTCTATATCGAGTCTCGGGTTTGAGTTGTTCGTTCATCACGTGACAGCCCCATACGCTTAACCAATGCAGTCTGAGCCGGAAAGAGAATTGATTAGCTCTTCTATATCGAGTCTCGGGTTTGAGTCGTTCGTTCATCACGTGACAGCCCCATACGCTTAACCAATGCAGCGTGAGCCGGAAATAGAATTGATTAGTTCGTCTATATCGAGTCTCGGGTTTGATTCGTTCGTTCATCACGTGACAGCCCCATACGCTTAACCAATGCAGCCTGAGCCGGAAAGAGAATTGATTAGTTCGTCTATATCGAGTCTCGGGTTTGAGTCGTTCGTTCATCACGTGACAGCCCCATACGCTTAACCAATGCAGCCTGAGCCGGAAAGAGAATTGATTAGTTCTTCTATATCGAGTCTCGGGTTTGAGTCGTTCGTTCATCACGTGACAGCCCCATACGCTTAACCAATGCAGCCTGAGCCGGAAAGAGAATTGATTAGTTCTTCTATATCGAGTCTCGGGTTTGAGTTGTTCGTTCATCACGTGACAGCCCCATACGCTTAACCAATGCAGCCTGAGCCGGAAAGAGAATTGATTAGTTCTTCTATATCGAGTCTCGGGTTTGAGTCGTTCGTTCATCACGTGACAGCCCCATACGCTTAACCAATGCAGCCTGAGCCGGAAAGAGAATTGATTAGTTCTTCGATCGAGTCTCGGGTTTGAGTCGTTCGTTCATCATGTGACAGCCCCATACACTTAACCAATGCAGCCTGAGCCAGAAAGAGAATTGATTAGTTCTTGATCGAGTCTCGGGTTTGAGTCGTTCGTTCATCAAGTGACAGCCCCATACGCTTAACCAATGCAGTCTGAGCCGGAAAGAGAATTGATTAGTTCGTCTATCGAGTCTCGGGTTTGAGTCGTTCGTTCATCACGTGACAGCCTCATACACTTAACCAATGCAGCCTGAGCCGGAAAGAGAATTGATTAGTTCTTGATCGAGTCTCGGGTTTGAGTCGTTCGTTCATCACGTGACAGCCCCATACGCTTAACCAATGCAGCCTGAGCCGGAAAGAGAATTGATTAGTTCGTCTATCGAGTCTCGGGTTTGAGTCGTTCGTTCATCACGTGACAGCCCCATACACTTAACCAATGCAGCCTGAGCCGGAAAGAGAATTGATTAGTTCTTGATCGAGTCTCGGGTTTGAGTCGTTCGTTCATCACGTGACAGCCCCATACGCTTAACCAATGCAGCCTGAGCCGGAAAGAGAATTGATTAGTTCGTCTATCGAGTCTCGGGTTTGAGTCGTTCGTTCATCACGTGACAGCCCCATACGCTTAACCAATGCAGTCTGAGCCGGAAAGAGAATTGATTAGTTCGTCTATATCGAGTCTCGGGTTTGAGTCGTTCGTTCATCACGTGACAGCCCCATACGCTTAACCAATGCAGTCTGAGCCGGAAAGAGAATTGATTAGCTCTTCTATATCGAGTCTCGGGTTTGAGTCGTTCGTTCATCACGTGACAGCCCCATACGCTTAACCAATGCAGCGTGAGCCGGAAATAGAATTGATTAGTTCGTCTATATCGAGTCTCGGGTTTGATTCGTTCGTTCATCACGTGACAGCCCCATACGCTTAACCAATGCAGCCTGAGCCGGAAAGAGAATTGATTAGTTCGTCTATATCGAGTCTCGGGTTTGAGTCGTTCGTTCATCACGTGACAGCCCCATACGCTTAACCAATGCAGCCTGAGCCGGAAAGAGAATTGATTAGTTCTTCTATATCGAGTCTCGGGTTTGAGTCGTTCGTTCATCACGTGACAGCCCCATACGCTTAACCAATGCAGCCTGAGCCGGAAAGAGAATTGATTAGTTCTTCTATATCGAGTCTCGGGTTTGAGTTGTTCGTTCATCACGTGACAGCCCCATACGCTTAACCAATGCAGCCTGAGCCGGAAAGAGAATTGATTAGTTCTTCTATATCGAGTCTCGGGTTTGAGTCGTTCGTTCATCACGTGACAGCCCCATACACTTAACCAATGCAGTCTGAGCCGGAAAGAGAATTGATTAGTTCGTCTATATCGAGTCTCGGGTTTGAGTCGTTCGTTCATCACGTGACAGCCCCATACGCTTAACCAATGCAGCCTGAGCCGGAAAGAGAATTGATTAGCTCTTCTATATCGAGTCTCGGGTTTGAGTCGTTCGTTCATCACGTGACAGCCCCATACGCTTAACCAATGCAGCCTGAGCCGGAAAGAGAATTGATTAGCTCTTCTATATCGAGTCTCGGGTTTGAGTCGTTCGTTCATCACGTGACAGCCCCATACGCTTAACCAATGCAGTCTGAGCCGGAAAGAGAATTGATTAGTTCGTCTATATCGAGTCTCGGGTTTGAGTCGTTCGTTCATCACGTGACAGCCCCATACGCTTAACCAATGCAGTCTGAGCCGGAAAGAGAATTGATTAGCTCTTCTATATCGAGTCTCGGGTTTGAGTCGTTCGTTCATCACGTGACAGCCCCATACGCTTAACCAATGCAGCGTGAGCCGGAAATAGAATTGATTAGTTCGTCTATATCGAGTCTCGGGTTTGATTCGTTCGTTCATCACGTGACAGCCCCATACGCTTAACCAATGCAGCCTGAGCCGGAAAGAGAATTGATTAGTTCGTCTATATCGAGTCTCGGGTTTGAGTCGTTCGTTCATCACGTGACAGCCCCATACGCTTAACCAATGCAGCCTGAGCCGGAAAGAGAATTGATTAGTTCTTCTATATCGAGTCTCGGGTTTGAGTCGTTCGTTCATCACGTGACAGCCCCATACGCTTAACCAATGCAGCCTGAGCCGGAAAGAGAATTGATTAGTTCTTCTATATCGAGTCTCGGGTTTGAGTTGTTCGTTCATCACGTGACAGCCCCATACGCTTAACCAATGCAGCCTGAGCCGGAAAGAGAATTGATTAGTTCTTCTATATCGAGTCTCGGGTTTGAGTCGTTCGTTCATCACGTGACAGCCCCATACGCTTAACCAATGCAGCCTGAGCCGGAAAGAGAATTGATTAGTTCGTCTATATCGAGTCTCGGGTTTGAGTCGTTCGTTCATCACGTGACAGCCCCATACGCTTAACCAATGCAGTCTGAGCCGGAAAGAGAATTGATTAGCTCTTCTATATCGAGTCTCGGGTTTGAGTCGTTCGTTCATCACGTGACAGCCCCATACGCTTAACCAATGCAGCGTGAGCCGGAAATAGAATTGATTAGTTCGTCTATATCGAGTCTCGGGTTTGATTCGTTCGTTCATCACGTGACAGCCCCATACGCTTAACCAATGCAGCCTGAGCCGGAAAGAGAATTGATTAGTTCGTCTATATCGAGTCTCGGGTTTGAGTCGTTCGTTCATCACGTGACAGCCCCATACGCTTAACCAATGCAGCCTGAGCCGGAAAGAGAATTGATTAGTTCTTCTATATCGAGTCTCGGGTTTGAGTCGTTCGTTCATCACGTGACAGCCCCATACGCTTAACCAATGCAGCCTGAGCCGGAAAGAGAATTGATTAGTTCTTCTATATCGAGTCTCGGGTTTGAGTTGTTCGTTCATCACGTGACAGCCCCATACGCTTAACCAATGCAGTCTGAGCCGGAAAGAGAATTGATTAGCTCTTCTATATCGAGTCTCGGGTTTGAGTCGTTCGTTCATCACGTGACAGCCCCATACGCTTAACCAATGCAGCGTGAGCCGGAAATAGAATTGATTAGTTCGTCTATATCGAGTCTCGGGTTTGATTCGTTCGTTCATCACGTGACAGCCCCATACGCTTAACCAATGCAGCCTGAGCCGGAAAGAGAATTGATTAGTTCGTCTATATCGAGTCTCGGGTTTGAGTCGTTCGTTCATCACGTGACAGCCCCATACGCTTAACCAATGCAGCCTGAGCCGGAAAGAGAATTGATTAGTTCTTCTATATCGAGTCTCGGGTTTGAGTCGTTCGTTCATCACGTGACAGCCCCATACGCTTAACCAATGCAGCCTGAGCCGGAAAGAGAATTGATTAGTTCTTCTATATCGAGTCTCGGGTTTGAGTTGTTCGTTCATCACGTGACAGCCCCATACGCTTAACCAATGCAGCCTGAGCCGGAAAGAGAATTGATTAGTTCTTCTATATCGAGTCTCGGGTTTGAGTCGTTCGTTCATCACGTGACAGCCCCATACGCTTAACCAATGCAGCCTGAGCCGGAAAGAGAATTGATTAGTTCTTCGATCGAGTCTCGGGTTTGAGTCGTTCGTTCATCATGTGACAGCCCCATACACTTAACCAATGCAGCCTGAGCCAGAAAGAGAATTGATTAGTTCTTGATCGAGTCTCGGGTTTGAGTCGTTCGTTCATCAAGTGACAGCCCCATACGCTTAACCAATGCAGTCTGAGCCGGAAAGAGAATTGATTAGTTCGTCTATCGAGTCTCGGGTTTGAGTCGTTCGTTCATCACGTGACAGCCTCATACACTTAACCAATGCAGCCTGAGCCGGAAAGAGAATTGATTAGTTCTTGATCGAGTCTCGGGTTTGAGTCGTTCGTTCATCACGTGACAGCCCCATACGCTTAACCAATGCAGCCTGAGCCGGAAAGAGAATTGATTAGTTCGTCTATCGAGTCTCGGGTTTGAGTCGTTCGTTCATCACGTGACAGCCCCATACACTTAACCAATGCAGCCTGAGCCGGAAAGAGAATTGATTAGTTCTTGATCGAGTCTCGGGTTTGAGTCGTTCGTTCATCACGTGACAGCCCCATACGCTTAACCAATGCAGCCTGAGCCGGAAAGAGAATTGATTAGTTCGTCTATCGAGTCTCGGGTTTGAGTCGTTCGTTCATCACGTGACAGCCCCATACGCTTAACCAATGCAGTCTGAGCCGGAAAGAGAATTGATTAGTTCGTCTATATCGAGTCTCGGGTTTGAGTCGTTCGTTCATCACGTGACAGCCCCATACGCTTAACCAATGCAGTCTGAGCCGGAAAGAGAATTGATTAGCTCTTCTATATCGAGTCTCGGGTTTGAGTCGTTCGTTCATCACGTGACAGCCCCATACGCTTAACCAATGCAGCGTGAGCCGGAAATAGAATTGATTAGTTCGTCTATATCGAGTCTCGGGTTTGATTCGTTCGTTCATCACGTGACAGCCCCATACGCTTAACCAATGCAGCCTGAGCCGGAAAGAGAATTGATTAGTTCGTCTATATCGAGTCTCGGGTTTGAGTCGTTCGTTCATCACGTGACAGCCCCATACGCTTAACCAATGCAGCCTGAGCCGGAAAGAGAATTGATTAGTTCTTCTATATCGAGTCTCGGGTTTGAGTCGTTCGTTCATCACGTGACAGCCCCATACGCTTAACCAATGCAGCCTGAGCCGGAAAGAGAATTGATTAGTTCTTCTATATCGAGTCTCGGGTTTGAGTTGTTCGTTCATCACGTGACAGCCCCATACGCTTAACCAATGCAGCCTGAGCCGGAAAGAGAATTGATTAGTTCTTCTATATCGAGTCTCGGGTTTGAGTCGTTCGTTCATCACGTGACAGCCCCATACACTTAACCAATGCAGTCTGAGCCGGAAAGAGAATTGATTAGTTCGTCTATATCGAGTCTCGGGTTTGAGTCGTTCGTTCATCACGTGACAGCCCCATACGCTTAACCAATGCAGCCTGAGCCGGAAAGAGAATTGATTAGCTCTTCTATATCGAGTCTCGGGTTTGAGTCGTTCGTTCATCACGTGACAGCCCCATACGCTTAACCAATGCAGCCTGAGCCGGAAAGAGAATTGATTAGCTCTTCTATATCGAGTCTCGGGTTTGAGTCGTTCGTTCATCACGTGACAGCCCCATACGCTTAACCAATGCAGTCTGAGCCGGAAAGAGAATTGATTAGTTCGTCTATATCGAGTCTCGGGTTTGAGTCGTTCGTTCATCACGTGACAGCCCCATACGCTTAACCAATGCAGTCTGAGCCGGAAAGAGAATTGATTAGCTCTTCTATATCGAGTCTCGGGTTTGAGTCGTTCGTTCATCACGTGACAGCCCCATACGCTTAACCAATGCAGCGTGAGCCGGAAATAGAATTGATTAGTTCGTCTATATCGAGTCTCGGGTTTGATTCGTTCGTTCATCACGTGACAGCCCCATACGCTTAACCAATGCAGCCTGAGCCGGAAAGAGAATTGATTAGTTCGTCTATATCGAGTCTCGGGTTTGAGTCGTTCGTTCATCACGTGACAGCCCCATACGCTTAACCAATGCAGCCTGAGCCGGAAAGAGAATTGATTAGTTCTTCTATATCGAGTCTCGGGTTTGAGTCGTTCGTTCATCACGTGACAGCCCCATACGCTTAACCAATGCAGCCTGAGCCGGAAAGAGAATTGATTAGTTCTTCTATATCGAGTCTCGGGTTTGAGTTGTTCGTTCATCACGTGACAGCCCCATACGCTTAACCAATGCAGCCTGAGCCGGAAAGAGAATTGATTAGTTCTTCTATATCGAGTCTCGGGTTTGAGTCGTTCGTTCATCACGTGACAGCCCCATACGCTTAACCAATGCAGCCTGAGCCGGAAAGAGAATTGATTAGTTCTTCGATCGAGTCTCGGGTTTGAGTCGTTCGTTCATCACGTGACAGCCCCATACACTTAACCAATGCAGCCTGAGCCAGAAAGAGAATTGATTAGTTCTTGATCGAGTCTCGGGTTTGAGTCGTTCGTTCATCAAGTGACAGCCCCATACGCTTAACCAATGCAGCGTGAGCCGGAAAGAGAATTGATTAGTTCTTGATCGAGTCTCGGGTTTGAGTCGTTCGTTCATCACGTGACAGCCCCATACGCTTAACCAATGCAGCCTGAGCCGGAAAGAGAATTGATTAGTTCTTCTATATCGAGTCTCGGGTTTGAGTCGTTCGTTCATCAAGTGACAGCCCCATACGCTTAACCAATGCAGCGTGAGCCGGAAAGAGAATTGATTAGTTCGTCTATATCGAGTCTCGGGTTTGAGTCGTTCGTTCATCACGTGACAGCCCCATACGCTTAACCAATGCAGCCTGAGCCGGAAAGAGAATTGATTAGTTCTTCTATATCGAGTCTCGGGTTTGAGTCGTTCGTTCATCACGTGACAGCCCCATACGCTTAACCAATGCAGCCTGAGCCGGAAAGAGAATTGATTAGTTCTTCTATATCGAGTCTCGGGTTTGAGTTGTTCGTTCATCACGTGACAGCCCCATACGCTTAACCAATGCAGCCTGAGCCGGAAAGAGAATTGATTAGTTCTTCTATATCGAGTCTCGGGTTTGAGTCGTTCGTTCATCACGTGACAGCCCCATACGCTTAACCAATGCAGCCTGAGCCGGAAAGAGAATTGATTAGTTCTTCGATCGAGTCTCGGGTTTGAGTCGTTCGTTCATCACGTGACAGCCCCATACACTTAACCAATGCAGCCTGAGCCAGAAAGAGAATTGATTAGTTCTTGATCGAGTCTCGGGTTTGAGTCGTTCGTTCATCAAGTGACAGCCCCATACGCTTAACCAATGCAGCGTGAGCCGGAAAGAGAATTGATTAGTTCTTGATCGAGTCTCGGGTTTGAGTCGTTCGTTCATCACGTGACAGCCCCATACGCTTAACCAATGCAGTCTGAGCCGGAAAGAGAATTGATTAGTTCGTCTATCGAGTCTCGGGTTTGAGTCGTTCGTTCATCACGTGACAGCCCCATACGCTTAACCAATGCAGCCTGAGCCGGAAAGAGAATTGATTAGTTCTTGATCGAGTCTCGGGTTTGAGTCGTTCGTTCATCACGTGACAGCCCCATACGCTTAACCAATGCAGCCTGAGCCGGAAAGAGAATTGATTAGTTCGTCTATCGAGTCTCGGGTTTGAGTCGTTCGTTCATCACGTGACAGCCCCATACGCTTAACCAATGCAGCCTGAGCCGGAAAGAGAATTGATTAGTTCTTCTATATCGAGTCTCGGGTTTGAGTCGTTCGTTCTTTTGTCACGTGACCACTTGCCGGATCAGTACATATCAAATAGGCTACCATAAAGTAAAACTGTATTTTTTGTATGTTGGATCATATTTAAGAATTATCATAAAATTATCAAAATATGTGTAATAAGCATTTTCCTAGAAATAAAAATGGTCTGTTCATTTTATTTATTTTAAAGCTTATTTATTTTATTATAAAAAAAAGCCTAGTTGTGCAGTATTTTGTTTTAGTTTTTTAAGGCTCTGTGGCTTTAGTATATTTTAATTTTCTTGTATTTTTTATTTAAATAGTTTAAATTCATTTTGGAATAGTTATCCTCTTTGCTATAGCTTTTTCTGGCACAAAAATAAACAATAAAAAAAACTATTCAGGAGTGTGTACAGAGTGTTAATGTCTAAAGTGTCATATGTTACAAAAGTATAGTAAGTAACACTATAGTCCAATCTAAAGGGTTAACTCAAAAGACATAAATACAACAAGGTATTGTATTTTATGAAGATTAGACTAAAAAAATAAAAATAAAAACAAAGCATAACAAGTCAAGTCTGCTTTATTGTCAATTCTTCCACATGTACAGCACATACATACAGAGAACTGTTACTCTCAGACCCTTGGTGCATACAGTTAACATTTAAGACACTGACAGTAGACGTTCAAATACAGATAAATACAGTTTAAACATATGTACATACAACTATACAGATATACAAATGAGGACGTTTGTAGAAAAATAAAAAAGAGATAAAGTGGCTTAAGGCACATGGCAGAATAGATAGAGTGCAAACCAGTTAAATAAAACAAAACTGTGCAGATATATGTGTAGTGCAAGAAGAGCTTAACCAACTCGTTATTATCTTTTTTTACCACATGGTGTTATGGAAAAGAACCATGTGACAGAAATTAAAAGCAATAATTTGAGACCAGAAAAGCATCACATAACTGTAAGAGTAAATAATAATACTAATAATTCTAATAATAATAATAATGACTATACACCCGTTTGTAAGGAAGGTTGTAAATTAACTAATTTCTCTGTCCAAAACTGTCACGTCACGTGACAAAAGAACGAACGACTCAAACCCGAGACTCGATATAGAAGAACTAATCAATTCTCTTTCCGGCTCAGGCTGCATTGGTTAAGCGTATGGGGCTGTCACGTGATGAACGAACGACTCAAACCCGAGACTCGATATAGACGAACTAATCAATTCTCTTTCCGGCTCAGGCTGCATTGGTTAAGCGTATGGGGCTGTCACGTGATGAACGAACGACTCAAACCCGAGACTCGATATAGACGAACTAATCAATTCTCTTTCCGGCTCAGGCTGCATTGGTTAAGCGTATGGGGCTGTCACTTGATGAACGAACGACTCAAACCCGAGACTCGATATAGAAGAACTAATCAATTCTCTTTCCGGCTCAGGCTGCATTGGTTAAGCGTATGGGGCTGTCACGTGATGAACGAACGACTCAAACCCGAGACTCGATATAGAAGAACTAATCAATTCTCTTTCCGGCTCAGGCTGCATTGGTTAAGCGTATGGGGCTGTCACGTGATGAACGAACGACTCAAACCCGAGACTCGATATAGAAGAACTAATCAATTCTCTTTCCGGCTCAGGCTGCATTGGTTAAGCGTATGGGGCTGTCACGTGATGAACGAACGACTCAAACCCGAGACTCGATATAGAAGAACTAATCACTTCTCTTTCCGGCTCAGGCTGCATTGGTTAAGCGTATGGGGCTGTCACGTGATGAACGAACGACTCAAACCCGAGACTCGATATAGACGAACTAATCAATTCTCTTTCCGGCTCAGGCTGCATTGGTTAAGCGTATGGGGCTGTCACGTGATGAACGAACGACTCAAACCCGAGACTCGAGAGGTGAACTAATCAATTCTCTTTCCGGCTCAGGCTGCATTGGTTAAGCGTATGGGGCTGTCACGTGATGAACGAACGACTCAAACCCGAGACTCGATATAGAAGAACTAATCAATTCTCTTTCCGGCTCAGGCTGCATTGGTTAAGCGAATGGGGCTGTCACGTGATGAACGAACGACTCAAACCCGAGACTCGATATAGAAGAACTAATCAATTCTCTTTCCGGCTCAGGCTGCATTGGTTAAGCGTATGGGGCTGTCACGTGATGAACGAACGACTCAAACCCGAGACTCGATATAGAAGAACTAATCAATTCTCTTTCCGGCTCAGGCTGCATTGGTTAAGCGTATGGGGCTGTCACGTGATGAACGAACGACTCAAACCCGAGACTCGATATAGAAGAACTAATCAATTCTCTTTCCGGCTCAGGCTGCATTGGTTAAGCGTATGGGGCTGTCACGTGATGAACGAACGACTCAAACCCGAGACTCGATATAGACGAACTAATCAATTCTCTTTCCGGCTCAGACTGCATTGGTTAAGCGTATGGGGCTGTCACGTGATGAACGAACGACTCAAACCCGAACACTCGATATAGAAGAACTAATCAAGTCTCTTTCCGGCTCAGGCTGCATTGGTTAAGCGTATGGGGCTGTCACGTGATGAACGAACGACTCAAACCCGAGACTCGATATAGAAGAACTAATCAATTCTCTTTCCAGCTCAGGCTGCATTGGTTAAGCGTATGGGGCTGTCACGTGATGAACGAACGACTCAAACCCGAGACTCGAGAGGTGAACTAATCAATTCTCTTTCCGGCTCAGGCTGCATTGGTTAAGCGTATGGGGCTGTCACGTGATGAACGAACGACTCAAACCCGAGACTCGATATAGAAGAACTAATCAATTCTCTTTCCGGCTCAGGCTGCATTGGTTAAGCGTATGGGGCTGTCACGTGATGAACGAACGACTCAAACCCGAGACTTGATATAGAAGAACTAATCAATTCTCTTTCCAGCTCAGGCTGCATTGGTTAAGCGTATGGGGCTGTCACGTGATGAACGAACGACTCAAACCCGAGACTCGATATAGAAGAACTAATCAATTCTCTTTCCAGCTCAGGCTGCATTGGTTAAGCGTATGGGGCTGTCACGTGATGAACGAACGACTCAAACCCGAGACTCGAGAGGTGAACTAATCAATTCTCTTTCCGGCTCAGGCTGCATTGGTTAAGCGTATGGGGCTGTCACGTGATGAACGAACGACTCAAACCCGAGACTCGATATAGAAGAACTAATCAATTCTCTTTCCGGCTCAGGCTGCATTGGTTAAGCGTATGGGGCTGTCACAAGATGAACGAACGACTCAAACCCGAGAATGCTGTATAATGCGCATGCGCGACTGAACGAATCACTCCCCGAGACGACTCGTTCTTCCCGAGTCACATTAAAGATTCGTTCAAAATGAACGAATCGTTCAAGAACGACCCATCACTACTCCCCACTCTCCAAGAACTGTACTTATCCAGAGTGAGCAAAAGGGCTGGTAAAATCACTCTGGGCCCCTCACATCCAGCACACTTCCTCTTTGAACTGTTACCGTCTGGTCGACGCTACAGAGCTCTGAGCACCAGAACGACCAGACACAGGAACAGTTTCTTCCCTCAGTCAATACATCTCATGAACACTTAATAAATAAACGTAGAACACACAACTAATACATTACCCATTCACCACACTCACTTATTTTATTTTTATTTTCTCATTTCTAATTTGCACATACTTGACCTGTACATACATAGTTGTCTATATTATATATTATATATTGTGTATTTTTTATTTTTTTGCTGCTTTGTACACTGGTTATTGGCTATTTCTGTTATTTTGTTTTATTACCTGTGTCCTGTCCTGTTACTGTCCTTCTGTTGCACTGTGGAGCTTCTGTCACTACAACAAATTCCTTGTATGTGTAAACATACTTGGCCAATAAAGCTCATTCTGATTCTGATTCTGACTTGCTTGTGTCTTGAAAGTAAGGTCTTGGTTCCTCCTCTGGTGAAATCAGCTGCTGAGTTCATGGGTGGAATAAACATATGGCAGGACTTTTACTTTCTGACCCCTGGATTGTCCACCTCTGGTTATTAATAAGTGGAGCTGGTGATGCTGGTTGTTTAGATCTTGAGATTTAATGTATTTTATTTCAGTTAGTTGTTGTTCTTGTGTTTCTGTTTTCTGTCAGTGATTCTGGTTGTTAACAGCAGGTGTTCATCACTAATGCTCAATCAGCACTTAATTAATCACTTAATTACTTAGTGAACTCAACTGAAATAAGTTCAGAGCACTCATAATTGTTAGTTTTAAAAAACCTAAATGGGTTAAGGTAATAAGTTTCATCAAACGGTTTGAGTTAGCTTAACTTGTCGAGTTTTTAAGGCAATCAGTTTACTCAAACAGTTTGAATCACCCTAACTTGTTGGGTTTTACAGTGTGTGTAGCACAGAATAGGCTCACTAGCTGTGGGAGCACTGGGCGGTGAAATCCTCACGGGGGAGGATTCATGCTCAACACCTCATCAATCAAACTCACAGTCCTCTGTTCTTCACATCTGTCTTCACAGACATCTACACTCTTCTTATATTAGGCTGGATGGTAAACAGTCAAGGACTATGTTTTGTGCTTTTGCTGTGTTTGGTTTGAGCTTGTGGCGTCTGGCTGGTAAGTTATGAACGTGTTTTCTTGTCATTTTAGTGGAGACTTTAGACTTTTTACATGATAAAACATTCTGCCCTTGATCTACATATGAAAACAATGATATTAAAAATATTATTGTGTAGTTTCAGTTAACTGTCCAATAACCCATGTGCTTTTAGTTTCCTTTAAAAGCTGTAATTATTTGGATTGCTCTATTTGTATTTACACTAAATGACCCGTTTGTCATAATAAACAGAACTAGAGACAAAAGAGTAGGAAGAGTTTGTTAGTCTAGTAGTGCTGTCAGTCACAACACAAGGACAGATTAGCAGCGGCGTACTCCCTCCACCAGCCTCCAACCTTCATGTTATCTCCTCCATATATAGAGCAGCTTGAAATGTCATTTCAGGAGGCTGTTTAAAGCTTGGGTCGAGTCTCAGACAGCGAGTCAAATGTTGGCCCATAGCATCTGTTCATCTTTACCTCTTTGAATAATTTTATATGAACTCGTGAAATCACTTATTAAGCACAGAAAGAATTGATGATGAGTGTCTGTTGGTACTTCTGCTTCTGCTACTTCTGTTTTGTTTTTATTTTTTAAAACAAAGATCCAGTTCTTGATCTGCAAACATGCACATCTCTTTAGGCCTCATTTCAATGTAGTTTTTTAATTTTGTGTGTGTGTGTGTAATAAATATTTTAATTAATAAAACTTGTTCAGTCATCATTACGAACTATTATAAAGTTATTTGAGAAATTCCTGTTCTTGATTGTTCTCTAGACGGGACAGATGAAGTGTCAGTGATGGAGGGAGAATCTGTGACTCTAAACACTGGTGTTACTGAAGTACAGAAATATCATCTGATTCGGTGGAAGTTTGGAGAAACTCGAATAGCTGAAATCAACAGGCTTTCCAAAAGCAGCTACGTATATAACACTGATGATGATAAAACACTCAAAGACAGACTGCAGCTGGACCCTCAGACTGGATCTCTGACCATCACAAACACCAGAACCACAGACTCTGGACTCTATCAACTAATGCTCTCCAGCGATGAGACCAGATACAAGAGTTTCAGAGTCACAGTCTCCAGTGAGTAGAGAATTACTGTCAGTCTCCTTCACTATTGTTTGAAATGTTTGATCAAAGTCACTGACATTTATTCTTTTATAACTGACACTCATTCACTCACTGACAATCATTCACTGTGGTATCCTTCGTGTAAATAACAGAGATAGATATGGTGAAACTACTTTTTCACTTTTTTCCTCTCATTCACACACCTCAAACTTCCCACTTCTCTTTCTCAACATGTTTCTATTATCGGTACATTTCAACATTGCATATAAAATAACAATATTCTCAACAAAACACCATACATGTTTTATTGACAGCTTTAATGATAAAGATTAGTAAAGATTTAAAGTAATATAGTAAGAAATATTGGCACAATAACATGACAGTAAGATCTGTCATTATCAGAAACTACTACACAAAGTTCTTCATCACCAGAAGCTTCATCAAGCTCCAGTTGTGTGTCGTCCAGCTGTGCGGTGAACAATTCAACGATCAAACACACAGAGAATCTCAGTCCAGGTCCAGGTCCAGGTCCAGGTACGTCAGCTGTGAGATTACTGCCTTCAGTCAAAGCCTCTGAAAGCTGTTCCTTTTGTATCAGTCGCTGTGTGTTTGACTGTAAAGCTCATGTCTTAATCCCAGCTCAAATCCAATACATGTCAAAAAGCTTTTATACTATGTTGATCTGAGTTTATGCCCTAATCGTGTTTATTTTTGCCAGCTAATCTCTCACGTCAACTGTAATGGACAAGCACAACTGACAAATAACATGTCAGTGAACTTTTAGGTTAAAGAGTATTTTATCCCCCTTTTTCTTCAATGCAGGAGTAAGTCTATGGGTGAGACTTCTGGTTCATTAGACTCTATAGATAAATAACGAGGAGAATAACATGCAGAAAACGGTAAAACTGTTTACTCTACAAACCAGTCTGTTCAGAATTAAGATAATACATTAAAATAATATGATAAGACACCAGTTTTCAATATCAAGCAGCATAACGAACTGTTTTGTACAGCTAAAAATAGCTGGAAGTGGATGAGACCCATAGAATTTACTAATGGCCCATTATTACAGCAAGAAAAAGGTGGATAGAAAAGTGTAAATATTTTAGGTCCTGTAACTGGTCAACATTGAAGTTTTTCTTTATAATTATAATCACCCTTAATTTGTTTATAGTTCACTGTAATAATCCTATGGGGTGATAAATGAACTTGTATATCAGTCGGTTAGCATACAGCCTTTTTTTCTATTTTAAAACAGTGTTGATCTGTGCTGCTGCAGCTGCTGGATCTCTGTTGATTTTAGCTGCTGTCGGGATCTTCTGGATCTGCAGGAAACACAGAAAAACAGACCAACAGGGTAAGTATTACCTACTGTTGATACATTAGTAGAATAAATGTTATGTTATTAACATGAATGATGGGAGAAAACTGAAGAAACTGCAACAATAATTCTCAAACCTGATTTTATTCAGTGCTGTATTGTTGTCACACATCTGTCATTATTGTTGAAGCAGATCAGACTCGTGAGGAAGAAATCACATACGCAGATCCAACATTCTACAAAAGAAAAGCACAGAAATCAGTAAGCTCATTCTCTATTATTTCAGCACTGAGATTTACGTGTGTGTACGAGTGCAACCATGTGCTCTGTTTGTGTTTCTGTGTAATGGACGATCACATACACAACAGCACAAGATCAGAAACATTAGATGTGTTTTTAATCTTTCTAATACATGATCAGTAATACCTTGATAAGCACATCTATGACATGAACGTGTTTGTGTTTTATTACAGAGAGCTCAAGGGGAGGAGGATGTGGTGTATGCTGGAGTCGCTGTGAGACGCTGATCAAACTCAGTCTGCTTAAGGGTTACAATTTTTCTGGAACCCAAATACACTTAGATGTTATTAAGATTATCTTAAGAAGTACTAAAGAACAATTTTAAGTATATTAAGTACAAAACTAGTGCATGGAAATAGTAATACATAATGGAAGTGCTTTTTTTTTTCTTCTCCTGGGGGCTCACACACAGACGTTTGACTATTAAGGATCTCATGGTCTCCATACTAAGATAATGATATTTAGTAAATCTAACCCTCACATAATACAGTTGACCTCATTCAAAAAAAGCATGTTATTTGATTATAATGTGTCATGAATGTATTTTATCTCAGGGCTTTTGAGCAGTGCTGTTGTTTTGTGCATATCTGTATTGTTTTCAGATGGTACTGTAGACCCTACAGTTCAGTGTTATGTTCTTTCCAGAACAGCTTTCTCTGGCTGTAACATATTTTACAGCATTATTTCTCAACTCTGGCCCTCAAGGTCCACATTCCTGCAGAGTTTAGCTCCAGCCCTGATTAAATTCACCTGCATGTAACTGTTTCAGTATTCCTGAAGAGCTGGATGAGCTTCTTTGGTGTGTTTGAGTAGGGTTGGAGCTAAACTCTGCAGGAAAGTGAATCTTGAGGGCCAGAGCTGAGAAATGCTGTTTAATAGAGTAAAATGTTGATGTGTAAAATATATTTCAAATTCTTCATATTTTAATACTTCATGATTTGTCAATTTTTTATTTTTTTTTTGTACTACATCCAAATAAACACATAGATATATTATTTTGTTTCATTATTGTGATCTGGGCCAATAAAAACAACCCAACACATGATTTTGTAATATTCTTCAGTTATGCCTCGTTTATACTGAGTGGTACGGTACTGTACAGTACGATTCGGTACGGGTAACCCTGATCAGACTTGCGTTTTCACTGCCAACAGTACCCTTTACTTGATAAGGGTGGTGTATGCCGGAAAGTAGCAATCGACAATAAAGCAAGACAATAAGCACAACTCTGCCTCTTTTGTCAGTTTTAATAAACAATAATAACCATTATAAAAGTATAAAGTACAAAGTATAAGAGTCTTATATAAGAGGAAATAAAGACAAAAGCAAACAATTCACAGCCAAACGTTTGCTACAATGTCAGCGCTGTAACGGTAAAGTTCAAAATAAATATAAAGTTATTTGTGCTCTGTCAAAACGATATGACCAGGAACAAATAATAGATTCATGAGACCGCGAATGCCTGTTAAATATACACAAAACGAACTGATTCTCGTTTAATCACCACAGAGACATCAGAGCCAGCGGTAAATGTCGGAAGGACTAGCCGAGCGCAAGCCTGCTCGAGGCGGATACATGAGCTCTGAGGGCCCGCTGATCACCTGGAGCTTCGACATCAGCATAGCAAATTTACAAATAGGCGCTATTTCTTTATAAATAAACCGCAGATTTGAGTTTTAAACAACTACATTCTCGCCTGAAAAACTCTGAAAAAAAATTACATTTCATGACAGAATAACAGTAATATTTTGAAAATTACGCAAATGATGTTTCACGAGACCACAAGAGCAGACAAATACACATATTAAGAAATGGTTATTGTCTGTGTAAAAATATAATGGTATAAAATACAGTTATATATATTTTGTGTGTATGTGTGTGTGCAGAGCGGAAAGAGTGAAGGAGAAGCATTCCCTTGTATCAAGCAAAAGTGGCTATTCTAGTAAACCAATCAACTTCTGCGGTGAGTTTAGCTCCACGGTACGGTACGGTACGGTACAGTTCGCTATTTTGGTACACAGTAAAATCCCCAGTGTTAAATCAACACTGCTCAGAGTGTATTTGGTCCCACTCTAAATAGAGTTAAATTAACACTGAAGCAGAGTTAAAGTTCATGAGATAATTAAGTGACTAATTAAATGATGATTGAGCATTAGTGATGAACACCTGCTGTTAACGAGCAGAATCACTGAAGAAAAGAGAAACACAAGAACTACAACTGACTTCAGCCACAGATGAAATCAACTGAAATAAAATAAGACATTAAATCTCTGAAGATCTCAGCAGAGGAGGATTAAACAACTCCACAAACAGCAGCACCAGCTTCACTTATTACTAACCAGATTGACTATATTTCTGTCAGACATCTGCAGAAGATCTTATTGAGAATTAACAGAGGATCAGATGTTGATGTTTTATTGGTCAAAAAATGATGCCACTGTCATGGAGGTCAGTGTTTGCTTTAGTTGGACTCTTGACATGTATTAACTTTGAAATAATTTGCTTCTGAGCAGTTGCAATTGTGTTTCACTGCAAACATTTGAACATTGCTGAATCAGAAGCTTGGTTTAGCAGATTATACTTTCTGTTTATAAAGCATTTGTTTAATTAACACAAAGTGGTTTCTCTAGTTCTATGATTGTTCACTAAAATTGATCAACTAATAAAAAGCCAAAACACATTAAACATATGGCGCCACAACACTTCAATAATGAAGAGATTTTTTTTTTAAATTTTACCTGGTCTAGTTTGGAGTTCTGTCCGAGGCTGTATGTTTTAAATGATCCACAAATTACATAAAACTGTGGAGCAGCTGACTTTATCCAGACCAGTATAATGGTTGGAAAACAAATAATGAGAAATTGGAAGAACCCAGGTGAGCCCTCTTTTCAAGAGTGGAGTATGGAATTGGCAAAAGTATTAAAAAATCTCTTTCAACATTAATGACAGGGTGGAAAAATATGTGGCTAAATGGGGAAAATATGTGCAATATATTGCTATTATATGAGAGCATGGTGCTTGTTGAAAAATGTACATTTGATTAAAACAATTTTGTTTTGTTGCTTTTGATTATTGTCGACTATTTTATTTCATTAGACATTACAATGGGATACATGTTAAGATTTAAATTGTAAAGTTGACTATAATGTATCAGTGATATTCAAAAACTCAATAACATACTAATTAGAAAGAAAAAAAAATAATGAGGATATTTAGGTCAATCGTTTAGACATTAACATTTATCATAAGATCCACAACAGTGGTTACAATAAATATTCATACTGCCGAGCATGATGGGAGTTTTTACTATAGTTTTTACTTGTTCATTAAGCAGACACAATTAACAGAAAATAACAGACACCACTAGACCATTCACTGCAATAAAAATATATAAAAACAAGTATAATATAAATACAAAATAATAACACTATACTATAAATTATACTAAAAATAATACAAACAACAAAAATATAATAAAATGACACATAACTTGGATACAATTATTACAATAAAAATTATCTGCAGAGAGATACACTTAAAATAGTAATACATATTCAAACCTTACAAATGTAAGGTGGCCGAGAGAGCTCAACGTGCTGCAAGAAAAAGCACCAGCAAATCAAGAAAACATCTTCAACAATGTGACAGCAGGTGCTGCAAATGCTCACAACAAACAATTAAAGAATTTTATTTGCAGTGCATTTCTTTATTTGGTTTTGTTGTGTGCATTTGTCTGTATGTATTTGTATGTTGTCAAATTGGAAAAGTTGTTTTCTTAATTTGCAGGTGTTTTTCTATTTGCAGCGCATTAAGCTCTCTCGGCCACCGTACAAATGTCTTTTAAAAGGTGACAAACATTAACCTTGTGTGGTTGTTAAACAGTTCTAGAAAGATATTGACCACTGGAGGTGGGGAAAAAAACCTGCTGAGCGTGAAATGAGAAGCAGAGAAGAAGAAAAAAAAGCTGACCACAGCCACACGGTCACAGAAATAAATGTGTCAGTTTCTATTCCTCCCTTCTCTCAGTCTTATATTTATCTCTCATCTGTTTTAGCATGTTTCTGCAGACATGACTGTTGAACCACATGAGTTTGCTGACATGTATTGATCGACAGATGTTTGGCCTGATCAAGTATCTCCATTGTGTTCAGCTGTTAAAATCAGATTCAGGTGTGTCCTTTGGTTCCTTCCAGGAGGTTTCACCTAGTTAAAATTGCACTCTGGTTTCTAAATGGTTTAGAAGCTCTGGCTGCTAGAAAAACTGTTAGTATTCAGATATGTGCACTTAGGACTTCACATGCACATTGGCTTGTCTAGCCTGATAAATGTTCTATTTTAACGCTATTTGAGTATAAGAAACATTTTGTTGAGACAGCTCTTGTCAGATGTTGCGATTTCAATTATGAAATTTAACTTGGTGAGAGGCTAAGGCAAACACAGATGAGTTCATTATACCAATCTCAATGCTTTTTCTGAGGATTTCATGTTTTATATGAACAAAATATATATTTTTGTGCAAACATAGAAGCAATCGATCAATTGATAGCAGAAGAGAAAGGGGAAAAACACTTTAGAAACTGTAGAGACACTTTAACAGAAAATGTGCTGCGGTTTTAATGTGCTTATGCGAAATAAATGCTGATCAGCAGTCCTTCACGAAACTGAAGCGCTCAGGAGTCCAAAGTGTCAAAACAAGCTGCAGTTACTTCTGCTTTTTTGCATGCAAACGGCTGTGTGAGATATAGGAGTGAAAATCAGACAAGAAACTGACCAGTGCATCAGCAAGTTTGCTTTTAATACTGAACAATGATATTCAACATATATGGAGATCAGTGATGTGCGGTGGTGTTTTAAAATTAGGAGGCAGTTTTATATATAATATGATCATTAATGAAGAAAACCTGCTGTTAATAAACTAAATCACTGAAAGAAAGAGAAAGAACAGAAAAAATAGACGAGACGAGCAGAAATACAAGAACTACAACTGACTTCAGCCACAGCTTTAGATGAAAACACAAGATTTTTATTTATTTATTTATTTAGTAATTTAGCAGACGCTTTTATCCAAGGCGACTTACAAATGAGGACATAAGAAGCAATCAAAACCAACAAAAGAGCAACAACGTGCAAGTGCTATTACAAGTCTCAGTTAGCCTAACGCAGTACAGATAAATATATATATTTTTTTTTATTATTTTTTTTATAAAAAGGCATATAGATAAAATTAAATTAGAATAGAGTGCTAGAGTTAGAGGGTCAAGTAAAGATGGAACAAATGAGTTTTTAGCCGTTTCTTGAAGATGGGTAAGGATTCGGCTACACGGATTGAATCGGGCAGGTCATTCCAAGTAGCCATCACTGGCAAGTAGGGCTCTCTGCAACCTCCGTGAAGTTGGCCCCCCACCCAAAGCAAAACGTCGCAAAAATAGTCTCATTCGTTTGTGCTCCGTTTGTGCTGTAAAAAAATTCGTTTGTGCTGCTTTGGTTTGTTAGATATAAAACATTTATTTAAAAGGTCATTCTGAGGTCACTCAGCCCCCCCACATGCTCCAAATTCACCCCAAATAACCTCGTTTGTTTGTGCTTCGTTTGTGCTGGTTTGTGCCGCTGAAAGTTTCGTTTGTGCTGCTTTGGTTTTTTAAATATTAGAAATTATATTATAGGCGATGACGTCACCAGCCCCCCAACACGCTCCAAATTCACCCAAAATAGGCTCAAACGTTAGTGCTTCGTTTGTGCCGCAACAATTTTTGTTTGTGCTGCTTCGGTTTTTAAAATATTAGATCCTGAATTTTTGGGTCGATGACGTCACCAGCCCCCCAACACGCTCCAAATTCACCCTAAATACTCGTGTTTGTTTGTGCTCCGTTTGTGCTGATTTGTGCCGTAAAAAAAATAGTTTGTGTTGCTTCGGTTTTTTAGATATTAAAATAATATTTAAAGGTCATTCTGAGGTCACTCAGCCCCCCCACATGCTCCAAATTCACCCTAAATACTCGTGTTTGTTTGTGCTCCGTTTGTGCTGATTTGTGCTGTAAAAAAAATTGTTTGTGTTGCTTCAGTTTTTTAGATATTAAAATAATATTTAATGGTCATTCTGAGGTCACTCAGCCCCCCCACATGCTCCAAATTCACCCTAAAAATGTGCTTTCCTCACATATTTCTGTCACCCACTGCCGTAGGTCTGTCTGTGTTTGGTCACCCACCCACTGCGTTTGATCTGCTTTTTCCAGGTCCTCACCTTCTACATCTGGAATGACGACATTCTCTTCTGCAATTCGGGGTTTCAGGTATTTCTTGCACCTTTCTGATATGAGGGGGACTCCCGAGCTGTCATTGCCCTCTGCTTCACTGAGAGACACAATAGTAATGCTCTGTAGTAGCTCTTTAGCATCGTCCATGGATTGTGATTTAAGAAGCTGTGCCATTGACCTCACAAAGAAATCTTTAATGCGATATGTTTTTTTCTTCAAGCAGTCCCACTGGCAGATCATCTTGATGCAGTGTGCAACATCAACCCGGACAAAACAAGGTGGCACTTTTGCAGACTGTTTACCAAGTAAGACGTCACAACACACATTGATGTAGGTCTTCAAAACAGGATGAGGAGTAAAAGCCTTGACCAAAGCTCCGAGCAAAGCCAGTGATAAGTCACTTACAAACTCTTTTGGAGTTGGTGCACCTGCACGCATCCATTCTTTCAGCCAATGTGTTATTGCATTAAGATCATGTCTCTCTGACAGCATTTGCACGACTGGAACACTTGAGCTCTCATCACCTGCCAGAACACCCTGATATAAGAAGACATGGCCAGACATGCCGTTTGGTCTCTGTAGTTTCCTCACTACTGAGCCAGTTGCATCAAAACTCACAGTGGGGTTAGTAGATGTCTTTGATAATGACTTGTACATATACATTTGTGTTTGACTCCAATAGTGACAGAAAAACTTGTCCAGTCCAATGTCTTTAATGCTACCACTGTGAGGTGCACTGTATTTTAACATCTGCAGTGACAAAATAGGATCCTTGTCACCTAGTTCTAAGGCATTTCTCTCTTGCTTTGCTTTGCGCAGGGTGGCCAAATTAGGCAGATGGCTTGGCTCAGGATCTCCAAAATCCATCAGCTTTGTTGCCTCCGATGCCCTCCATACATGGGATTCCATTCTACCCTCACACAGTTCCTTGGATATCTGCACACGCAAGTTACCAGACATTGGACGCTTGGAACAGCCAGTGTGCAGGGAGTCATCTGTGTTTTTAATGAAACACTTTAGCACCATTGGGCTGTTCATTTCAGGCTCTCTGTCACATTTTATGTGAATGTGGCCATGACACTCCTTACACGTGCCTCTGATTTCTATGTATTTCTCTGTGGCTGATGGATAGACCGTGGCTCTTTTAAAGGCAAATGTGCAGGGACTCTTCACCTCTTCCCAGATATGATGATTTATCACATGCGTCCAGATGCCAGGCTTCAAAATTGTGTATTCCCTTTTTTGTGTTTTAGAGATCTTGTTTTTGTATTGAACTGTTTCAGGCATAAATTCAATCCATTTCTGAAATGGAACTTCAAGATCAAAAGTCCAGCAATCTTTTGGTCTGGGGGAAAGGGACCCTGGCTCAAAGTCAGTGTCATCACTGCTGCCACTTGTTTCATTAACACTTTCATGAGTAAACCCTAAAGCAGTCCAGATGTTGTGTCTGTTTAATTTAACAAAAGTGTATAGAGCCTTTGCGGTGATCTTGTTCTCTAGCTGCTTACTAAGCTCTGTCCAGATGCTCTGATTAGGAGTAGCTATGTTGCCATTTGTGACTATGGCCTCTTTTGATGAACACAGAACTGTGAAAATGGAATCCCTGTCGACTGCTGGTTTCTTGGGCATCTGGCATAAGCAAAACATAACCCACTTAAATAATCCTGACTCCAAAAATGTAATGTGTAGTATAAACCTGTATTACTGTATTGTCCTGAATATAAGGATAATATAGTAATAATATACAGTGGGTACGGAAAGTATTCAGACCCCCTTAAATTTTTCACTCTTTGTTATATTGCAGCCACTTGCTAAAATCATTTAATTTATTTTTTTTTCCTCATTAATGTACACACAGCACCCCATATTGACAGAAAAACACAGAATTGTTGACATTTTTGCAGATTTATTAAAAAAGAAAAACTGAAATATCACATGGTCCTAAGTATTCATACCCTTTGCTGTGACACTCATATATTTAACTCCGGTGCTGTCCATTTCTTCTGATCATCCTTGAGATGGTTCTACACCTTCATTTGAGTCCAGCTGTGTTTGATTATACTGACTGGACTTGATTAGGAAAGCCACACACCTGTCTATATAAGACCTTACAGCTCACAGTGCATGTCAGAGCAAATGAGAATCATGAGGTCAAAGGAACTGCCTGAAGAGCTCAGAGACAGAATTGTGGCAAGGCACAGATCTGGCCAAGGTTACAAAAAAAAATTCTGCTGCACTTAAGGTTCCTAAGAGCACAGTGGCCTCCATAATCCTTAAATGGATGACGTTTGGGACGACCAGAACCCTTCTTAGAGCTGGCCGTCCTGCCAAACTGAGCTATCGGGGGAGAAGAGCCTTGGTGAGAGAGGTAAAGAAGAACCCAAAGATCACTGTGGCTGAGCTCCAGAGATGCAGTCGGGAGATGGGAGAAAGTTGTAGAAAGTCAACCATCACTGCAGCCCTCCACCAGTCGGGGCTTTATGGCAGAGTGGCCCGACGGAAGCCTCTCCTCAGTGCAAGACACAAAAAAACACCTGAAGGACCACAAGATGGTGAGAAATAAGATTCTCTGGTCTGATGAGACCAAGATAGAACTTTTTGGCCTAAATTCTAAGCGGTATGTGTGGAGAAAACCAGGCACTGCTCATCACCTGTCCAATACAGTCCCAACAGTGAAGCATGGTGGTGGCAGCATCATGCTGTGGGGGTGTTTTTCAGCTGCAGGAACAGGACTACTGGTTGCAATCGAAGGAAAGATGAATGCGGCCAAGTACAGGGATATCCTGGACGAAAACCTTCTCCAGAGTGCTCAGGACCTCAGACTGGGCCGAAGGTTTACCTTCCAACAAGACAATGAACCTAAGCACACAGCTAAAATAACGAAGGAGTGGCTTCACAACAACTCCGTGACTGTTCTTGAATGGCCCAGCCAGAGCCCTGACTTAAACCCAATTGAGCATCTCTGGAGGGACCTAAAAATGGCTGTCCACCAACGTTTACCATCCAACCTGACAGAACTGGAGAGGATCTGCAAGGAGGAATGGCAGAGGATCCCCAAATCCAGGTGTGAAAAACTTGTTGCATCTTTCCCAAAAAGACTCATGGCTGTATTAGATCAAAAGGGTGCTTCTACTAAATACTG
Organism: Barbus barbus; assembly: GCF_936440315.1. NCBI lineage: Eukaryota > Metazoa > Chordata > Actinopteri > Cypriniformes > Cyprinidae > Barbus > Barbus barbus. The sequence goes on from NC_136737.1 coordinate 33,185,616, forward strand.
AGCAAAGGGTCTGAATACTTAGGACCATGTGATATTTCAGTTTTTCTTTTTTAATAAATCTGCAAAAATGTCAACAATTCTGTGTTTTTCTGTCAATATGGGGTGCTGTGTGTACATTAATGAGGGGAAAAATGAACTCAAAGAGTGAAAAATTTAAGGGGGTCTGAATACTTTCCGTACCCACTGTATAAGGATGTTATATCTTATATTACAATTTTACTACAAATACCATGGTTAAACTATGGTTAGCAAAAATCATGGTTAATTTATGGTTACCATGATGTAACTAAAGTAGCCATGGTTTTATCTGTACTAACACCATGGTTAATTTTTGTAAGGGTAACTAATAACATTGTGAACTGACATTTAAACATACTTACATTGGCCAGAGATTTGAGTTTGTAACTGTATCAACTTTTCCTCCACTAACTCTACTAACTAATTTTCCATAAGAGCATCTTAAACAGAAGCGTGACCTCGTGGTGGGAGTGAAGTGTATGAGATGATACTCCTTGTAAATAAGGTCAAAAAGGTGAGAACAAAAGCGCTGAAGTTACATAAAGCTACGACTTGATGGCGCTCGCCCGCGCACAAAACCATTTTAAGTGAGAGAAAGTGATGGAAAAAGAGTCCGACAGCAGATGAATATTGAGCTGCTTTTAATAAACACAACGACTACAAAAAAGATAAAGAGTTGCTGTTGTATTAAAACATAACTAGAATATTATAATTTGGCAAGAAAGTGAATAAGTGAGGAACCCAAAATAAAATGCTAAATAAAAGCAAAAAACAAACAAACAAAGCAGCACAAACAAAACTTCTATCAGCACAAACGAAGCACTAACGTTTGAGCCTATTTTGGGTGAATTTGGAGCGTGTAGGGGGGCTGATGACGTCATCGCCTATAATATAATTTCTAATATTTAAAAAACCAAAGCAGCACAAACGAAACTTTCAGCGGCACAAACCAGCACAAACGAAGCACAAACAAACGAGGTTATTTGGGGTGAATTTGGAGCATGTGGGGGGGCTGAGTGACCTCAGAATGACCTTTTAAATAAATGTTTTATATCTAACAAACCAAAGCAGCACAAACGAATTTTTTTACAGCACAAACGGAGCACAAATGAATGAGACTATTTTTGCGACGTTTTGCTTTGGGTGGGGGGCCAACTTCACGGAGGGCTCGCTGCATCCTGCGGTGGACATCCAACCCCGCCCACATCCAAGTGTGACGTCACAAGCCACGCCCATACCAATACAGTCACGCCCACGTCAAAACGTTACGTCAGAAACCACGCCCTATAATATACGTCACCTCTTGTTATTCCCCGCGAAACCCGGAAGTAACGTTTTGTCCAAGCAATTTACAGCCGTTTCTGGGATCTAAATAAAATAATGTTGCCTTTCGTTTTACTAATACACGTTTTCTTATTTATTTAAAGGATGTCTAGGCTAAAATGGCACAACTTAAATGTAATATATTTAATATGTCTAATGTACAGAGCTGATTTCTCATCACAAGAGCCTGTAAAACACTTAAATTTGATTAAATGATTAAGGTTGATTAAATTAGGCTAATTGTAATAAAAAACCTCTACACCTTACCTTATTCAACCTTATTGTAATGAGATAAATTCTCATTTATTACTATCGATTTTAAACTACCTAAGACACCTTTTAGATTTATCAAATTTAAAAGGGATAATTAGATTTTGTTATTGTAAAAGTCACAACACATTGTTATAATTTATAATCGTCATTTAATTTTATAAAGACGTTATTGTAAAAGTCACAACACATTGTTATAATTTATAATTGCCATTTAATTTTATAAAGACGTTATTGTTAAAGTCACAACACATTGTTATAATTTATAATCGTCATTTAATTTTATAAAGACGTTATTGTAAAAGTCACAACACATTGTTATAATTTATAATCGTCATTTAATTTTATAAAGACGTTATTGTAAAAGTCACAACACATTGTTATAATTTATAATTGCCATTTAATTTTATAAAGACGTTATTGTTAAAGTCACAACACATTGTTATAATTTATAATTGCCATTTAATTTTATAAAGACGTTATTGTAAAAGTCACAACACATTGTTATAATTTATAATCGTCATTTAATTTTATAAAGACGTTATTGTAAAAGTCACAACACATTGTTATAATTTATAATCGTCATTTAATTTTATAAAGACGTTATTGTTAGTCACAACACATTGTTATAATTTATAATCGTCATTTAATTTTATAAAGACGTTATTGTTAGTCACAACACACTGTTATAATTTATAATCGTCATTTAATTTTATAAAGACGTTATTGTTAGTCACAACACATTGTTATAATTTATAATCGTCATTTAATTTTATAAAGACGTTATTGTTAGTCACAACACATTGTTATAATTTATAATCGTCATTTAATTTTATAAAGACGTTATTGTTAGTCACAACACATTGTTATAATTTATAATCGTCATTTAATTTTATAAAGACGTTATTGTAAAAGTCACAACACATTGTTATAATTTATAATTGTCATTTAATTTTCTAAAGATGTGTTGTTCCACTTATCATCAAGTGTTAACATTTGAATGAAATGATTGGCAGTTCTCCATACAGTATGCAGTAGGAGACACATACATTTGCTGAATAGAGATTGCTTGCTTTGATAGATTATAACAAGTTGACATTCAGGCCTTGTTCATCAACAAAACTTCATATGAAGTGTGTCCAGGTCCTCCACATATTTAAAGATCAATAAACAGACATCCCTTGATTCATTAGGTATTTCTATATTTATTATTTTACAAAAATAACTAAATACATTTTTTTACAAAATATATGTTCTATAAGAGATGTTTCAACTATCATAAATGAGCAGCTGAATGATCAGATAAACAGTTCTTGAAATGCAGTACACATACACACATAAACTACACAGAGAGATTCCTTGCCTTGTTAGATTATTCACAGAAACATGACATGGACTTTCAAGCCTTGTTCAGCAACACAATTTGATATGAATGTGTCCAGCTCCTGCAGATGCTCAAACAATCAGAATATTGTATTGTACAGATGTGCTATATACAAATTATGCAAGGGAATGTGGATAGATGTATGATATATTAAATCAAAAACATATGTATAATAAATACAAGTATGGATAATTTGGTATTGCACATGTTTTATTGCACAGTGGGGAGAACATTTAACTGTTTGTGAGGTAGATATGGCCTGAGGGAAGAAACTGTTCCTGTGTCTGGTCGTTCTGGTGCTCAGAGCTCTGTAGCGTCGACCAGACGGTAACAGTTCAAAGAGGGAGTGTGCTGGATGTGAGGGGTCCAGAGTGATTTTACCAGCCCTTTTGCTCACTCTGGATAAGTACAGTTCTTGGAGAGTGTGAATGTGAATGTCCCACTGCAGATCCTGAGAGATGAATAAAAAGACATCTCTTGCTTCATCTGATTCGACCCCAGGTAGTCTTTGATGGCATTTTGTTGATTTTTACCATCCATCTGGAGTAAAGCAGGCCCTTTCACCTCCGCACAGAATAACTGACGGTGACTCTGTATCCAGCACAACACTGGGCCAATGTCTCTTACAAACTTCCACTTTATGTCCTCTTGGCACTCCTGTTAAAAATACAGAATACGTGTGTGTTGGTCCACTAAACATTTGTCATACTAAATAGTATTTACCTCATCATTTTGCATACAAGAATATTTATGATTTTAAACCACAAAAATCAATCACTACAGTATCTAGAGAAATGCTCCCACCGTTCCTCCAGACCTTTCTTTACTGGTGAAACTGCAGCAGGAACACCTCATCCAAGCAGAACTGCTCTGCATCAGGCTAGGAACAAAAATGTGTAGAATGCTGTAAAACATGACAAAGATTGACAATCATTATGTGATCTTTCCATTCATATAGAATAATACAAAGATAATATGTCACAAACACAGAGTTATCCTGCAATTCATAGTGAAATGATGTGGTTGCTCAACCAAGTTACTGTGATCAGTGTATATCATTAAAAATATCATCTGTATGTGAGTGAGTGTTTTTGTGTGTGTGTGTGTGTGTGTGTGTGTGTGTGTGTGGCCGCACTGGAGTTCACACCTGCATGATTTTCTAACAGCAGCACCCGTTGTAACTGCCAGCGTTAATGCAGGGAAGTGTATTTTTGACATGGCTGACTCTTGGCTACTACTTTTGACAATGTGCCTTATAACAACAGTAAAGAGCGCGTTCAAAGATGCGCTCCAGACCGGCAGGATTTATAAACAAAGCTGGACTATTCACGACCCTGTGCTCAATCACCCAGCGGGTGGAAACTACACAGACTTTTCGTCCACTGTAAGACCACTGGGCCAGGATGAGTGGATTTTATTCCAAAATCAGGAGAGAGCATTTAGAAAGACCCTGGACACGAAACACCTCGAGGATAAACATAACTTCCTCTTCTCAGGAGAAACGCCGATAAAATGGATTAGACTCATCCGCATTTTAAATGGAGTTTATTTTAAGAACGGAACTTTTACAATCATCCGGCGAAATGGAAGGCAGTTTGGATTACCTTTGCTGAAGTTCACAACCCGTGTACTGAAGAAAATGCCACGAGTCAGCGGAGGCCTTCCTGAAGCCCAGACCGCAGATTCCCTCGCCGGCTGGATCGAGGCGGAGTTACGCTTTTTGCGGGACATCGTTCAGCCAGCACTGGAGGCGCCACGGAGCGGAACCCATCAACAAAAGCAGGTGGGCAAAGATAAACTTGCATATTTATGGCAGAACAGAAAATCTAGAGCAATCCAAATTATTCTTAACAACAGTACATACCCAAATGTACCAGTCGGCGCAAATAATATACCAACTGTGCAGAATTACTACACTTCTAAATGCGGGCCTGAGAGGCTTGAAGGCGTGTTAAATGCACCGCCTTGGACTGGATCATTATTTCCCGTACAATCTAGCCAACTTAACACTTCTCTGTTTACTGTCACTGAAGTGGAGAAAGTGGTTAATGACCTCCCCAATAATAAAGCAAGCGGACTTGATGGAGTGACTTATGAAACGCTGAAGACTACCAAACAAATGTTGTGTCCAATTCTGACCAACATATTTAACATCTGTCTGGAAAATGGTAAAGTTCCAGAATCATGGAAAGGGGCCCTGATCCACCGTATCCCCAAAAAAGATAATATTCCTGACGACCCGTCTACCTGGAGAGACATCTCCTTACTACCTACAGTCTATAAGGTGTTCATGAAATGTATGCTGTCACGAATACTTCCTTGGTTAGTAGAGACAGGAATACTTTCACCAAAGCAAAAAGCTTATATCAAGAGGCAGGGGATGAATGAACATGTCTTTTGTCTTAAAACGGGAATAGACGACTTCAAACATTCATCTACCAGGTTCTTCACTGTCTTTTTGGATTTTCGTGATGCATTTGGCACATTGCCCCATGATATCATGTTTCACGCATTAGACGAAATAAGATTACCACAGCTGTATGCAGATGTAATTAAAGATGTTTATAATAACTCTTACATCCAAGTCATATGTGGAAGCGCCCTAACCGATCCCATACCACTTAAAATCGGCATCAAAACAGGGTGCCCGTGGAGCGCCATCAATTTCATTCTGGCGATTAACTCCTGGATGAAGTGGCTGTGCCAGTGCGCGCCTGCAGGTGTGCGATCCCCAAACCCAGTGCAAGGCTATGCAGACGATGTGGAAATCTCCTCAAGAGATGAAAGTGTAATTTCCAACATGCTCCTCCGCACGGATGAGTTCATAAGGTGGTCGGGTTTAGACATCAAACATACAAAATGTGCTGCATTCTATGAACGACGCAGTGGAGGAAACAGATGGTATAAAGCAAAGTCTGACAAGCCCCCTGCCTTCTCATTAACGCAGAAACGTATCCGACTGTATGAACGCCACGAAACATATCCTTATCTGGGTCATAAATTTAACGTCAATGGCGATTGGGAGGAACAGATCACAGAGCTGTGTCATGAGTATACCCAAAGACTTGGGCTGATTGATGCTGCCCCACTCCCCATAATGATGAAGATTGAAGCCATCAGGCTGATCGCAGCGGCTAAAATCCAACACCTTTTCCCGAACGTACATATTCCACAACGTACACTATCAGCGATGAACAACGAAACGGTGAAGCTGGTGAGGAAATGGTTTTGTCTTAATAGTCATACAACTAGGGACATTATCTTCCAGTCGCGTAGAGACGGAGGTCTCGGCGCCCCAAACATTGAATGGCTCTACACTGCGTCCAGAACAGGACATCTTCTAAACATGCTTAACAATGACGATACAACTGTTAGAGAACTATCACGCGAATCGCTGTTTTTACATCTACAGCGTCGCAAAATACCTGCTGCTTCCATAAACGAGTCCCAGTTTCTTGGATTTAAACTTAAGCAGAATGGAAAGTTCGACATCAGAGCAGCTGGATTTGGAGTGCGCTCCGACTGGCTGGATTTAAATGACCTCTGCTGCCGTACAGGAATACAGCTGTCCTGGCCAAGTACACCCGGCTGCAGCCTGCAGATCGAGGCGGGGCTGCACGTGTCGCCCCGCCCCCAATGCTTCTCATTGGTTAGTGGCAAAGTAATGACGTCGACGCCGCGGTAAACAGGAAATGCGGTTGAAACATAATTGGTAGCAATACATAATTATATAAAACAAACCTGTGAACCCGTTAATTACTTATACCTGGTAAATTTATATAGTATTAAACAATACATTGTAAATTTGTTAATCTTTGGAAAACATTTCATTTTATGTACATTTCCAAGCAAGAATCCAATTACTGCTTTTGACTTCATTGCAGTCGCAATGTCAACAAATATAGTTTATTTACAACTTAAGTTTAAGTTATTTCTATTCATGTGTATTGGTCATTTACCACTTACAAGTTATTTATGGTCGTTTTTTATTTTAATTTCAGTATATGCTTTACTGTTACATGTATTATTAACATTTAAATAAAAGTTAAATATTCTCAGCAAGTGTCATGCCTTAAGATGTTATTAAAATTAATGGTAACACTTTACAATAAGGTTCATTAAACATTAATGTATTAACTAACATGAACTATAACCATGAGCAATACAATTGTTATTGTATTTACTAATCTTCGTTTACATTAGTTATTGAAAATACAGTAGTTTATTGTTTGTTTATGTTAGTTAACTGTATAAGTGCAGTTCATTATTAGTTCATGTTAACTAATGAACCATATTGTTACCAAATTAATAATTTATGGATTTACTTGATAATGAAAATCTTATGGTAAAAATATCAGCATTGTTTGTATATGAATAACATGCCAAGACAATTATTTATTTAGGTATGAAACAGTTTAATTCTGATAAAGAAAGGTGAAATTTGTACATCTGTATATAACACATCTTTTTGTACATATATATGTCTGGTTAAACATGAACATCCTTTACACACTTTCTTCCTTTATTACTTAATCTCCTTTAATCATTAAACCTTCCTTCTTTATACACTTTACTGGCACATGAAACAGCAGTCTGGGTCCTCTATGCTGTCGTAGCATCCTCTCAGGTAACCACGCTTCCCATTACCTTTAAAACCTGAGCAGGATTTGAACAAGGTTTTACATGTGTTACACTCTTTATTTTCAAAAGGCACCCGCAATTCAGCCTTTGATGTTTCACTCCATTTTCCCCAGTTCACAACACCTGTATCCAAAAACACACACAAAACAGAACTCTTTCATATGCACATCTAAGATTATGTTAACCATGCCAGTGCTTTAGAAAAAGCAAGAAGCAAGATTACTTAAAGTCAACCTTATACTCATGAGGCCTTATGGACCGAGGAAGACTGGGGCTGCGTCTGCTGGACCGAGGAAGACTGGGGCTGCGTCTGCTGGACCGAGGAAGACTGGGGCTGCGTCTGCTGGACCGAGGAAGACTGGGACTGCGTCTGCTGGACCGAGGAGGACTGAGGCTGCGTCTGCTGGACCGAGGAGGACTGAGGCGGCCTCTGCTGGACCGAGGAGGACTGAGGCGGCCTCTGCTGGACCAAGGAGGACTGAGGCTGCGTCTGCTGGACCGAGGAGGACTGAGGCAGCCTCTGCTGGACCAAGGAGGACTGAGGCTGCGTCTGCTGGACCAAGGAGGACTGAGGCTGCGTCTGCTGGACCGAGGAGGACTGAGGCGGCGTCTGCTGGACCGAGGAGGACTGAGGCTGCGTCTGCGGCATCTGCTGGACCGAGGAGGACTGAGGCTGCATCTGCTGGACCGAGGAAGACTGGGGCTGCGTCTGCGGCATCTGCTGGACCGAGGAGGACTGAGGCGGCGTCTGCTGGGCCGAGGAAGACCAAGGCTGGGTTGGTGGTGAAGCATGGGTGGCAATGTGCTTCAGCAAATTTGCCCGAGTTATTACAGTCGCTGAACAATAGCAGCAGTGAAAGTGAGACTTTGCCCGACATTTTAAAATGGTGAAATCTGAAAGGGCAAACAAAAGAAAATAAGTTTGTTGAAAATTGCCTAAATTTAACCTTCACTTGTTTGCATTTTGCTCTGGACAGTGGACAGTCGCAAGACAGAATTTTCATCAGCACCATCCATGTGCAAGCACATTTTTTTGTGATTTCAGCAACAAAGACCCATGGTCAATGCGCGCAATGCAGAAAATTAAATTTACCTGAACCTTAAAATTAAATATTCTTCTACAAATTCACAAGCAATTAAATCCGAAGCATGCACAGTGCATTGCTGGCTGGTTCAGCACCATATTATACTTTAAATAAAGTGAGATGAGCAAAAGATAGTTAAACTCACCATGATGTTGAACTGCCCACTGAAAGTGATTTTTGATGTGATGATACATCAGTTCTGGCATACTGGAGTAACTGCAGAATGGGCACTCACTAGTGCAGCTTTTTAAATACTGCTCACATTCCCCCTTGCTTAACACCGTTTTGTGCATTTTTGCAAGGGGTAATGGCTCTTAAAAGAGCCTTTGGGTTATAAATTGAGGAACAACAAAAAAAGAGGAGAGATGGAGGGGTGGGGATGACAATGACAAGGATCTGCAAACAGAAGGAAATACAGAGAATCAGTATTAGATATTATTTAGATATTATTATAATAATATCTAAATTAACATTTAATCATTTTATTCACAGAAAAACAATAAATTTGTATAGCCATTGTTAATATGAACTTGTCCTATATTACTTCTGCTGGTTCAGTTTTGCCACTGTATTTATTTTTAAGGGGCTTATTTTGGGAACACTATATCAAATTCATAATCCCACTAAAACCACACACTAACTTTCTAATGCTGCCTTCAAGTGCTCTCGTAAATATTGCACATGAACGCCCTCCCATTCCAAAACCTTAATGGGATGAGCTCGTAATTACAACTTCAATAGTGAGAATTATTACATTTCCGATAGAACGTGAAGGCAGCATTATGCCATGCTTTTGGGAAACGCAGACCTGGTTATTTAAAAGCAGACCTTTACACCTTGCGTGACATGGCTGAGTGAGTAAAGTTATGCGATTTTATTTTGAAACTACTTTACATTTCCTTTTAACAACACACTAAACGGCACTTCAGAATTAAATATTGTAATTAAACAAATTAGACAAGAGACGTAGCTCGCCTGTACTCACCATGCATCCAAGAAGAACGTAAATGAAAAACCGCTAGAATCGACGTAATGACTTGACGCCACTAACCAATGAGAAGTATTGTGGGCGGGGCGACACGTGCAGCCCCGCCCCAGGTGCAGCCCCGCCTCAATCTGCAGGCTGCAGCCGGGTGCTTCTCGTCCTGGCTGGGACCCGACGGAGAAGTAGTTGCTCTTAACAACAGCATAATCACTGATCCGCTGGTTTCCACCCTGGTGATCCTCAATAAAGACAGTACCCCTCATCAGCTACAGATTAAACATGTAAGAGCCTCAATTCTTCATCTTAGACAGACCCAAAATGGACAGCACTGGACGGGTCTCAGATTACAAGGAAACCTTGCATTACTTCAATTTGCCGACCATTCAGTGTCTCATTCTGTCCTGTCAAACCCCTCAATCTCTGATGACATTCTGATATTCATGATTAAAGCAAGGCTACAGTGTCTACCAACAAAGTATAATTTGGCAATATGGTATCCATCAAAGCATGAACCCTATTGTATATTACATCCACTCAGCAGGAAAATGAAACGGTTGCTCATATACTAAACGGATGCTACAATTATAAAGGACTTTATGTGGCCAGACATGACCGTTTGGTTGATCTGGTTGCAAAGGATTTGGAAAAGGTAATCTGTGGACATGATAGTAAGATTTACAAGCATAGCACTGTGCGAATTGGCTGGTTTCATCATAACATATCTGACAGTGATTACTTTAGAAGCATTCCAAATACTCCTGACATTGTAATTGTAAATGAGGTTATGAAATCTGTATGCATCTTTGAGGTGGGCTGCTGTTTTGACCTGTATATGAATACTTGCTACTATTCCAAACTATTGAAATACCAACCTCTGGTAGATCTCATTCTCCAACTTGGATACAACTGTAGATTAATAATTCTGGTATTTGGAAGTTTGGGTCATGTCCATAAGAGTGTGATCAGAGGGATGCAGTTGGGGGGGCTGCAAAAAAAGGAGGCAAAAAGGCTTGCAACATTCTGCTCTATTTCAGCCACCATAGGGAGCATGCAAATATGGAGACGGAGATGTTTTGTTTATCCTTAATGTGTTGAGTATCATAAATGGAAGGACTTGTGCAAGTATGTGAGTCACAAATTGTAGATCTGTCACCTTGTCAAAAACTCTTCCCAGAGTATTTGGATCTTGTTGTCTTTGTAATGTCTTTTAGATCCAAATAAAAGTATTCAAATGTGTGTAGGGTGGTAAGTACATATCTGTGAGTGGGTGAGATGAGTGTTATAAAAAAATTGCACATTAACTCAACATTCATTATATGTTGTAAGAATCAGTGCACTAATAAATATATAGTGCACTGTTTTTTTGTGACATAAAATGAACTAACTGAATGTGCAATTTTTTTAATAAACCTTTTTTTATAATAGCTAAATAACACTCTTACCTACTCATATACACACTCTATCCCTCTCACATATGTATTCATCTCTCCCCACACACATGATATTTTAATGACACTGATCACAGAACCCTTCCACAGTATCTTGGTTGAGGAACCACATCATTTCACTTCTTGCTGGATAACACACACACACACACACACACACACACAAACACGCACACACACAAACAAACAAACACGCATACATATATATATATATATATATATATATATATATATATATATGTTAGTGATATCTAAGTAATAACGTGCCTGTGTACAGTTCATAACACATAAGCATGCTGAACTGTTTACATATGCACACAAACATTCAAGTTGTCAACGTTTTAATTCTTCCTAAAGACAAAAGATGTTTTTTTTTTTTTACTTACCAACACAGAAAACTTCTTTTGCTTCGGTTTGCAAACAATTAGGCTTATCTTCTTGTCGATGCTTTTTCCTGGTGCAAAATAATAGGTATGTGACGTATTTGGACACAGGCGTGGCTTGTGACGTCACGCTTGGATGTGGGCGGGGTTGGATGTCCACCGCAGGCTGCAGCGAGACGCTCCTCATCACTGGGGTGGTACCCTGAAGGGTACAATTTTGTACCTCTAGTTGTAGCTTTAAACAGAGGTGGATAATCCAGGGGTCAGAAAGTTTTATTGGTTAAAATGATGCCACCATCATGGAGATCAGTGTGTGCTCTAGTTGGGCTCTTGACCCTTGATTTAGTCTTTTCTGCTTAACAAAACCACATCCACTGTCACAGTAAGAAGATTCCAAATGATGAGATGTGATTTAGGTTTTGCATTACCAATTCTGGTAAAGCTACAACATGCAAGAATGCATTACTCACCTATTGTGAATATATTTAAAATGTGTGTTATGCTTATTAATTTTTAAACTTTTATACTAGCTACGCGCACATGGACACACACACAGACATCAAGAACCAGCATATGAATCTCAACAATGATGACAATCAACAAAATGCTTCATCCTGCAATGCATGCTGGGTAACACCAAAAAACTCCCATCATGCACTGCAGTATGAAAAATTGTCATCACTGTTGAGGATCCTATGATAAGTGTTCATGTCTAAAAGCTTGAGCCTACACAGTTTTTTTAGTTGTTGAATATTGAAGCATTGTGGTGGTATTTAATAAATTTTTTTAGTTCATTTTTTTTTTCCCAGTTCAGTGATAACAGAATGTCACACAACAAACCAAAAAAACAACCGCTTCATGATGTTTATTCAACCAAGTCATAAGCAGAAAGCATAAGCTAATATGCTACTTCTAGGTTTGATTTAGCAATGTTCAAATGTTTTTATGAAACAATATTGCAATTGCTTAGAGCAAATTACTAAACAAGGGTCGAGAGACAAACTAAAGCAAACACTGACCACAATTATGGTGGCATCATGTTATTTTTATTTTCTTGGCCAATAAACTTAACCAATAAAACATCAACATCTAAACTTCTGTTAATTCTGTTAGGGGTGGAGGTGGCGCAGTGGATAAGACACATGCCTTTGGTGTGAGAGACCCGGGTTCGAATCCACTGTGAGACACCAATGTGTCCCTGAGCAAGACACTTAACCCGTAGTTGCTCCAGAGGCATGCGACCTCTGACATATATAGCAATTGTAAGTCGCTTTGGATAAAAGCGTCAGATAAATGTAAATGTAATTCTCAATAAGAGACTCTGCAGACATGAAATAACGTCAGTCTGGTTAGTAATGAGTGAGGCTGGAGATGCTGTCTGTGGAGTTGTTTAATCAGATCTTGATTTTTTTCCCCCCAGTTGATTCCATCCAAGGCTGTGGCTGAAGTCATATGTTCTTGTGTTTCTATTGTATTCAATGATGCTGCTTGTTAAGTGTTCATCACTAATGCACAATCATCATTTAATCATCTCATTAACTTGAACTCTTTGAGGACTTGGTATTTGACGAGACCATGGGTGCTTCTCAATATCCCTCCTCGCTTTCACTCCTCCGTCCTCCATCCTATGACCCGGAAACCGATCAAGCTTAGCCATCTTGAAGGACATCTCAATTCTCTAATTGCACCGTGAGGAGGCGAGGAACGAGGAGTGAGGAGCCTTCCAAAGGAGCTATGAGCGAGGATACACAGGTGTATCCTATGCGGAAGTCTTTTTCATCGAAAAACCTGACGCACGTGTAAATTCTCCTCCCCCTTCTCATCTGTTGTAATCATTTTTAATTTATATTTTACCTTTGCAATTTAAATAAACCATACATGTCATATATTTCAACAGGGCATCTTGCTTTATTAATGTTTATTTTGAAAGTCTTAAAAAACAAACTTTAACAACATAAGGGCAGATCCATTTTGCGCAGCTGATGACGCTCTAAAGTGATGCTAAAGGGAGTGAGGATATATCATTTCACTTGATTCAATTCCTCCATCCTCGCGTCTTTTATGTGCATCCTTCCCTCGTATCCTGAAGGGGTGGAGCTAAGATGCGAGGAAAGGACGCAAGGAAAGGAAACGAGGATGCACAAATAAGAATTGAGAAGCACCCCATGACTTGAAAGGAATGACTTGGTCCCACATCTGCTAATTAGCAAATCCAGGTGATTGGAACAAAATACTGAGGAGGACTTTTACCTTTAAAAAAGGTGACAATTTGTCCTTTTAAGGGTACTGCCCCAGTGACAAGCCTTTCGTACCTTTTGATGGCAAATTTGTACTCCATACAGCACATTAAAAAGGCCAGAATGTTGTTTATCACATTTATTAAACATGCAAAACTATTACATTCTCACATTTTTCACAGGATTGTTTAAAATAACAATTAAAAAGACAGGCATACTTTAATACATTCGCTTTACGTTTAAAAGTTATCTTGATTCTCTGCATAATTAATAAAATGTCAATATGTCAGTACTGTTCAGAACTAGTCAGTAAAGATGTACGTATGTGGGCTCTTAAATGTATTTGGTTATTTTGTGCATCTCTTCCAAATAACCAACAACTCATGAAAATGATTATCTTGCTATGTTTAATCTATTTTTGGTGACCGTTTCATACATTTTGGCTTACTCCTTTTGTCGCACAAGTGATTGGACCTTTATTTGGGGATTAAATGGTCCAAACATGGACCCTCTGACAGTTGGAAACATATTTGTACCTTTTTTACCCTTAAATGGTACATATGAGTACCCTAAGGTGCAACTATGACCTATTGAGGGTACAACTTCACAATTTTTACCCTAAGTGTTCACAAATGGACCCCAACCGTACCCTTTTTTCTGACAGTGTATGATATTTTTGGCCATATCGCCCACCCCTAACTTGTGCTACAACTATTTGGTCTGTGCTACAAAACTTTCTGCCTCTGTAGCACCAGTGCTATGTGCAAAAAAACTTGATGCTCAGCCCTGCTGTGTAAAAAAAAACCAAACAAGTATTTGCAAATCTAAATCGATGCATAAGGTTGTGTTCTTCACAGGTCAAATCTGACGCTCCAGCAGTGTTTAACATGATTGTGTGAAGCAGACTCAGTGTTACCTGTGTTTCTGTAAGAGACTGATCTCAGACGGAGAGTCCTCTGACATCCTGAAGCTGAACTGATCAGCACTGGCTGTGAAAACAATCAGCTGTTCAGTGTGATCTGCATATGAACAACATCACACTTATTCAAGAACATAAACAAGAACACTGAGTCATACTAAATCACTATACAAAATCAACTGAGTTACAGCCAAATATTACCATGAAGCATAGAATAGCTTTTTATTGTCATTGTACAGCTATACAACTATTTTTGCTCTCACATTGAAAGTACATATACATACAAAAATGTACATTTAACAAAATGTAAACAATTACATATGCCAAATGTGCAAAATAGGTATAGTGCAAATGTGGCAAATATGTACAGTAGTGAATGAAATATTAATAATACAAGAAAATTAAGGATTAAATATATAAATATGAGAACAGTGTATGTGCCCTAGTAGTAAGAGAGACAGAGAGGAGACGAATTGTTGAATGAAGTTGTTATTTTAAAAAAAAAGAAGCAAATATATCTGAGCTTGACTAACAAATTATTTTTCTTGGTCACCAGCAAGACCCAAATCAACATTAAAAAGATTACAAACATTTAAAATATCCCATATAAGGCAAATATTATCAAACATAGACCTTCCAGGAATGCAATAGGTCTGGTCAATGTGAATGATTTGCCCCGTCACCTTTTTCAGCCTATTAGCCAGAGCCTTGGAGAATATTTTCACATAAGAGCACAGGAGGCTCAGTGGTGTTCAGTTCTTTATATCATGTAAATTTAATTTTGTGGTTCCACTTTATATTGTGTCCCTAATACCTGTGTACTTACATACTACGTACACAACTAGTTACTATGTAAACACAGTTTAAGTACACATTGGTACATAATATCTACAGCTCTAATGTTTGTGTAACTATAAATTACCGTAAATTCATTTTTTTGCTCCCTCAGATTCCAGATTTTCAAATAGTTGTATCTCAGTCAAATATTGTCCTATCATAACAAACCAGACATCAATGGACAGATTATTTATTCAGCTTTCAGATGATGTATAAATCTCAAATTCAAAAAATTGACCGTTATGACTGGTTTTGTGCTCCAGGGTCACATACGATGCATCAAACATATTTAATTGGGCTAAATGTTTGTGTATATTAAATATCTAACAAGATTCAATCTGTTTTTAACCTGTGACAATCTAAAAACATTTAAACAGGAAGTTGTCATTTATTTTGCAAAGCGTTTGGCCTGACGACGATGAGAAAACACTTCAGGTTTCTGTTGTTTACAGTTTGTTTTGTTTTTATTTAGAGGAACACCTGAAACGTCAGTAGTTTAAATGATCTCCGTCTCACCTCTGTTTCTGTGAGAGACTCCTCTCAGACTTTCCTCTTTTCATGACATGCTGCAGATGAACACCTCAACACTGAAGACCATCACGTGCTCATCATGACCTGGACATCACAATGTTATCATCATAGCACAGAGGGAGACACCATCAAGGAAAATTATGTTTAAGTTACAATACAATCAATACACAAATAAAATGCTACAAATATATGATCATGTAATCTCTTCAGAGCACTCTATTTAACATTGCGTGCGCATTACTATCAGAACAGAAGATTAGAAGAATATTAAAGTGTTTCTCGAGCTCTCTAACCGGTGTTCTGAAATATTCGGTGTCTGAGATGATTTTCGGTGACGCTGGGCGGAGCTTATATGAATATTCATGAGTTTCCTGTTTCGCGTTAAAGCGCCACTGAAAATATTGACTCTGTTTTCAGAATAAGAAATGCTTCAAAGTGTGATGAAGCTCAGCAGGTATTCAGGCTACTGTTAATTTAGGCACAATAGTTTGTAGATTGTGTCGTATGTTATGTTTAATTATTACAGCTATTAATTTATTGATGTGCCTGAGGATACACTCCAACTTACTGAACCAACAAACATTTGTGTTTATGTACCTAATTTATTTTGACAATCTTTAAAACTGTTGATAACTGATATAAATGTATCTTTGCTGTTGTTGACATATTAAAGTTTCAGTTGTGATCATTCTGTGATGTTTCTTATTGTAGCTTATATAACATCAACACAACTTTAGTAATAAATTCATGTTTTTGTAATATATTTAAATTGTAATATAAACATTCTTAACACAGTGTTTCAATTGGTTAGAAACATGGTGTGATGATAAAAGCTAAAGTCTTTATGTGGCTATTTAGCATTTGTGAATACAATAAAGACAGCAGGTTATTTTGGTGCTAGTTTTAATCGCAAATGTGTGTATAGAGAAGACGATATAACCTAAGCCTTTTCTACCCCCCCCCCCCCCCCCCCATTTCTATTCTATTCTATTGACTGAATGGCTATATGACAGAGACCAGTGGTGCACAATTACATGTAATGACCAATTATATATAAGACTAATTTATTAGATTTTGCGCTGTTGTGTTGAAGATGGATGAGGCTAAATTCAAAGCACTGACAGACTTTAAAAGATTTGGAAAGATACCTCAGGGTCTTTCCAGACAACATAAGTTTATATTTCTAAGAAGGGCTAAAAGCTTCATTTTTGAAAGTAAGTAATGTAAAATGTACACCTGGATTTAGTGGCTTCACTGGTTGTTTATAATGATTTGTATACTTTTTAGATGAAGCTTTGTATTATATTAAAAAAGAAGGTACTTTGGCAAAAGTGGTCAGCACGAAAGTAAAGGGCCCAAGAAATGTTTGAAGAGCTCCACAGCAGCCCAATAGGTGCTCACTGTGGCATTAAAAAAACCCTGGATGCCATAAACAAGTGCTTTTATTGGCCTGGTATGTCTGTGGACATAAAAAAATGGGTGAGTTTAATATGTGAATCCTTCGTCATGTTTTCATACATCTGTTATTCCATCAAAACTGATTTTGATAATATATTTTAGGTCAAACACTGCTGCTTGTCAAAAAAAGCAATGTTCTCTGAAGAACCCAACAGAATATACCCCTATCGTGGTAATTCATGTTTTTATGAAAAACACAAGGAATATTGTTGTTACAGCAATTTTATATAGTAAACATGAATGTTTATTAGGTGGCACAGCCTTGGGATATTGTGGGGATGGATTTAGTGGGAAAGCTCACACCAATGAAAGAAGGCTATCAGTATATCTGTGTGATGGTAGATTACTTCACAAGTGCTGTGAGGCTTTCCCACTGAAAACCAAAAGCACAGAGGAAACAGCCTGCATTAAATTGTTCTACAAATTTGGTGCCCCTAAAAGACTCCTAACAGATCAAGGCACTGAATGTGTAAATAAGGTTAGTGCTTTACTTTTTATTTGTCTTTTATTCCATGAATTGTTCTTCCAAATAAGTAAATAACTGATTCTTACTACTTATTTGTCAATGAGATTTGTGTTGATCTGTACTGAAACTCTGGGCATTAAGAGAAATCTATGTGCGCCATACCATCCACAAACAAATGGACTGGTTGAGAGACTCAATGGCACAATTCAGAGGTAACACACAGTCCATATATATATATATATATATAAAATATGAGACCATTTGTATATGGCAATATAATCTATATATATTTTTTTTTTCCTTTTTACAGATGTTTGAGCAAGTTGGTGCAAATAATTTGAGCAAATAATCAGCCCATGAGCTTGGCCTATTATCTAATAGGCCAAGCTCATGGGCTGATTATTTGGAGGCCACGATGTTTGGTCTGCGAACAAAAAAGCAGATAACAACACAATTTTCCCCATACTTTCTGCTATTTGGTCGTGAGGCTAGGTACCCATGTGAGGTACCAGACACCTATGAGGTAGGCCCAGTTAAATATTTGGACATTTTTCTATTATAGTATTTTTTTTCAATGTGTAATCATAATTGTCCTCTTTACTGTAGATCAATGAAAGTGTGGAGGAAATGATTCCAGAGGAGTGCATTTCTGAATGCATTAAATTGCAGGACAGGTTGTACCACACTGTTCAGGAGAATATGGCACAGGTGCAAAAAAAATAAGAAAGAGGAAACTGGATCAAGGAGAGGCTGTTGTCATGCAGGTTGGGGACAGAGTCCTGAGGCAAAACAAAAGAAGTCAGCAGAGAAAGGGGGGTAAATTGGATCCAGCAGGAAAGTTGACCACTGCCTTAAGAAATTTAGAACCCTCATCAGA
This sequence comes from Barbus barbus, assembly GCF_936440315.1. Lineage (NCBI taxonomy): Eukaryota > Metazoa > Chordata > Actinopteri > Cypriniformes > Cyprinidae > Barbus > Barbus barbus. The sequence goes on from NC_136737.1 coordinate 33,204,475, forward strand.
TAATGGTTTATAAGTTGTATACAAATTGTTCTATCTTCAATAAAAGGGGATTCATGGACAAAAAGGGTTTCAAGGGTGCCACATGGAAGTGTGTCAAGTTACCTCACAGCCTACAACCAGAGGCCACTTCATGTGGGGTGTTTGTGTGTAAGGTAAGTAGCTGTAAATTGTTTTTATAATTGCATTATACTTGTCCTCCCCCCTCCCTTGTTTCTAGTTTGCAGAGGCACTTCTTCTGGGGGGAGACTTGACCTTCTCATGCACAGACGCAAACATTGCACAGATGCGTGAAGACCTGGGTCTATTCCTTTTGAATGAATCAGGTTTTTCTTCATTATATTAAAAAGGGATGATGTATTACATGTGATAAAGAATATAATGTCACCTTGAATACCTTCCACAGAACCTCTGGATAACTTGTGCCTGGCTTGTGGAGAACAAGATCCCCACACACCAGAGAAGGTAGACACTTGGGTATGTTTTATTATTATTATTATTTATATTATTATATATAAACACTACAGTGTATTTTAAAGTAGCACTACCATATTCATTCATGTGTTGTAAATCTTATATTGTTTAGATTGCATGTGACTCTTGCAACGGCTGGTACCACTGGGACTGCATAAACAGGCCAAGTTTGGAGGCACATTTTATTTGTCCGGGATGTCAAGGCCCTATTTAAAGTGTTTTTTGTTTGTAATCCCCCCCCCCCCCCCCATCCCATTATGTCTTGTCCACATACACATTTGTACGTAAAACTTAACACCAAATCATTTGATGTCTTTAATGTATTCAGCATTATAACTTAATTTCTTTATAGTAGTAGCCTAACTGTGCAAATGAATATGTGGTATGTTACTTTAGCTACTTAAATCATGTGAAATGATTTTCGCTAAGTACTACAATCTGTTATTTACCAGCTGAACAATCAAAACTAAATATTGTATCAGATCTTTATGCCACCTTAGATATTTGTATACAAGTTATCAAACAAAACTTTAAAAGACCCTGGAAAGGGTTTATAAAACATGTTAAAGGCATATCCCAATGACAGGCAGGCAAATTAATTGCTGTAATCATGAAATCAAACGTAACATATGCAATCTACAAACTATTGTGCTCATATGAACAAAACTTCAAAAGCTAAAAAAAACTACTAAACAAAACAAAAAATGCTAAATGAGCTTGATCGCCACTGTCACTGAAACATAATTACAATACGTAAAACTTTCTGTACGATGACGATCCTAGAGCGCACTAATATTTTCAGTGGCGCTTTAACGCGAAACAGGAAACTCATGAATATTCATATAAGCTCCGCCCAGCGTCACCGAAAATCATCTCAGACACCGAATATTTCAGAACACCTGAAACAGATTTGAAGAATATTAAAGTGTTTCTCGAGCTCTCTAACCGGAAACAGATTTGATCACACAATACTTTCAGTCTCGCATCGTCACGAAATTATGTCTTAAAATGGAAAATAAAGTAACTCTTTTACTTAATGCTACATTTTTACAAACGTGTTTTAACAATCAATCAAACCTTAAACTGCTTGTTTTATAATCTTTCTGTTACTTCCGCGACAGGTAAATTATAACTTTACAACTTGACAAATAGCGCTTAATTATATGAAATCTGTTCATCATTCTCCTGAATGACTGTAATCGTTCCAGTATTCAAACTTACTTGCAATAGCACGATCTTGTGGAGCAGAAACAGAGTCCAGAAGTGTTTGAAACTCTAAAACACTTTCGGTTTGTGATCGCTGTTAAACACACCTGTGCGAGCCTTCTCCAGTGATGTTTGTCACCTGACTGCGGCTGTGTCCAAATTCAGGGTCTGCATCCTTCGGAGTACTCATTTGAAGGATGTTACGTCACAGCGCCGCGACGAAGGCTGTCCAAATTCGTAGGATCCTTCAAATGCGGCCCACAAATACGTCCTCCTTTTCCCCGAATTGGAAGGATGGGTGTGGTGGATCCTTTCCCGTCCTACCTATCCCATAATTCTTTTCGGCAGAGCGTAATGGCGGACGAAGCGAGCGGTAGCGGAGTGGGAGAGGAGTTTCTCTGACAAAACAAGCTAAAGTTTATGCTTCGGCTCAATGAATTTGTAGGAGAAATTAGTAGAATACTTAAAAACAAATAAAAATAGGCTATAATGGCTTACCTGGATGTGACTGTCTTGTAGTCTGATATAAAAAAACTCTCCGACAACGAGCAAAGAAAGTATTTAATTTATTTCATTGCTTTATTTCTTCCAAAAGAATTAAAATGAGGAGAATAACTCTTTGTTTGTCCATTTTCCCGCTTCTTGCTTGGCGCTGTCACGGTTGCTAGGCGACAGGATATGAGCAACGGGTAAGGGAGGGAACTGAAAGAAGGGTAGGCTGTCCAAATTCACAAACACCGACTTTCGGGTTTTGCGGACGTCGGAGGATCCCTCCTCCTTCAACCGGGTAGGAAGGATCCTAAGGAGGATGCAGACCCTGAATTTGGACACAGCCGCACTCAATCTGGGAGAAAAGTCCAGCTTTCATGCATCAGAAAAGTCAGATCACACACTAAAACTGAGCACTAGCGCCACCTGCTGGACAGGAATCTGAAACACACACACACACACACACACACACACACACAGGCTGTGTTCGAAATGGCATACTTGCTTACTGCATACTGCTTACTGCCCAGTGCACAGTGTATACTGCCTACTATTTTTTAAAGAATAGTGTGTGAAACAGTATACAGTAAGCAACAAATATTTCAGAGTAGTATGCTTAATTGTCACATGACAAACACAAACATTAATTCAGCACAGCTGTGAAGGTTGTTACATTACAAGCAAATGTGCTAACTATTCTTTTTACAAAGGCTTGTTATTAAGGCTTCATACTAGTAAACAATATTGACCAATTGAACTCATTTCATAATTGAATAACTTTAAAGAGGCTATAGACTGAACTGAATGAGCTGTCTTTAACTGAACAATATTTTTGGCAGTTACACTAAGTGGAAAAAGTGATATAATCTAATTACACTAAGTGCAAATAATGATAAATTATGTTTACAATAAAATAGCAGCATTTTCTTTAGCAACAGGTGTGTAAATAGTAGTTAGGTGGCAGATATTTATACTGTAGTACATTATAAAACAGTATGCAATAACATATTAGACAACATTTTAGTGTAAATTATCATACATTTTATTTGATGATGATCACTTTATTGGGACAAAAACAGCTAAGCACACTGTATTATTAATGAGGTGTTTAATCTCCACTTTACAAATATTTACTTAATTTTTTATTGAAAATAAATGCCTTTCTGATCTGGTATGTGATGGGAAAAGGAGTTGCACGAGTTTGACAAAAGCCGAAATCGAACAATGGGCTCCATTGAAAAACGTGTAGAGATAAGCGAACAATCTACTCTGACCTGCATGAATCTTATTCTCGTTTGGCTCTCAACGAAGGTGGTCACATTTTTCTCTCCCTCTCCTCCCCTTACCTTCCCTTCCCTGCTTTGCTCTCTCGTCTCGTCTCGTCTATTGTCTAATACTTTAGCACTGCTCTCCAAACTGAAAAATCATGGATTTGATCAACTGGTCTCTCAAAGCAATTGACACCATCTTCTCAACAAGAAGTTTAGGTTTGGGGGAACCTGACTGCCCTGGCGGGACGTTCACTGCTGGCTACATGATGGACGCATGGGAAAGGTGGCAGGTTGTGTGTCTAGCGGCTCTTTCCGTGGAGGACATTGAAGATATCTACCTATTCGGAACCATGATAACGGGATTCTGCTGATTGGATTAGGCTTTGCCCTGGGTTATCGAAAAATTCAGGAAACGGGTACAGCTGTCAAAAGCCTCACAAGGCTGCCCGTCATGAATGAAGCAGTGGGCAGAGCAGTCAGCACTGAGACTGAGACTATTAACCGCAATATGGATACCACCACGGAGAAGCTTACGGCTTTGCAAAGGAAAATTGATGGATTTGGAGATCAGAATGGACAAAGAGAGTATCCGTGAAAATTGGAATACGGCTACTCGCCCCAAGATCAAACAATCGCAATCAAACAACAAATTCCTCGTATGTGTAAACATACTTGGCGAATAAAGCTCATTCTGATTCTGATTCTGAAAAACTGCCCGTTCCTTCAAGATCACGGCTTGCGTTTCACCGAAGATATAACAAAGGAGGACAGAGATTCAAGGCATAAATTATGGCCTTTGATAAAAAAGGCTCGGGAAGAGGGTAAATTGGCATACTTTGTTGGAGGCCGAGGTTTTATTGACGGCATGGAACTGTAAAAGAAACAAAGATGTTGTGGTTCACTTGAAAATTGAGGTTTGTTATTCTACTGTATGTTAGTGAAAGTGGCCAAAAGAAATTGTGCTCTTGTTGTTGCTTTCCGGTTATTATTTCAAGGGGAAAACTGCCAATCGAAAGGCTATTGATCAGCTATCCTTGTTGTAATTATTTTTAAAGGTGCTGAGCAGAGTTTTTAAGTTTCTTATATTTATCCTAAGGTTTACTCCATTTGACATATTTTTCGATTTGTTCTGTTAATCTGTTAAATTTATCTATTTTCTCTTTTAACACTAGGGGGCTGCGTAATAGTATTAAAAGAAAATCACTATTTGTATTTGCTAAACAATACAGGTCTGATTTCTGTTATATACAAGAAGCACATTCGGTTAATGATGATTGCAAATTTTGGAATGCTCAGTGGGGGAATTCAATATGGTTTTCCCATGGTTCTGAACATTCAGCTGGGGTAATAACACTTAAGAATAGATTTCATGGTGAAGTTGTGCAATCTGTAAATGATCCTGAAGGTCACTTTGTTTGTATGTTACTCAACTGTAATGATATATTTATTATTACAGCTAATGTTTATGGGCATAATAGGAAATCTGAAAATGATAGTCTTTTGGGGACTGTCTGGAAGACCTTCAAAGGTTGATTGGATAAATATCCAAATGCTTACATAATAATGGGAGGGGATTTTAACATTATTCAGGATTATGCGGTAGATAAATGGCCACCATGTCGATCAAATTCAACAAATACTAACCTTAAAAGTTTTATGGACAAGTATAATCTTAAAGATATTTGGAGGGTTAAACACCCGAATGACTTGGCTTTCACGTGGAGTAACAAGTCAGGCTCTAATCTATCCAGAATAGACTATTGGTTAATCTCTGAAAGTTTTGACAAAGATGGAGTAGAAGTAGATATTTTACCTACTCATTTAACAGATCATAAAGCTATCTATATAAATGTGAACCTACACTCCAAAAACCATAATGCAAATATTTCATATTGGAAACTTAATAATTCCCTCTTGCTGCATAATTGTCAGGGTTCTGTCGTGTGTGTCCTGTGTTCCTGCCCCTTGTGTCCATATTTGGTTTGTTTCCTGTCCTTGTTAAGTGTCATCATTAGTTAATTCTTGTCTAGCCGTGTTCGTCTCGTTATCTATGATTTACCTGTGTATTTATTGTCCTGTCAGTTCAGTTAGATTTGATCTGGTCTACTCGTTACTCCCCGGTGTTTGATGTCTGTGTCTTGCCCTGCCTTGATGTATTGTAGTAAAGTATGTTATTTGAGTTTATATCCTCGTCTGCATGTTCCTGGTTCCTCCCTCGTGTGTGCACCGTGACAATAATGAGGTCCAAAAGAAAGTAAAAGATTTGATGTGTAGTTTTTGGTCTAAAGCTAAACTGGAAAATGCCTTTGGGAAAAATTGGGAACTCTTAAAGTTTGAAATTGGCAAATATATGAGAAAGTATGGTTCCTTTATGGCCAAAAGTAAACAAGCTGAAGAAATGAGAATAATAACAAGAATAACAAATTTGTCTCAGAGACATCCAGACTCTCTTTTAGAGGATGAAATATTAGAAATGGCTGAGTTGTCAAGTAAACTAAATGATTTGTATAATAAAAAAGCAGAAGGTGCCTTTATTCGTTCCAGAAAGAAAGGTAGGGGAGCAAAATTCACATAATTTTTTTAATTTAGAAAAGCAGAATTTTGTTTGTAATACTATTAGTAAATTAAATATTAATGGGGTCATAACGGATGATCATAAAATAATTTCTCAATATTGTAGTGAATTTTATATAAATTTGTAGACCTCCAGTTACTCTCCGGTGTCAGCCGATGCTTTTTTAAATTCGTTGCAGATTAAACCTATTAATAACTGAAAAGGAGCTCTGTTATAGACCTGTTACAATTTCTGAGCTGATGGAAGCAATTAATCACTTGAAAAATTCCAAATCACCAGGTACCAATTGTAACGGTTGTGGTTATAGAGGTAGGCGCACGACAAGGAGTGGACGAAAAGGAGTTTTTAATACACATCAACACACTATAACCATTGTAAACATTAATCCAAGATAAAGACTGAGGGAGAACTGAGGATTTATAAAGGGACCAAACAAACAAGGAAACAAGATAATTAATTACACACAGGTGATGAAAATGAACGATGATTAACTAATGACAGGAAACTAGAACAGGAAAAACCAAATAAGGGCAAAAGGGAAACTAAACAGAAACCAAACTGTGACAGATATCGCCCCCTTCCCGGAAGGTGCGTCCCGCACCGTAACAGTGGGGCGGCGCCCTGAAGGCTGGAACAGGGTCAGGACAGGGAAGCCTCCAGGGCGGATCAGGGGCCTTGGGAGGCCATGGTGGATCAGGAGACACGGGAGGCCATGGCGGATCAGGAGACAAGGGAGGCCCTGGAGTAACTATCAGTTGGGTTGGCCGAGATAGCACAGGGAGTTCTGTGGCCTTTGCCTTCGGCCTGGCCACACAGGCCAGGAGTATATAGCCCCCCCTCAAAATTTTCTTGGGGAAGTTCCCTCCAGGGAACAATTGAGGAAAAGCAGGCACTGTGGAGCGCTCAGGAGGAGCGGACACTGGCGGGCGCTCGAGAGGAGCGGGCACTTGAGGGCGCTCGGGAGGAGCGGGCTCTGGGGGACACTCTGGATGTGCGGGCTCTAGGGGGCGCTCTTGCAGTGCGGACACTCGGGGGCGCTCTTGCAGCGTGGACACTCGGGGGCGCCCGAGCACTGGAGGGCACTGGCAAGGCGCAGGCACTGGAGGGCACTTGCGAGGCGCAGGCACTGGAGGGCACTTGCGAGGTGCAGGCACTGGAGGGCACTTGCGAGGAGCAGGCACTGGAGTGAGTACGGGAGCCGAGAAATCCGGGGGCAGAGCCTCATCTAATAGCCCCCCGTTTTGTGTCAGCGGAACCATCTTCGCCGCGGGCGGAACCATCATCGCCTCGGACGGCGGAATCTTCATCGTCGCGGGCGGAATTCTCATCATCGTGGGCGGCGGTCATCATGGCCGCGAGCGGAGGAAGCTCGCGGAACATCCCCGAATCTCCCTTGCGGGGAACTAACCTCAGACGCCTCCCCATCTTCGGTTTTGGTCTTGGATTCTGTAACGGTTGTGGTTGTAGAGGTAGGCGCACGACAAGGAGTGGACGAAAATGAGTTTTTAATACACATCAACACACTATAACCATTGTAAACATTAATCCAAGACAAAGACTGAGGGAGAACTGAGGACTTATAAAGGGACCAACCAAACAAGGAAACAAGATAATTAATTACACACAGGTGATGAAAATGAATGATGATTAACTAATGACAGGAAACTAGAACAGGAAAAACCAAATAAGGGCAAAAGGGAAACTAAACAGAAACCAAACTTTGACACCAATGGTTTGACATCAGAATTTTATCAATTATTTTCTAAGGAATTGGCTCCTTTTCTTTTAGAGGTTTTTGTTGAAAGCATCAAAAAACAGTGTCTTCCACCCACTTTAACACAAGGTTTAATTGTATGGCTTCCCAGACCAAATAAGGACAGACAGTATATTGATAATTGGCGCCCTATTTGTTTATTGAATAATGATTCTAAACTGTTGGCCTTAATTTTAGCTAGAAGACTAAAAACTATTTTGGATTCAGTAACTGACGAATCACAATCGGGATTCATGAAAAATCGGCACAACAAATAACATACGATTAGTTTTGGACATTTTGGACTATTCAGATCTGATTAATGGTAATGGTTTTATATTATTTTTAGACTTTTGTAAAGCATTTGATTCTGTAGAACATCTATTCATCCTTGATACTCTAAAGAAATTTGATTTTGGTAATTTTTTTTCGACAGAAATTAAAACCCTTTATAAAAATGGCAACTGCTCTATAAGGTTATTTAATGGTACTTCCCCTAGATTTGATATTTCTAAAGGAATTAGGCAGGGGTGCCCAGTATCTCCATACCTCTTCCTGTTAGTAAGTCAGCTTCTTTCCTCTTATATTAAATCAAGCCTAATGAAAGGTATTACTATTGTTGATAGAGAGATAAAAATTACACAATTAGCCAATGACACTACACTCTTTATTAAAAATGAAAATCAGATATCTGTGGCAATTGATTTAATTAGCGAATTTTCAAGAGCATCTGGGGTATACTTAAATTTGGCTAAATGTGAGTTTATGGCAATAAAGGAATGTCTTGGTACTAACTATTATGGTGTTCCATATCTTGGATCTTGGAATATTGATAACCAAAGACCAGAAAAGAAGATGCTTATTCAATTTTAATCCTATTATTGAAAAAACTAAAAAGAAATTAAATAATTGGCTTATAAGAAACCTTTCTTTAATGGAGTTTTAATTACAAAGGCAGAGGGTATTTCTAGACTATGTAAAGCTAATTGATAAAATACTGATCGACTTTATTTGGAAAAAATAAAATACATTACATAAAGAAGACAGCTATTATGAATTCATATGAAAATGGTGGCCTAAATGTGTTAGACTTTGCAACATTAAATAATACATGTAAGGTTAACTGGCTAAAACAAATGGTTAGAAATCCTAATTCCATTTGGTGTTTTATTCCCTCCCATATTCTCTCAAAATTTGGTGGTATAATTTTTTTTTTAGCTGTAGTTATAATATTGATAAAATACCAGCGAAACTAGCAGAATTTCACCGCCAGGCCTTTTTATCATGGTGTCGCGGTCACGTTCTGTTTTTGTTCCTTTAGATCTACGTCATCCTTAGTTTGTCTCCATGTTTATTAGTTAATTAGCTCCACACCTGTTTCTGTTTCTCCTTGATCATGTTCCTCATTTAAACCCTGTGTTCTCCCCTGTTCCCTTGTCCGCTATTGGTTGCATTTTTATGTGTTATGCTGCCCCGTTCACCTGGATTATTATTAAAATACTGTGTTTATGGAACTCCTTCGTTTGTCGTCCGCTTTATAGCATACACTCGTAACACATGGTCTTTGATCCACAAGCACAATTTTTCACCTCATAGGTACTATATATGGAACAATAAGGATATACACTCACCTAAAGGATTATTAGGAACACCTGTTCAATTTCTCATTAATGCAATTATCTAATCAACCAATCACATGGCAGTTGCTTCAATGCATTTAGGGGTGTGGTCCTAGTCAAGACAATCTCCTGAACTCCAAACTGAATGTCAGAATGGGAAAGAAAGGTGATTTAAGCAATTTTGAGCGTGGCATGTTTGTTGGTGCCAGACGGGCCGGTCTGAGTATTTCACAATCTGCTCAGTTACTGGGATTTTCACGCACAACCATTTCTAGGGTTTACAAAGAATGGTGTGAAAAGGGAAAAACATCCAGTATGCGGCAGTCCTGTGTGCGAAAATGCCTTGTTGATGCTAGAGGTCAGAGGAGAATGGGCCGACTGATTCAAGCTGATAGAAGAGTAACTTTGACTGAAATAACCACTCGTTACAACCGAGGTATGAAGCAAAGCATTTGTGAAGCCACAACACGCACAACCTTGAGGCGGATGGGCTACAACAGCAGAAGACCCCACCGGGTACCACTCATCTCCACTACAAATAGGAAAAAGAGGCTACAATTTGCACGAGCTCACCAAGATTGGACGGTTGAAGACTGGAAAAATGTTGCCTGGTCTGATGAGTCTCGATTTCTGTTGAGACATTCAGATGGTAGAGTCAGAATTTGGCGTAAACAGAATGAGAACATGGATCCATCATGCCTTGTTACCACTGTGCAGGCTGGTGGTGGTGGTGTAATGGTGTGGGGGATGTTTTCTTGGCACACTTTAGGCCCCTTAGTGCCAATTGGGCATCGTTTAAATGCCACGGCCTACCTGAGCATTGTTTCTGACCATGTCCATCCCTTTATGACCACCATGTACCCATCCTCTGATGGCTCCTTCCAGCAGGATAATGCACCATGTCACAAAGCTCGAATCATTTCAAATTGGTTTCTTGAACATGACAATGAGTTCACTGTACTAAAATGGCCCCCACAGTCACCAGATCTCAACCCAATAGAGCATCTTTGGGATGTGGTGGAACGGGAGCTTCGTGCCCTGGATGTGCATCCCACAAATCTCCATCAACTGCAAGATGCTATCCTATCAATATGGGCCAACATTTCTAAAGAATGCTTTCAGCACCTTGTTGAATCAGTGCCACGTAGAATTAAGGCAGTTCTGAAGGCGAAAGTGGGTCAAACACAGTATTAGTATGGTGTTCCTAATAATCCTTTAGGTGAGTGTATTATATAAACACAAATCGCTTTTCCTGAAGCACTGGTTTGATAATGGCATCATATTGGTGGATCAGTTATTTAATATAAATGGTTTTCTTTTTACTTATGGTGAATGTTTGGACCATTATAAGATTCCTGTAACACCAGGGGACTATGCCAAAGTTTTTGGGGCTATTTCTCCTGAAGTGTGTATGTTATTTAAACATCAGACAAGAATTAACATCCAACAGTGGTCTCTGCCTAATATAATAAATTCTTATGTAACATTTGTTTATCTCTCAAGTCACACAACAGTTCTGTAAGAGCGTTATTTCAACGAGACATTGTGTTTTTGCCTTATGTTTATTCATATTGGAATCACCTGACAGAAAATATTATTTGGAAAAAGGTTTGGTTAATACCTAATCATTATTTAATTATGAACAAGGTAAATGTCACAGATCGGCCAGGCTCTCCTTTCCGCCAATCACACCGTTCCGCATCACCTGAGTTCTGATCACGCTCACCTGCACCTCATCACCGCAGCAATCATCCCCAGCACTTAAGCACACACTCCATTCACTCCAGCGTCCGATCTCGTACACAACGCAGTGAACTTCTCTCCAAGACATCGTCTCGTTGAGTATATGCAATTGAAACTTAACCTCCTGTGTCTTCCTCCTGTGTGTTCCTCTCCTGCCAGATTGGGGGTCTCCGGTCATCAGTGTGCTCCAGGAATCTCCCCGTGCTGTCTGTACTCAATACCTGTGGAAGAAAGGACCAAGCTCATTAGTCCATTAACCTCCATCTAACAAGCCTTCCTTATCCAACCACTCACCTCCAGTCATCTCTGCACTACCTTGGTTACTCACCTGTTCAAATAAACATCAACTCTCTGTTACTAACATCTGTGTCCGGGGTTTATGTTACAGAAGATTGGACCGGCTTACCGTTGAACAGGATGAGTACCGCGGACCCCTTCCAGGAGCTGGTAGTGTTGTGGCCCGCCGCGGTTGTTGCTGGTCTGGATCGCAGTCAGTGCAGCAAGAAAGGCTCAAACAGCAGAGTTTCAGGTGTCAAAGGAAGACTTTATTACAAAGTAACAAAGCCGAGAGAGAAGCCGCCACATCCACTGTCTCTCTGGTCTTTGTTTGTTCAGATGCTCCATTTTATACACTCTACCAATGTATCGACCTTGGTTCTTTCTATTTTTTACTTGCCATGTCTTTTTTGGCTCGCCACCAATATTTTGCACGCCTTTTGATCCGTTATCTAATGGTGGAATATTGCTGAGTCTCCCTTTTTAAAATTATATGGCCTCCCCTTGTCTGGAGGTCATTTCATCCTCTTTGATGTCTGGTGGCCTTCCCTTGCTTTCTGCACCTGGCATCATGTAAACTCACAATGAACTAGCATGTGAACTCACGATGAACCCACAGTCTATGCTACTTTAACACATTATTCAATACTTTGATATTACATAAGATAATAACATTTCTGTATTTTACTACTGAATTACACAATATATTCCCCCCTATGAGACTTTACTAAGTCTCACCATCAAATCCTCCACCTGGAGCGCAATCCCACAAGTCCACCCATCCTTCTATTCTTTCTATGAACCAATAATGGTCCTTCATTCCCTCTTAACAATTGGTTTCGTTATGATACTGCACTCCAGAGGAAGCCAGACCCAAACATCTCTCCTCACCCTTGACTAGAGAAGAGTAAAATAATCTGTCTTCCTATCTATGCACTCTTTGGGGGTCAATAATGCAATCATCATTGTGTATGTAAGCGTGTGCACAAAATGTTCTAGCCTTGCCCATGGGTATCATGGTTATGTAGAATATATGAATGATTAATTAACACATCTAATTAAAAAGAATTAAAAACACTGGTTTGTCCCACGTAGCCAGATGAACTCTATGCATTTCCGGTAGCCTAGAGCGCTATCTGGTGATGTTATCCTTCGTTGCCAGAGGAGCGTTCTTTAGCCCTGTCTGGTGTTGGAGTAGATGATGGGTTTTTAAACCTCCAGTTGAATCTACTCATGTTGCTAAGCACTGAGGTGCTCGTCGATCCTTTCTTTCCTTCTTTCTTTCTGATGACATTTCCCAGTGTATAAAGCAATCATCGTTATAGTAATAAATGAAATGTTAGTATATAATGAACTAAATATAGAGAAAAATAAATAATCTTTCTTTATCATGCCCTTTTTCTGGTTGCAATGTCTCATAACATGGACAATGACCTGCTTAAGACCCTTATCGTCCCCTTTTCTTTCATTAATCACATTATACATTTAAGGTTAGTAAATTAATAATTTAAAAATAAATGATATAAGGAGTGAAGGACTTCAGGAAGGGGCATATGCCAAAGGAAAATACATAGTACCCCTAACTTTCTCCCTACACTATCCAAATTCTCTAATATTTCTATAAAAGATTAAAATAAAAAATTATAAAAAATCAAAAGCCACCCCTTCCCTACCACTCCGTTGTTATTCAGGAAGGTTTACACAACATCGTCCAGGTCAAAGTCATCCAATTCGTCCAGTCCAGGTCCCACAGTGTGTCTGTGGGTATACCCAATGTCAATTCCAGTTGGTTTTATCGATATGTTTAGCATCTGTTTGGCTGCAGCATTGGCCAGCATGGATCTGATGAAAGGCACAACACAACAGAACAGTACAAGAAACACAACAACAGCAATGGCTATTATGATGCCCACTCTAATCAACCACTCCCCCCAAGACCCAAAAATTTAATTTAACCAGTTTCCAATCTGCTTATCTGCTCCAGCATTCTTGGTCACTTCCTCTCTCAGATTTTTCAGTTTCTCCATTGCTTGGGTGAATGATCCATCCGGGGCTGTATTATTTGGGATATAGGTACAACAGTCAGAACCAAACATTACACAAACTCCTCCTTTCTCGGCTACGAGCCAATTCAAAGCTTGTCTGTTTTGCCAAGCCATTTTACTTGTGGGACCTAATTGTTCTCCTAGAGCTCTTAAAGCATCATCAGTGTAATTGATGAATCTCTGCTGATTGTAGTAAATATAATTAATCCATTCTGCGTTCTTATTTGGGGTTAACCATACAAATATAGAGTCAAACTATATTTATATATATATTATATAACTATATAATGAGACTTTATCTCATTTCTTGCTTTAAATTCTCCTGGTATCCCTCTAGTTTGGCCAATTGAATCTAAATACACATCTGGATTTGTTTCATAAGCTCTTTTTACTCTGTTTCTTTTCGGTTGAGGTTTTTTTTTTTTTTTTTTTTTTTTCTTTTTTTTTACACCATCTATGTCTTCTTCAATTATTGTTATTCCTTGTAACAATCTTACTCTAGCACAGATACCTTTCCAATCTTTTGGAAGTGTGGCTCGCAATCTTTTTCCCCCACATACCCAATAGTCATCTGCCACTGCTTCTGATTGTTCGTCCATAATGATAATTAGGGGAAAGCTATATGGTAGCTTCTGTGCAATTATCCTTAACCGTTATGATTGTCATGTTTGTCTTTATAGTCTGATTTAAACACTTCTGGGTCTTGATACATTTCTCTATTTAAATGCCAAATAACTACACAATTTCCCTTGAATTTTCCCAGGTCATTTTTCCCTTTTGTCTTGTTGAAGCACTCAAAGTCTAATGTGCAATCAATTACATAAGCTACGGGGGTTTCAGATAGATACTTGACCAGTATTCCCTGCAAATAAGGAGACCAAAAACCTTAGCGCTTTACCTTTCTAAACACTTCCCCCCCTCGCGCAATGGTCAAAACCATGCGTGTCAGAGATCAGGATTATATTAGCAGCACATGAAACATTGGTTAACAGCGTATTTGGATTTGGAACCTCAGCAGGCCAGTCCTCCACAATCTCATTCATTACTCTCAGATCATGTACCAGACACCATTTTAATTTATCTGCTTTAGCTACTGGGAATATTGGAGTGTTACTATGGCTATTAGTTTCAATGAGTACTCTTGCTGCCATTAATCCCTCAATTGTCTTTTTTATTCCTTCTACAGCTTCTGGTTTCAAAGGGTACTGTATTTTTCTGGGTATTTTAGCTCCAAGTCTAAGTGTTATTCTAATTGGATCAGCTGATTTTACAAACCCTACATCATATTATCTGCTGATTGAAATATTAGAAGATTCTCTGTAGCTTCCCATTCGCTTTTTTCTGCTTCTTGCATCATGGGGCCTACGTTTTTAGAAACACAATTTTTATTTACATACAAAGTAAAATGGGGAACTGAATTGGATACCCCAAACCATTCATCAATAAATTTTCCTCTATCTATCTGCAGAGCTGCGCCTTTTGGTCCTATCACTATATATTGTGACATCATAGGGATTGTCAGTCCTTTTGTGTCTTCCAGCCATCTTTTTTCAAAATCTGGGTCTTTGCTTTCATCATACTTCATAGTACAATGAAATTCAGTTTTTGGTAGACTTGGTTCACAAAGTTGTTCTTTTCTGTATCTTCCCCATTTGCTAAGTGTTTTTTCTACATCATCTTTCAACTCACCTAACCAATATATGTTAGCACATGGCTCTTGTGTTTGTTGTAATTCTGTAAGATTAATTTGTCTCACTGCCCTATCATTTATATAAATTCCATCTGGAGTACACCATATTTGCATTTTCAATTTACATATAGCATCCCTACCCAACAAATTGACAGGTGTATGTTCTGAAACTAAAATTGGTAATCTTATTTCGGTGTCGTCTAAGCTTATGCTCACAGGGGCCGTCATAGGAAGTAGCTGAGTTACCCCCTAGAATCCTACTGTCTTTATATATTTTCCAGACATAGGGAGGTGCGAGGCACATCTTAGATTCAAACAGGAATACGAGGCCCCCGTGTCAAGGATGAGAGTTATTGGCTTTCCTTCGATATTAACTCGCAACATTGGTTCTTGATCGGCATCAGAAGATATCATTGGCAGCTGATTCCTCCCCTCAGGATTCTCTGGGCAGCCCTAGTAACCTTGATTAGGACCACGCCACGGGTTGACAGGGCCCTGAGCTTGGGTCTGCACTGGTTGTTGTCCATAATTGACTTCTGGTGTCATTGGCAGGTTCTGTGGCCAAGGATTGATGTGACACTCGCTTCTGAGGTGCCCAGGCTGATTGCACCCCCAACATATTCCTGTTGGTTGGTTTCTGTTGGTTGTTGTTGAACTTGCCTCTGCCACGTCCTCCTTGTTGTTGTTTGTTCCAGTTCCTGTTGTTTGCTTGCTCTGGTTTGAGATATATGACCACTGGTGGTTGTCCTTGTGGTACATTGCTTGGTCCAGGAGGTGGCACCTGTGCTGTCACAATCTGATTTGCTGGTGCAGCCACATTCAATGGTGCTGGTGGATTGACTGGCACTGAAGTATTGACAGGTGCCATAACAGCTGAGGCGTCTTCCTTTTGTACTGCTTGAATCTTTTTCTTCTTGTTGAGCAGTTCTTCGAGTTGCATCTGAGTCAATTTTCTTTGTAACTCTTTTTCTTGGTTTCTCATCTTCAGTTCTTGCTTTCTGTATTGTTCCACAGCATGAACCACATGGTCTCTGAATTCTTTGTGTGACTTTGAATTCAGACCTACCACATCTTCCAGTTTCAGCTTTACTGATGCAGGCATGGCTTCCACAATTGCTGTTCTGAAGAGTGCTGTCAGGACTCTATCTTGCTCTGGATCTCTTTCCAGTTCTTCTTTCCATTGTCTCATTTGCTTCTGGATGTAAGTGGTAGGGTTCTCTGCTTCCCCCATTGGCTCCCCCTTCAGGCAGCTTGGGTCAGTTTGCATCGGGTATTCGGCTCTCAGTACCCTCCAAATGTCTTGTCGATGTTTGTCAAAAGAAATTCCATCTGCTCCAGGCTTATCCACTGCATGAAGAAGGCCAGACTGCTTGAGGATGTCATTCATCTTGGAGGCTCCTAGGCACTTTGCAAGTAAGGCTTTGATGTCACCTAGGGCCAGAACCTTTCCTGTTGTTTCTTCTTCCACTGTTTTGATCCATTTTCCAGCTCCTTCATGGATATCTGGGAGGCGGGAGACTAAAGAGTCCAAATCTTGTCCTGCCCAAGGTATGTATTGAACATGTCCTTGTTTGATGAGGATAGGACACTCGTACCTTGCTTCAGCATTTTCAGCTTTTCTTGCTGATCTCGTTGTTCTGTGTTCTTCTTCTTCTCTTTGCCTTTGTTCTTGAAGTCGGTTACCTGGAGGCTCCATATCTTGCATAATCAATGTCCCAGCTACTTGCTTGTACTGCTTCCGCTGGACAGGGTAATGTAGACTTGAGTGATGTTGCATTGATTGATGTTGCAGCCATTCATCCAGGTCTTGTTGTAGTGATTTCTCTACTTGATCATATTCTTCTTTTGTCATGTTGATAGCTTGCTTGATCTTTTCTCTTGTCCTGTTGCATCTTTCCTCCATCTGTGCCAGTTCTTCCTGGATTGAGTCAGCAGAGGGCGCTCCTCCTTCAGATGATTCATCAGACTCTCCTTCTTCACAGCTCTCCCTGCCTCTACCCGCTGATGTCACTTGCCTGTGGCATTCTTCCAAATCTTCTAGCATTGCTGTAAGATGACGATGTGTGAGAGGCTCACCTGATTTCTTTTTTTCTTTGTAGTTCTTGGTCCACCTTCTTTCAATCCTTGGCTCCTCCCTGTAGGTTGTTTTCTCTCTCTCTCGTCTGGATTGTGGCAATGGTGTGGATGTCCACTGCCCCTCCTCCTGTGGCTCCAGCCCCTCCTTCACAACCCTGTGAACATATTTTTCCTCCCTATTGTCTGATGGCGTGCAGCTCTGCTCATCTATTTCTTCTTCTGGACTTGTGTCATATACATACCCCTCAAATTCTATGGGTCCCTTTATATATCTGCTTTTCCATGTACTAAAGGCATCTGGTTAACAACCTGGTCACAGCAAGGTGCATATGGAGGTGGTCTTTCTTCTTTTGGTTCATTCTTTTTATTTTCCTTTTCCAATTTTAATAATTTGATCCCATATTGTTTGAATAAAGTCAACACCCCTAATTCTTGTTCCCTTTTGTCATTTCGCTTTTTGGATTTATCATTGGTCTTGTGATTTTTAATCAGAACCTCCATTTCTCTATACATAGCCACATTAAATGTTCCCTCCATCGGCCACTTAGTAGCCAATTTCTTTGTTCTCTCTGCCCATCTCTTTGAGAGCTCCCTTATTATTTCTTTACATGCTGGATTCTCAGAGGCCAATACCTCTACTGGAGCAGACACTGTGACATTTTTATCTATCAATTTGGTTGGTAAATTGTTTTAACTTAACTATTTCTCTTTTTATTAGGTGATTTACCTCTCTAATCCCAGTGATTTGAATTTAATAGCTATTCTTCAACAAGCTCATCAGACGAGGACCACTAAAAGTATCCGACCCCTGATTACACCTGAACTTTTACTGGGCTGAGGATTTATCACCTTATTTATAGAATCCGATTAGTTTGCCTCAAATATTTCAAAATAATCCCAATATGTTTTCTGGTTAATAACTTAAAGGGTAACCCAATGCCTTTTGGTTCTTTTATCTGAAGATTGTTTTTTGTCCAAATGATGTGTTCCCCCAAGCTGAAAGCTTCAAAACTCCACAGTCTCCTCTCATGTAAGTGAGAGATGGCATTAATTTTATGCAAAACCCTTTTATCTTGAATATACTAATGTTCAATTCGTCTCTTGTACACCACATTGGGTTTAAGGGTTCCATATAATCAATCAATAACCTTTTTTCCCGCATTATTAGAAGTTTTCTACCCCTTTTCCCCTTCTTTTTCCCTTTTTCCTTCTATCTCTGTCATTTTACCCCCCTTTTTTATCTTTTTTAAATCTTTTTCTAAATTAATTGACTATCGTTAAATTAATTTACATTTAATTTATTTTCCAATTGGGAAGATGCTGGAGCACAGAGCCTAAATAAATTAGTTGTCAATTGTCAAATTGTTATATGTTTGTACACCACATCTTCCCAGGGTATTCCTGGCCATTCAATTGATTTTTCTCTCAAATTTGTAATTTCAATCAATTTCCTAAGAAAATTATTTTTCTTGTATTCTGTCAGCTTTTGTACCTGTCCATCCAAATCAACAAAACTTGATTCCAACCAAAAATGGTTGTGGATCCCTTTTGTTTTAATCAAAGCCTCCTGAATTTGTTTTTCTCTCTCACTGTCCCAGTGATTTGATTTTTCCATATGATTCTTTTTCTCTGTTCGTTTCATTCTATTTTGGATGAGACAGGCACAACACACTTAAATGTCTCTTCTCTTTATTTCCTCCCTCCTTAGCTCTCCTCGCTTCTTTCACTCACACTTACACTGCTCGAGCACATACACACACACACACACACAGCCGGCCCCCACCTTTGCTGCTCTCCTTCTCTCCCTCTCAACAGTGAGAAGTCAAGCGCTCAAACTGTCTCTTCTCTTTTTTTACAAAAATCAACCAATTCTTCCTTCTTTTTTAATAACAATTGAGTTTTACAATTTGGATCACAGCGCTGACACTTTGGAGAATGCCCAAACAATCGACAAAGCCAATTTCTTGGAGTTTTTTTTGTTCTTTCAACTATTATAATTCCATTAACATACTCCATTCAATATACTGTCTTCCCTCAACACATTTACAATTATTTACACTGGTTCTTTCTTTCTAGTTCTACCATAGTATTTACATATTTATATGTTTGCAGCAATAACAGCGCAATATTGCTGGCAGAGTTAGTAATTCATGCAAACATTCAAAGTTTCAGTGTATCAACACTCACATATAACAAACATAGACTAACAGTTAAATCTGCAGATACCCGTCCCTACGGGTCTGTGCCACAATCTGGACACACTACTACTTAAAGCCCGTACCTACAGGCTGGTGCCACAAACAGGACACCCTACTACTTAATGCCCGTCCCTACGGGTCTGGTGCCGCAACCTGGACACCCACTACTTATGCCCGTCCCTACGGGCTTTGTCCCTCTGGACACTTATACTACTATCTAGTACCCGTTCGAGCAGACCCTACACTCTGGAGGCGGTAACCACGGGAGTTCCTAATCTACTCAACACTTCTTGTGTTATCTATTCTACTAATGGGTGTATCCTTTGACATCTGAAACTCATCAATCTATACTCACTTATTTTATGTTAAACATTCTTAAATTCGTTGATTGGTGAGGCCCTGTCCTAGACCACCATCACAGGTGCCACCCTAGTCAACCACGCAAACAATCTTATATCCAATATATAAGCAAAAATTGCTTACCTGAGGCCTCTTTAATTTCTGATTGCTTGCGTGTCAACCCAGGCCTCCCGCCCGCAACGGCCCTCCAGGACGCCGGACCCCAGTCCAATCCTGTTCGTGACGCCAAGTTTATGTTGTGGCCCGCCGCGGTTGTTGCTGGTCTGGATCGCAGTCAGTGCAGCAAGAAAGGCTCAAACAGCAGAGTTTCAGGTGTCAAAGGAAGACTTTATTACAAAGTAACAAAGCCGAGAGAGAAGCCGCCACATCCACTGTCTCTCTGGTCTTTGTTTGTTCAGATGCTCCATTTTATACACTCTACCAATGTATCGACCTTGGTTCTTTCTATTTTTTACTTGCCATATCTTTTTTGGCTCGCTACCAATATTTTGCACGCCTTTTGATCCGTTATCTAATGGTGGAATATTGCTGAATCTCCCTTTTTAAAATTATATGGCCTCCCCTTGTCTGGAGGTCATTTCATCCTCTTTGATGTCTGGTGGCCTTCCCTTGCTTTCTGCACCTGGCATCATGTAAACTCACAATGAACTAGCATGTGAACTCACGATGAACCCACAGTCTATGCTACTTTAACACATTATTCAATACTTTGATATTACATTCTCTTTTCAGTAATATTAATAAGATAATAACATTTCTGTATTTTACTACTGAATTACACAATAGTAGATACCCTGAAAAGGATTCTAACCCGTCCATCTACTTCACCAGTTCCTTCGGCTCCTGCACCGCCACCAACCAGCACTTCTTCTCCGATCATTTTCGCCAGTCCCATGGCCCGACCAGCGCCCTACTCTGGCTTGGCGGAGGAGTGCAATGGCTTCCTATTACAGTGTACACTTACCATTGACTTACATCCACAGATGTTCCCAGATGATCAAAGATCGCTTTTGTGGTGACCTCGCTAACCGGTCCAGCAACGCAGTCATTTCCCAACTTCCTGGCTCATTTTCGGGAGGTTTTCAGTGTGTCGCCAGGGGATTCATCGATTGGTGAGCAGTTATATCGTTTACGACAAGGCACCATGTCAATTCATCAATATGCACTTAAATTTCGTACCCTGGCGGCCTCTAGTGGCTGGAACGAGCCTTCTAGCTGGAACGAGTTGGAACGAGCCAGAGCCCAGTGACCCTCCAGAACCCATGCTGACGGACTCCAATCGCCTAACGCCAGCCGAAAGAAGATGTTTGTCTAGAGGCATATGCCTATATTTTGGAACTACTGGGCACAGGATAATGGAGTGCCCTCTTCGTCCTCCCCGAGTTTTGGTGAGTACGGTTCACCCTACCATTACTAAAATGAATCCATTATCTACCCATGCCCAGCTTACTGCCGGAAATTTTGTAATTACAGTTACCATCCTCCTTGACTCCGGATCCGCGGGCAGTTTCATCTCCGGAAGCCTCTGTCGACAACTCCGACTTTCGACCTCGATTATGGGAAAGACTTACGAAGTACAATCAATAACTGGTAAACCTCTCACTCGACGTCATGTCAGACATCGCGTTGGTCCCGTACATCTTCGGCTTGGACAGTTACATCAGGAGGAACTTCATCTTTTGGTTCTGGAGGGTTCCACTGTGGACATCATCCTCAGCCGCCCCTGGCTTGTGCAGCATAACCCTACTCTATCCTGGAAGACAGGGGAAATTCTTAAGTGGGGTGAGGAGTGCTTCCCTTGATGTTTTCCACAGTTACCACTACCTCGTCCTACCTCTCCAATTTCACTTCCTGTTCACTCCACATCGATCGAGAACCCAGTGGAGAAACAATCCGTGGACTTTCCATCCTGCTACTCCCACTTTAAGGATGTCTTCTGTCCCAGGAGAGCTGCACAGCTACCACCACATCGGCAATGGGACTGTGCAATTGATCTCGTTCCGGGTGAGCCAGTACCTTGTGGAAAGATTTATCCCTTGGCACTCCCGGAGCAGAAG
The DNA here is from genome assembly GCF_936440315.1 of Barbus barbus. Taxonomy (NCBI): domain Eukaryota; kingdom Metazoa; phylum Chordata; class Actinopteri; order Cypriniformes; family Cyprinidae; genus Barbus; species Barbus barbus. The sequence goes on from NC_136737.1 coordinate 33,226,304, forward strand.
GCTATGGAGGAGTATATTGAGGAGGCGTTAAAGCAAGGCTACATAATTCCATCAACCTCCCCTGCTGCTTCCAGTTTCTTCTTCGTGGCCAAGAAGGATGGAGGACTCCGACCCTGTATAGATTATCGTAAGCTTAATGAGATCACCGTAAAGTACCGGTACCCTCTTCCCCTTGTCCCTACAGCCCTGGAACAACTGGGTTTTTGTGTGTCAATAGCAGTCTCTGGCAACACTGCATTGCCAGCACTTAAACTGACAGTAATCTAAAAAAGCCCATTAACAGGTTATTGCTGACAGGATAGCACAATTGGTCAGAAACATTATAAACGCTGTTAAAACGGTAGCATTAGACACTATACACAGATCTGTAGAACAAGTAAGTTCCAGAATGAAATGAAATATGCGCAAACTAGCCATGTTACAAGTCTTTGTCATTCAGTAAAGTTTTAACAAATTTAGATGCAATAAATAGGATATGATTTAAAAATGATCATCCCTCCAAAACAGAGAAAACATCTTTCACTCTTCTTTTAAAGCATTTATATATTTAGTTGTATTTGTAGAGGTTATTATAGCACAATTCTACAACCAGTGTTAATTTCGTTGACGAAGACGACGACGAAAAATATTCGTCAACAAACCTTTTTTCTGTGACTAAGACGAGACGTTGACGAGCTAAAACTAATATCTGATGATAAAAACTATGACGAATTTATGTCGCGTCTTCGTTGACGAGATGGGACTAAAATGTTATTTGAGGACTACCGGACATACAAAATACATCCTATAGGCTAAGTTAACTGTCTTGTCTTTCAAAATGTGCGTCTCTGTCATTGGATAAGATGCGTTTGCATATCTAGTCTCAGTATGGCAGCCGCGGTGGACGGATAGCCTACCAAAACGCAAACTAGCGATCTGAAACAATGGCCTCAGCAACCGAAGGGTTAGGGAGTGGGTGACCAGACGTCCCGTTTTACCCGGAAGTCACAATTCATTGTCGATTAACTTAAAGTTAGTGAAGGTGCGATAGGCGGAAACGCGCTGATAGAAGTGCTCTCTCTCTCTCTCGCGCACACTCCACTTCTTCAGTTCTCATACAGCGCGCGATCAGTTCTCAGTGCTCAAATACACACACAGCAGTCCACATGTCTCTCATGTAGAGCATCTCACGGAAATACAGTCCGTTATGGTTCAAGTGAGTTTAAACAGGTGAAAACTGAATGTATGTCAGTAGGCTATTACATACATACCTTCTGTCTTAAATGGACAGCATTCCTAATTTTCTGTCATAAATGTTAACCAACAAAAGATGTTAAATAAATGTATACTTGTTAAGTAAACCTACTGTATCTGAAAAATGAGTTTAATTTATATCTCTACCAAAAAATGAAAATTGATTCCAGTTTTTCCAAATTCAATCCTTGATTCAAATTTCTCATAACTAAGCTTAATTGATTTGGTCTAAAGAGAGAAGTATTGATGACTATTTTTGTTTGAATACTACATATAAAATAGCTACCAAAATAAATGTTGGTAACTGCAGTTTGATTAAAGTAATGACTAAAAGTTGACAAAAATGCAATGACTTTTCGTTGACTAAAACTATGAAAGACACAAATGACTAAAATGTGACTGATGCAGCTGGTGTCAGTGGTTTAGTTGCTCTGTGGAGTTTCATTGTGTGTGATAGATCACAATTGATCACTTTGTTCTGTATCTGCATGAAATACAGGTTTTGTTGATGTGAAGCTTTCAGATTGTTTTATCTCTGGCTGAAATAGTTTCATCTGGTGATTCAGTGACTGATGCAGCTGGTGTCAGTGGTTTAGTTGCTCTGTGGAGTTTCATTGTGGTTTGTGGAGAGCAGAAAACCACTGGATCAAAACCGAACAACAGTTTTACAAGCTGAACACAATGGAGACGCTTGATCAGGCCAAACATCTGTAGATCATGGGTTAAACAGACACGAATGTGAAAATGTGCTAAAATAGTTGTGATGAGAGATAAAGATCAAACTAGAACAAAGTGGAACACAAACTGAAGAAATGACGAATGTTCACACATTTATTTTTGTGACGGAGCGACTGTGGTCAGTTGTTTTTCTTCTCAGCTTCTCATTTCACACTCATCGTTTTTTCCCAATATCTTTTTTTCAATAGCTTCCTAGAACTGATTAACAGCAGGCCTTTAACAGAAACACCTGTAGCCATGATGAGATGATGTTTGTCACATTTTAACAGGTTTTTTATTTAATTTTTTTTGTAATGCCAATTCACTAAATACCCCAGTTGATTATTTTCTTAGTAGTTTTTTAATGTCCTGGTAGTGTCCCTAGTATTTATTTCCTAAATAAAAGTGTCTTCTAAATGAATACATGTAACTGAATGCAGAATCCAGAAGCAATTGGGTGCATGAACAGCTGGATTGTTGCAAAACCTGCTGAATCCGTAGAAGCCTTAAGACAAAATGTTTGGACAGATTGTGTATATTTTAAAGGCTTGTGCCCTTCTCCCTTGGGGTAATCTTGGGGTAATCTTTGATGACGAGCTGACCTTCAAAGAGCACATTGCAAAGACTGCTCGATCCTGCAGGTTTGCACTACACAACATCAGAAGGATCAGGCCCTTTCTGACAGAGCATGCTGCGCAACTTCTTGTCCAGGCCCTTGTTGTTTCTAGACCGGACTACTGCAATGCTCTTCTGGCTGGACTGCCATCAAACACAATCAAACCTTTACAAATGATTCAGAATGCAGCGGCACGACTGATCTTCAACGAGCCCAAAAGAGCCCATGTTACACCTCTCTTCATCTCCTTGCACTGGCTACCAGTGGCAGCTCGCATCCAGTTCAAGACACTGATGCTTGCATACAGAACGACCACAGGCTCAGCACCCTCCTACTTCCACTCACTATTACGAACCTACATCCCCTCCAGAAGTTTGAGATCTGCTGGTGAGCGACGCCTTGTGGTGCCAGAACATTCTCGTTCACCATTCCTGGCTGGTGGACTAATCTTCCCACCCCTATCCGGAACGCCAGATGCCTGGCAATCTTCAAGCAACAACTGAAAACTCATCTCTTTCGGCAGTACTTGACTTCATCCTAAACTCAAAAAAAAAAAACCTTAATCTTTCCCTCTATCTTTCTCTCCTTCCCTTGCTAGCTTGTACTTATTTGAACAATGACTGAGACTTGGTGTTTTGAGCACTTCCTCTGTCTGACTGCCTCTTCAAGATGAATCGCTTTTTGTATTCCCCAAATGTAAGCCGCTTTGGATAAAAGCGTTTGCCAAATGACTAAATGTAAATGTAAATGTAAAGGCCATTTAAAAGAGAAAGTGTTTTCCATATTTAGTCACAAGGGGAGCTAAACCAATATCATCTGCATTAGAGTCATGCTGCTGTACAACATCATACTGAAAGAAAAAACGTTCACTGGTAAAATGTTATATAATATTTGTGATTTATATGCTATATATGTTCCAGAATATACAAATAAGTTGGAATGGACTTCAATGGAAGATGTCTGTGTTTACAATCTAACCAGCACACTGAAAAACATTTGGAGTAGGGTTTACTTGAAAAAGCTTGGAAACTCTTTTCACTCAGAAAAGGCTTGTTAATTTACAAAAATCTGACAAGTAAAAGCCTAAACATAATTATTAGCAGCTTTAAATATAACTTTTTGAGTTAAGTTTACTTGGGAATTCCCAGCCAATTTTATTGACTTTTTCTTTGTAAAATTTACTTAAGTAATGCAGGTAACAGACCATATCAACCAGAAGAAATACATTTTTCTCAATCATCAGTATATATTATATTAATATTAGATTAGTATCAGTATTATATAAGATGAATATTACACATAACTCATTTAGGAAGTTATAGATTTTAGGGAGTTATGGACATGTTCAACTATTATTATACAAGAATCCAAATTCTTAAGGCCTTGTTTTTCCATGATTGGTCACTAGTTGGCGCTCCAATTGAATTAAAATGACTGCATCTGAAGATTAAAAAAGATTCTCACATGTATATCATGTATAAACTATAACAGGAATAAATTTAATATCCTATGATGATTTGTGTGTGTTTGATGTTTGACCTTTAGTCTAAATCATTCACACAGCAACATTAGGATCACAATAAATGCATTAAAAATCACTTTAAGGAATTATGAATGATACAAAATGCACATGAAATCGTGTTCAGAACAGTAATACTACAGAAAGTCATTTTCATTCATCAGAATTATTTTATCTACAAAAAAGAGGAAGATAAAAATATAGGTGAGCGCATTTTTAAAATATATTTCAAAATAGTAAATTGCTAAAATTAATGTTGGAATATTTAGATAATTATGTTTGATAAGTTTGCATTTAGCCAAGTTCACACAGAGAGCAGCAGAAATATCTGCATCTTTCATGTCACTTTGGTTCCTGAATGCTGAAGGTTCCTGAGAGACCCTGAATGCTGAAGGTTCCTGAGAGACTATTTATCATGTTTTAGAAGAAGTTTCCTGCTGGAAACAGAAGCAAAGACCAGGAGACTCTTGGGTATCTTCAGCAGGACTCTTTACTGAGAGCTGTGTGTGCTGCAGTCATCAAAAGGTGGGAATACATTGTATTTTATAGGCATTCAGAAGTGATCATTTCACCAAAACATCTAAAGACAACACAGACAATCACCCCTAGCTGTGAGCTCCAGCAGACCCTAGAGATAATAGTACCCCTAACGATGGTATCAAACAGACCAAAGGCCTAAAATCACCTTAGTTTTCATGTTACGTCCCGATATAGAATCGGCAGATCTTAATTTTTAATCCCACACAACACAGTCTGCTTATGGTTGAAGTGTCTTCGGTTCTTTCTCATCTGCTCTCAATTGATCACTTGCTACTATATTCACACAAAACACATGTATTGCTGATGTGAATGATTCAGATTGCTGTGTTGAGCTCATCTCTGGCTGAAATAGTTTCATCTGGTGATTCAGTGACCGATGCGGCTGATGTTGGTGGTTTAGTTGGTCTGTGGAGTTTCCTTATGGTCTGTGGGAAACAGAGAAACACTGGACCAAACAATGATTTTAACATCTGAACACAATGGAGACACTTGAGCAGACCAAACATTATTAGCACAGAAATCGCACAGTGTATGCCCAGCCTTAGGAAGCATAGAAAGAACTGATGACAAGTTTTACAAGTTAATATTTTGTTATTTAAACCAATATTTTTTTTATTTTATTTTTTGTGCACAAAAGAAGAAGAAGAAAAAAAAAAACAAGGGCCCATTTCAAAGACTTAACATATTGACTATAGGCCTATAGATTCAAATTGTAATATAAATACAATTAGTTTCCTCATTAAAACCAACAAATTTATCTGAGACTCATTTTTCCTGTTCCTGTTTGTTCTCTAGACGGGACAGATGAAGTGTCAGTGATGGAGGGAGAATAAACAATATATTCAAACAATAGTGAAGGAGACTGAGAGTAATTCTCTACTCACTGGAGACTAGTGATGGGTCGTTCTTGAACGATTCGTTCATTTTGAACGAATCTTTAATGTGACTCGGGAAGAACGAGTCGTCTCGGGGAGTGATTCGTTCAGTCGCGCATGCGCATTGCACAGCATTCTCGGGTTTGAGTCGTTCGTTCATCACGTGACAGCCCCATACGCTTAACCAATGCAGCCTGAGCCGGAAAGAGAATTGATTAGTTCTTGATCGAGTCTCGGGTTTGAGTCGTTCGTTCATCACGTGACAGCCCCATACGCTTAACCAATGCAGCCTGAGCCGGAAAGAGAATTGATTAGTTCTTGATCGAGTCTCGGGTTTGAGTCGTTCGTTCATCACGTGACAGCCCCATACGCTTAACCAATGCAGCCTAAGCCGGAAAGAGAATTGATTAGTTCATCTCTCGAGTCTCGGGTTTGAGTCGTTCGTTCATCACGTGACAGCCCCATACGCTTAACCAATGCAGTCTGAGCCAGAAAGAGAATTGATTAGTTCATCTCTCGAGTCTCGGGTTTGAGTCGTTCGTTCATCACGTGACAGCCCCATACGCTTAACCAATGCAGCCTGAGCCGGAAAGAGAATTGATTAGTTCGTCTATATCGAGTCTCGGGTTTGAGTCGTTCGTTCATCACGTGACAGCCCCATACGCTTAACCAATGCAGTCTGAGCCAGAAAGAGAATTGATTAGTTCATCTCTCGAGTCTCAGGTTTGAGGCGTTCGTTCATCACGTGACAGCCCCATACGCTTAACCAATGCAGCGTGAGCCGGAAAGAGAATTGATTAGTTCGTCTATATCGAGTCTCGGGTTTGAGTCGCTCGTTCATCACGTGACAGCCCCATACGCTTAACCAATGCAGCCTGAGCCGGAAAGAGAATTGATTAGTTCGTCTATATCGAGTCTCGGGTTTGAGTCGTTCGTTCATCACGTGACAGCCCCATACGCTTAACCAATGCAGCCTGAGCCGGAAAGAGAATTGATTAGTTCGTCTATATCGAGTCTCGGGTTTGAGTCGTTCGTTCATCACGTGACAGCCCCATACGCTTAACCAATGCAGCGTGAGCCGGAAAGAGAATTGATTAGTTCATCTCTCGAGTCTCGGGTTTGAGTCGTTCGTTCATCACGTGACGGCCCCATACGCTTAACCAATGCAGCCTGAGCCGGAAAGAGAATTGATTAGTTCTTCTATATCGAGTCTCGGGTTTGAGTCGTTCGTTCATCACGTGACAGCCCCATACGCTTAACCAATGCAGCCTGAGCCGGAAAGAGAATTGATTGGTTCTTCAATCGAGTCTCGGGTTTGAGTCGTTCGTTCATCACGTGACAGCCCGATACGCTTAACCAATGCAGCCTGAGCCGGAAAGAGAATTGATTAGTTCATCTCTCGAGCCTCGGGTTTGAGTCGTTCGTTCATCACGTGACAGCCCCATACGCTTAACCAATGCAGTCTGAGCCGGAAAGAGAATTGATTAGTTCGTCTATATCGAGTCTCGGGTTTGAGTCGTTCGTTCATCACGTGACAGCCCCATACGCTTAACCAATGCAGCCTGAGCCGGAAAGAGAATTGATTAGTTCTTGATCGAGTCTCGGGTTTGAGTCGTTCGTTCATCACGTGACAGCCCCATACGCTTAACCAATGCAGCCTGAGCCGGAAAGAGAATTGATTAGTTCGTCTATATCGAGTCTCGGGTTTGAGTCGTTCGTTCATCACGTGACAGCCCCATACGCTTAACCAATGCAGCCTGAGCCGGAAAGAGAATTGATTAGTTCGTCTATATCGAGTCTCGGGTTTGAGTCGTTCGTTCATCACGTGACAGCCCCATACGCTTAACCAATGCAGTCTGAGACGGAAAGAGAATTGATTAGTTCTTGATCGAGTCTCGGGTTTGAGTCGTTCGTTCATCACGTGACAGCCCCATACGCTTAACCAATGCAGCCTGAGCCGGAAAGAGAATTGATTAGTTCGTCTATATCGAGTCTCGGGTTTGAGTCGTTCGTTCATCACATGACAGCCCCATACGCTTAACCAATGCAGTCTGAGCCGGAAAGAGAATTGATTAGTTCTTGATCGAGTCTCGGGTTTGAGTCGTTCGTTCATCACGTGACAGCCCCATACGCTTAACCAATGCAGCCTGAGCCGGAAAGAGAATTGATTAGTTCTTGATCGAGTCTCGGGTTTGAGTCGTTCGTTCATCACGTGACAGCCCCATACGCTTAACCAATGCAGTCTGAGCCGGAAAGAGAATTGATTAGTTCGTCTATATCGAGTCTCGGGTTTGAGGCGTTCGTTCATCACGTGACAGCCCCATACGCTTAACCAATGCAGCCTGAACCGGAAAGAGAATTGATTAGTTCTTGATCGAGTCTCGGGTTTGAGTCGTTCGTTCATCACGTGACAGCCCCATACGCTTAACCAATGCAGTCTGAGCCGGAAAGAGAATTGATTAGTTCGTCTATATCGAGTCTCGGGTTTGAGGCGTTCGTTCATCACGTGACAGCCCCATACGCTTAACTAATAACCCACCCAAAGTAAAACGTCGCAAAAATAGTCTCATTCGTTTGTGCTCCGTTTGTGCTGGTTTGTGCTGTAAAAAATTTTGTTTGTGCTGCTTTGGTTTGTTAGATATAAAACATTTATTTAAAGGTCATTCTGAGGTCACTCAGCCCCCCCACATGCTCCAAATTCACCCCAAATAACCTCGTTTGTTTGTGCTTCGTTTGTGCTGGTTTGTGCCGCTGAAAGTTTCGTTTGTGCTGCTTTGGTTTTTTAAATATTAGAAATTATATTATAGGCGATGACGTCACCAGCCCCCCAACACGCTCCAAATTCACCCAAAATAGGCTCAAACGTTAGTGCTTCGTTTGTGCCGCAACAATTTTTGTTTGTGCTGCTTCGGTTTTTAAAATATTAGATCCTGAATTTTTGGGTCGATGACGTCACCAGCCCCCCTACACGCTCCAAATTCACCCAAAATAGGCTCAAACGTTAGTGCTTCGTTTGTGCCGTAACAATTTTTGTTTGTGCTGCTTCGGTTTTTAAAATATTAGATCCTGAATTGTTGGGTCGATGACGTCACCAGCCCCCCAACTCGCTCCAAATTCACCCTAAATACTTGTGTTTGTTTGTGCTCCGTTTGTGCTGATTTGTGCCGTAAAAAAAATAGTTTGTGTTGCTTCGGTTTTTTAGATATTAAAATAATATTTAAAGGTCATTCTGAGGTCACTCAGCCCCCCCACATGCTCCAAATTCACCCCAAATAACCTTGTTTGTTTGTGCTTCGTTTGTGCTGGTTTGTGCCGCTGAAAGTTTCGTTTGTGCTGCTTTGGTTTTTTAAATATTAGAAATTATATTATAGGTGATGACGTCATCAGCCCCCCTACATGCTCCAAATTCACCCAAAATAGGCTCAAACGTTAGTGCTTCGTTTGTGCTGATAGAAGTTTTGTTTGTGCTGCTTTGTTTTTTTTTAACAATACACTTGAAGTAAGACCCGATAGACTGTGTGTTTCCAACGGATGACCAGATGTATGGAATGTAACACCAACTCCAAGGTAAATGTTTTTACTTGTTACTGTATGTCTTTATATAATTTCGAGCGTGTTGGGGGGCTGGTGACGTCATCGACCCAAAAATTCAGGATCTAATATTTTAAAAACCGAAGCAGCACAAACAAAAATTGTGTTACGGCACAAACGAAGCACTAACGTTTGAGCCTATTTTGGGTGAATTTGGAGCATGTAGGGGGGCTGATGACGTCATCGCCTATAATATAATTTCTAATATTTAAAAAACCAAAGCAGCACAAACGAAACTTTCAGCGGCACAAACCAGCACAAACGAAGCACAAACAAACGAGGTTATTTGGGGTGAATTTGGAGCATGTGGGGGGGCTGAGTGACCTCAGAATGACCTTTTAAATAAATGTTTTATATCTAACAAACCAAAGCAGCACAAACAAATTTTTTTACAGCACAAACCAGCACAAACGAATGAGACTATTTTTGCGACGTTTTGCTTTGGGTGGGGGGCCAACTTCACGGAGGTTGCAGAGAGCCCTACTTGCCAGTGATGGCTACTTGGAATGACCTGCCCGATTCAATCCGTGTAGCCGAATCCTTACCCATCTTCAAGAAACGGCTAAAAACTCATTTGTTCCATCTTTACTTGACCCTCTAACTCTAGCACTCTATTCTAATTTAATTTTATCTATATGCCTTTTTATAAAAAAAATAATAAAAAAAAAAATATATATTTATCTGTACTGCGTTAGGCTAACTGAGACTTGTAATAGCACTTGCACGTTGTTGCTCTTTTGTTGGTTTTGATTGCTTCTTATGTCCTCATTTGTAAGTCGCCTTGGATAAAAGCGTCTGCTAAATTACTAAATAAATAAATAAATAAAAATCTTGTGTTTTCATCTAAAGCTGTGGCTGAAGTCAGTTGTAGTTCTTGTATTTCTGCTCGTCTCGTCTATTTTTTCTGTTCTTTCTCTTTCTTTCAGTGATTTAGTTTATTAACAGCAGGTTTTCTTCATTAATGATCATATTATATATAAAACTGCCTCCTAATTTTAAAACACCACCGCACATCACTGATCTCCATATATGTTGAATATCATTGTTCAGTATTAAAAGCAAACTTGCTGATGCACTGGTCAGTTTCTTGTCTGATTTTCACTCCTATATCTCACACAGCCGTTTGCATGCAAAAAAGCAGAAGTAACTGCAGCTTGTTTTGACACTTTGGACTCCTGAGCGCTTCAGTTTCGTGAAGGACTGCTGATCAGCATTTATTTCGCATAAGCACATTAAAACCGCAGCACATTTTCTGTTAAAGTGTCTCTACAGTTTCTAAAGTGTTTTTCCCCTTTCTCTTCTGCTATCAATTGATCGATTGCTTCTATGTTTGCACAAAAATATATATTTTGTTCATATAAAACATGAAATCCTCAGAAAAAGCATTGAGATTGGTATAATGAACTCATCTGTGTTTGCCTTAGCCTCTCACCAAGTTAAATTTCATAATTGAAATCGCAACATCTGACAAGAGCTGTCTCAACAAAATGTTTCTTATACTCAAATAGCGTTAAAATAGAACATTTATCAGGCTAGACAAGCCAATGTGCATGTGAAGTCCTAAGTGCACATATCTGAATACTAACAGTTTTTCTAGCAGCCAGAGCTTCTAAACCATTTAGAAACCAGAGTGCAATTTTAACTAGGTGAAACCTCCTGGAAGGAACCAAAGGACACACCTGAATCTGATTTTAACAGCTGAACACAATGGAGATACTTGATCAGGCCAAACATCTGTCGATCAATACATGTCAGCAAACTCATGTGGTTCAACAGTCATGTCTGCAGAAACATGCTAAAACAGATGAGAGATAAATATAAGACTGAGAGAAGGGAGGAATAGAAACTGACACATTTATTTCTGTGACCGTGTGGCTGTGGTCAGCTTTTTTTTCTTCTTCTCTACTTCTCATTTCACGCTCAGCAGGTTTTTTTCCCCACCTCCAGTGGTCAATATCTTTCTAGAACTGTTTAACAACCACACAAGGTTAATGTTTGTCACCTTTTAAAAGACATTTGTACGGTGGCCGAGAGAGCTTAATGCGCTGCAAATAGAAAAACACCTGCAAATTAAGAAAACAACTTTTCCAATTTGACAACATACAAATACATACAGACAAATGCACACAACAAAACCAAATAAAGAAATGCACTGCAAATAAAATTCTTTAATTGTTTGTTGTGAGCATTTGCAGCACCTGCTGTCACATTGTTGAAGATGTTTTCTTGATTTGCTGGTGCTTTTTCTTGCAGCACGTTGAGCTCTCTCGGCCACCTTACATTTGTAAGGTTTGAATATGTATTACTATTTTAAGTGTATCTCTCTGCAGATAATTTTTATTGTAATAATTGTATCCAAGTTATGTGTCATTTTATTATATTTTTGTTGTTTGTATTATTTTTAGTATAATTTATAGTATAGTGTTATTATTTTGTATTTATATTATACTTGTTTTTATATATTTTTATTGCAGTGAATGGTCTAGTGGTGTCTGTTATTTTCTGTTAATTGTGTCTGCTTAATGAACAAGTAAAAACTATAGTAAAAACTCCCATCATGCTCGGCAGTATGAATATTTATTGTAACCACTGTTGTGGATCTTATGATAAATGTTAATGTCTAAACGATTGACCTAAATATCCTCATTATTTTTTTTTCTTTCTAATTAGTATGTTATTGAGTTTTTGAATATCACTGATACATTATAGTCAACTTTACAATTTAAATCTTAACATGTATCCCATTGTAATGTCTAATGAAATAAAATAGTCGACAATAATCAAAAGCAACAAAACAAAATTGTTTTAATCAAATGTACATTTTTCAACAAGCACCATGCTCTCATATAATAGCAATATATTGCACATATTTTCCCCATTTAGCCACATATTTTTCCACCCTGTCATTAATGTTGAAAGAGATTTTTTAATACTTTTGCCAATTCCATACTCCACTCTTGAAAAGAGGGCTCACCTGGGTTCTTCCAATTTCTCATTATTTGTTTTCCAACCATTATACTGGTCTGGATAAAGTCAGCTGCTCCACAGTTTTATGTAATTTGTGGATCATTTAAAACATACAGCCTCGGACAGAACTCCAAACTAGACCAGGTAAAATTTAAAAAAAAAATCTCTTCATTATTGAAGTGTTGTGGCGCCATATGTTTAATGTGTTTTGGCTTTTTATTAGTTGATCAATTTTAGTGAACAATCATAGAACTAGAGAAACCACTTTGTGTTAATTAAACAAATGCTTTATAAACAGAAAGTATAATCTGCTAAACCAAGCTTCTGATTCAGCAATGTTCAAATGTTTGCAGTGAAACACAATTGCAACTGCTCAGAAGCAAATTATTTCAAAGTTAATACATGTCAAGAGTCCAACTAAAGCAAACACTGACCTCCATGACAGTGGCATCATTTTTTGACCAATAAAACATCAACATCTGATCCTCTGTTAATTCTCAATAAGATCTTCTGCAGATGTCTGACAGAAATATAGTCAATCTGGTTAGTAATAAGTGAAGCTGGTGCTGCTGTTTGTGGAGTTGTTTAATCCTCCTCTGCTGAGATCTTCAGAGATTTAATGTCTTATTTTATTTCAGTTGATTTCATCTGTGGCTGAAGTCAGTTGTAGTTCTTGTGTTTCTCTTTTCTTCAGTGATTCTGCTCGTTAACAGCAGGTGTTCATCACTAATGCTCAATCATCATTTAATTAGTCACTTAATTATCTCATGAACTTTAACTCTGCTTCAGTGTTAATTTAACTCTATTTAGAGTGGGACCAAATACACTCTGAGCAGTGTTGATTTAACACTGGGGATTTTACTGTGTACCAAAATAGCGAACTGTACCGTACCGTACCGTACCGTGGAGCTAAACTCACCGCAGAAGTTGATTGGTTTACTAGAATAGCCACTTTTGCTTGATACAAGGGAATGCTTCTCCTTCACTCTTTCCGCTCTGCACACACACATACACACAAAATATATATAACTGTATTTTATACCATTATATTTTTACACAGACAATAACCATTTCTTAATATGTGTATTTGTCTGCTCTTGTGGTCTCGTGAAACATCATTTGCGTAATTTTCAAAATATTACTGTTATTCTGTCATGAAATGTAATTTTTTTTCAGAGTTTTTCAGGCGAGAATGTAGTTGTTTAAAACTCAAATCTGCGGTTTATTTATAAAGAAATAGCGCCTATTTGTAAATTTGCTATGCTGATGTCGAAGCTCCAGGTGATCAGCGGGCCCTCAGAGCTCATGTATCCGCCTCGAGCAGGCTTGCGCTCGGCTAGTCCTTCCGACATTTACCGCTGGCTCTGATGTCTCTGTGGTGATTAAACGAGAATCAGTTCGTTTTGTGTATATTTAACAGGCATTCGCGGTCTCATGAATCTATTATTTGTTCCTGGTCATATCGTTTTGACAGAGCACAAATAACTTTATATTTATTTTGAACTTTACCGTTACAGCGCTGACATTGTAGCAAACGTTTGGCTGTGAATTGTTTGCTTTTGTCTTTATTTCCTCTTATATAAGACTCTTATACTTTGTACTTTATACTTTTATAATGGTTATTATTGTTTATTAAAACTGACAAAAGAGGCAGAGTTGTGCTTATTGTCTTGCTTTATTGTCGATTGCTACTTTCCGGCATACACCACCCTTATCAAGTAAAGGGTACTGTTGGCAGTGAAAACGCAAGTCTGATCAGGGTTACCCGTACCGAATCGTACTGTACAGTACCGTACCACTCAGTATAAACGAGGCATAACTGAAGAATATTACAAAATCATGTGTTGGGTTGTTTTTATTGGCCCAGATCACAATAATGAAACAAAATAATATATCTATGTGTTTATTTGGATGTAGTACAAAAAAAAAATAAAAAATTGACAAATCATGAAGTATTAAAATATGAAGAATTTGAAATATATTTTACACATCAACATTTTACTCTATTAAACAGCATTTCTCAGCTCTGGCCCTCAAGATTCACTTTCCTGCAGAGTTTAGCTCCAACCCTACTCAAACACACCAAAGAAGCTCATCCAGCTCTTCAGGAATACTGAAACAGTTACATGCAGGTGAATTTAATCAGGGCTGGAGCTAAACTCTGCAGGAATGTGGACCTTGAGGGCCAGAGTTGAGAAATAATGCTGTAAAATATGTTACAGCCAGAGAAAGCTGTTCTGGAAAGAACATAACACTGAACTGTAGGGTCTACAGTACCATCTGAAAACAATACAGATATGCACAAAACAACAGCACTGCTCAAAAGCCCTGAGATAAAATACATTCATGACACATTATAATCAAATAACATGCTTTTTTTGAATGAGGTCAACTGTATTATGTGAGGGTTAGATTTACTAAATATCATTATCTTAGTATGGAGACCATGAGATCCTTAATAGTCAAACGTCTGTGTGTGAGCCCCCAGGAGAAGAAAAAAAAAAGCACTTCCATTATGTATTACTATTTCCATGCACTAGTTTTGTACTTAATATACTTAAAATTGTTCTTTAGTACTTCTTAAGATAATCTTAATAACATCTAAGTGTATTTGGGTTCCAGAAAAATTGTAACCCTTAAGCAGACTGAGTTTGATCAGCGTCTCACAGCGACTCCAGCATACACCACATCCTCCTCCCCTTGAGCTCTCTGTAATAAAACACAAACACGTTCATGTCATAGATGTGCTTATCAAGGTATTACTGATCATGTATTAGAAAGATTAAAAACACATCTAATGTTTCTGATCTTGTGCTGTTTATCACTAGTTTTATTCTGATTCTCGAGTCTGCTATTAGCTTATAGCCCGTTAGCATCGGCAGCGTGGCAGCCGCTAATCTCGCTTACATTGCAAATCCTCTATTCACACACATTACTATCGTTTCACTGTTACTTGCTTAAATGGCGGATTTGTGTCTACCTCTGAGTGCAGGTGAGGACACGTTCGAGCTGCATTCGGTGCAGCTGGAGCTGGAGGCCGTGGAGAAACAGATCCGCGACCTGGTGGAGAAGCAGGCCCAGCTGAAGGAACGGAGAGCTGCGCTGGAAACATCCCGGGCTGACGCTCACAAGTCCGGGGTAAGTATACAGCACGCTGCTAACACTCCCACCACCTCTACTCCGTGTGTTTCTCTGCACAGACCCTGTGCACCCAGGACTCGATCTTCCCAGATGTTCTTCACTCCGGCGCCGGGACACCACGGACCCTGGGTGCTGCAGCAGCGGAGGACGCGAGCCAGGCCTCGGGTGACGACTTCTCCCCCCCCTGTCTTCGAGATCTCCACAAGAAACAAATTCGCCCCCCTCCGCGAGACAGAACGCGACGTTGTGATAGTTGGAGACTCCATTGTCCGGCACGTCCGTGCTACGCTAGCTGAAGGTAAAGTACACGCTTCTAACATCCCCACCACCTCTACTCCGTGTGTTTCTTTGCACAGACCCTGTGCACCCAGAACGCGATCTTCCCAGATGTCCTTCATCTCCACCCGGAACCGCTTCGCCCCCCTCCGCGAGACAGAACGAGATGCTGTGGTCGTGGGAAGCTCCATCGTCCGGCACGTCCGTGCTACGTCAGCTGAAGGTAAAGTGCACACTCACTGTTTCCCCGGTGCACGTGTTCTCGATGTTTCTGCACAGATACCTGCGATCCTGAAGGGCGATGAGAGCATCGGGGCTGTCGTGCTGCACGCGGGGGCCAACGACATCAAGCTGCGGCAGACAGAGACACTGAAGAGGGACTACAGGAGCCTGATCGAGACGGTACGCAGCACATCGCCCGCGGCGACGGTCATCGTGTCAGGACCGCTTCCCACGTATCGACAAGGAAACGAAAGGTTCAGTAGACTTTTTGCTTTAAACGAATGGTTATCGTCATGGTGTAAAGAACAGAAACTGCTCTTTGTTAATAATTGGAATCTTTTCTGGGAGCGTCCTAGGCTTTTCCGTGCTGATGGCCTGCACCCCAGCAGAGTCGGAGCGGAACTCCTGTCGGACAACATCTCCAGGACGCTACGCTCCATCTGACTAGTAAGCCAATTCTCAAATAACTGCTATGACGACTTTTGTTCTACCCACTTAAAAAATAGAAGTAATTGCGTTGTCCAATCTATACAGACTGTGTCTGTTCCCCGAATAGCGAGATCAAAATATAAATTTAATGCAGGATCTAGAAAAAATCTGATCGTGATTAAACCAGAAAAACGCAAAATAAATGAACAAAAACAATTTTTAAAACTTGGTTCTCTTAAACATTAGATCACTCGCACCCAAAGCAGTCATTGTAAATGAAATGATCACAGATAATCATTTTGATGTACTCTGCCTGACTGAAACCTGGCTGAAACCAAATGAATATTTTGGTCTAAATGAGTCTACTCCACCAAGCTACTGTTATAAACATGAGCCCCGTCAGACTGGTCGTGGCAACAATATATAGTGATATTCTCAATGTTACTCAGAAAACAGGATACAGGAGGTTTAACTCATTCGAAATACTTCTGCTTAATGTTACACTGTTAGATATGCAAAAGAAATCTCTCCTGTCTCTTGCTCTGGCTGCTGTGTATAGACCGCCAGGGCCATATACAGATTTCCTAAAAGAATTTGCAGATTTCCTCTCAGATCTACTAGTTAATGTTGATAAACTGCTAATTGTCGGAGATTTTAACATTCACGTTGATAATACAAATGATGCGTTAGGACTTGCGTTTACTGACCTAATAAACTCTTTTGGAGTCAAGCAAAACGTCACCGGGCCCACTCATCGTTTTAATCATACGCTAGATTTAATTATATCGCATGGACTTGATCTTACTGATATAGATATCGTACCTCAAAGTGACGATGTTACTGATCATTTCCTTGTATCGTGCATGCTGCCTATTACTGATATTAGTTATATGGCTCCGCGTTATCGTCCGGGCAGAACTATTGTTCCAGCCACCAAAGACAGATTCACAAATAACCTGCCTGATTTATCTCAACTGCTCTGTGTACCCATAAATACACATGAACTAGACGAAATAACTAGCAACATGGGCACTATCTTCTCTAATACATTAGAAGCTGTTGCCCCCCTAAAATTGAAAAAGGTTAGAGAAAAACGTACTGCGCCATGGTACAACAGTTATACCCATTCTCTCAAGAAGGAAACTCGTATTCTTGAGCGCAAATGGAGAAAAACTAAATTAGAAGTTTGTAGAATTGCGTGGAAAAACAGTATGTCCAGCTATAGACAGGCTCTAAAAGCTGCCAGGGCAGAGCATATACGCAAACTCATAGATAATAACCAAAACAATCCAAGGTTCTTATTTAGCACAGTGGCTAGATTAACAAATAAACACACACCACCCGATCTAAATATTCCCTCACAGTTTAATAGTAATGACTTTATGAATTTCTTTACTGATAAAATAGATAACATCAGAAATACAATAACAAATGTAGATTCTACTGCGTCTAGTATTTCAGCTTCATTCATCGCACCCAAAGAAAAACTGCCGTGCTTTACAACTATAAGACAGGAAGAGCTAAATAAACTTATCAGTGCATCTAAACCAACAACGTGTTTATTAGATCCTGTACCCACTAAATTACTGAAAGAGTTGTTACCCGTAGCAGAAAAACCGCTTCTCAATATTATTAACTCATCGTTAGCCTTAGGTCACGTCCCAAAACCATTCAAGCTGGCGGTTATTAAGCCTCTTATTAAGAAACCACAACTAGATTCTAATGAACTGGCAAATTACAGACCCATTTCAAATCTTCCATTTATGTCAAAAATTTTAGAAAAAGTTGTGTCTACTCAATTATGCTCCTTTTTGCAAAAAAATGATCTCTATGAAGAATTTCAATCAGGTTTCAGGCCCAATCATAGTACAGAAACTGCACTTGTTAAAATTACGAATGACTTACTACTTGCTTCAGATCAAGGCTGCACCTCGTTGCTAGTATTACTTGATCTTAGTGCTGCGTTCGACACTATAGACCATAATATACTCATAGATCGATTACAAAAATATATTGGTATTCAAGGACAGGCTTTAAGATGGTTTAGATCCTACCTGTCTGATCGCTACCACTTTGTTCATTTAAATGGGGAGTCATCTCAATTATCACCAGTAAAGTATGGAGTACCACAAGGATCTGTCCTAGGTCCTCTGCTATTTTCAATATACCTGTTGCCTCTTGGTAATATTATTAGAAAATACGGGATTAGTTTTCATTTCTATGCTGATGATACTCAACTATATATCTCAACAAGACCAGATGAAACTTCTAAACTATCTAAGCTAATAGATTGTGTAAAAAGTGTAAAAGATTGGATGACCAATAATTTCCTCCTACTAAATTCAGATAAGACAGAGATATTACTTATTGGACCAAAAAACAGCACACAGAATCTCGTGGATTATAATTTGCAACTAGACGGATGTACTGTTACGTCCTCTAAAGTCAAAAATTTGGGTGTTATTTTAGACAGCAACTTGTCCTTTGAAAATCATATTTCCCATGTTACAAAAACAGCATTCTTCCATCTTAGAAACATTGCCAAGCTTCGAAACATGCTCCTTGTTTCTGATGCAGAAAAGCTAGTTCATGCATTCATGACCTCTAGACTGGACTATTGTAATGCACTGTTAGCTGGTTGTCCTGCATCTTCAATAAACAAGCTACAGATAGTCCAAAATGCAGCGGCTAGAGTTCTTACCAGATCAAGAAAATATGATCATATTACCCCAATTTTACAGTCTCTGCACTGGCTACCTATTCAGTTCCGTATCATTTACAAAATATTATTACTTGCCTATAAGGCCCTAAATGGTTTAGCACCTGCGTATCTAACTTGTCTTCTACCACGCTACAATCCAACCCGCTCCTTAAGGTCGCAAAACTCTGGACTTTTGGTAGTACCTAGGATAGCAAAGTCCACTAAAGGAGGTAGAGCTTTTTCACATTTGGCTCCCAAACTCTGGAATAGCCTTCCTGATAACGTTCGGGGTTCAGACACACTCTCTCTGTTTAAATCTAGATTAAAGACACATCTCTTTAGCCAAGCATTCACATAATGCATCTTATAATCTTGTACTGCAGTTATATCTGATCAAATGTACATTATTATTATTCTTTAGCTTGGGTTGAACAATTTATTTTTGCTTAGATGGAACAGCAGCTACGCTAATCATGTCTCTGCTTGTCTCTACGTTTCCAGGAATTACAGAACTTCAGTCCGGATCTAACCATTACATGATCTGAGATGACCGAACACCTGAGATGGAGGATCAGCGCCGGGAGATGACGTATGTGTCCCTGATCGTAGGCAGAGGCCAAACACCTGGATGAACGCCAGAGACAGATCCCCATTGAGGACCCCGCCACTTAGACAGCCATCGGAAAAGACCACTGGAACCAGCTGAGCCCATTCAATCTGACTTGCTGCAGTTTGGAACTGAACTGCTGGTTTGTTTGGTCAGAGGAGAACTGCCCCCCGACTGAGCCTGGTTTCTCCCAAGGTTTTGTGCAGTGCTTTGACACAATTTGCATTGTAAAAAGCGCTATATAAGTAAAGGTGACTTGACTTGACTTGTGTGATCGTCCATTACACAGAAACACAAACAGAGCACATGGTTGCACTCGTACACACACGTAAATCTCAGTGCTGAAATAATAGAGAATGAGCTTACTGATTTCTGTGCTTTTCTTTTGTAGAATGTTGGATCTGCGTATGTGATTTCTTCCTCACGAGTCTGATCTGCTTCAACAATAATGACAGATGTGTGACAACAATACAGCACTGAATAAAATCAGGTTTGAGAATTATTGTTGCAGTTTCTTCAGTTTTCTCCCATCATTCATGTTAATAACATAACATTTATTTTGCTAATGTATCAACAGTAGGTAATACTTACCCTGTTGGTCTGTTTTTCTGTGTTTCCTGCAGATCCAGAAGATCCCGACAGCAGCTAAAATCAACAGAGATCCAGCAGCTGCAGCAGCACAGATCAACACTGTTTTAAAATAGAAAAAAAGGCTGTATGCTAACCGACTGATATACAAGTTCATTTATCACCCCATAGGATTATTACAGTGAACTATAAACAAATTAAGGGTGATTATAATTATAAAGAAAAACTTCAATGTTGACCAGTTACAGGACCTAAAATATTTACACTTTTCTATCCACCTTTTTCTTGCTGTAATAATGGGCCATTAGTAAATTCTATGGGTCTCATCCACTTCCAGCTATTTTTAGCTGTACAAAACAGTTCGTTATGCTGCTTGATATTGAAAACTGGTGTCTTATCATATTATTTTAATGTATTATCTTAATTCTGAACAGACTGGTTTGTAGAGTAAACAGTTTTACCGTTTTCTGCATGTTATTCTCCTCGTTATTTATCTATAGAGTCTAATGAACCAGAAGTCTCACCCATAGACTTACTCCTGCATTGAAGAAAAAGGGGGATAAAATACTCTTTAACCTAAAAGTTCACTGACATGTTATTTGTCAGTTGTGCTTGTCCATTACAGTTGACGTGAGAGATTAGCTGGCAAAAATAAACACGATTAGGGCATAAACTCAGATCAACATAGTATAAAAGCTTTTTGACATGTATTGGATTTGAGCTGGGATTAAGACATGAGCTTTACAGTCAAACACACAGCGACTGATACAAAAGGAACAGCTTTCAGAGGCTTTGACTGAAGGCAGTAATCTCACAGCTGACGTACCTGGACCTGGACCTGGACCTGGACTGAGATTCTCTGTGTGTTTGATCGTTGAATTGTTCACCGCACAGCTGGACGACACACAACTGGAGCTTGATGAAGCTTCTGGTGATGAAGAACTTTGTGTAGTAGTTTCTGATAATGACAGATCTTACTGTCATGTTATTGTGCCAATATTTCTTACTATATTACTTTAAATCTTTACTAATCTTTATCATTAAAGCTGTCAATAAAACATGTATGGTGTTTTGTTGAGAATATTGTTATTTTATATGCAATGTTGAAATGTACCGATAATAGAAACATGTTGAGAAAGAGAAGTGGGAAGTTTGAGGTGTGTGAATGAGAGGAAAAAAGTGAAAAAGTAGTTTCACCATATCTATCTCTGTTATTTACACGAAGGATACCACAGTAAATGATTGTCAGTGAGTGAATGAGTGTCAGTTATAAAAGAATAAATGTCAGTGACTTTGATCAAACATTTCAAACAATAGTGAAGGAGACTGACAGTAATTCTCTACTCACTGGAGACTGTGACTCTGAAACGCTTGTCTCTGGTCTCATCGCTGGAGAGCATTAGTTGATAGAGTCCAGAGTCTGTGGTTCTGGTGTTTGTGATGGTCAGAGATCCAGTCTGAGGGTCCAGCTGCAGTCTGTCTTTGAGTGTTTTATCATCATCAGAGCCATATATGATGCTTTGGGAAAGCCTGCTGATTTCAGCTAATCGAGTTTCTCCAAACTTCCACCGAATCAGATGATATTTCTGTACTTCAGTAACACCAGTGTTTAGAGTCACAGATTCTCCCTCCATCACTGACACTTCATCTGTCCCGTCTAGAGAACAATCAAGAACAGGAATTTCTCAAATAACTTTATAATAGTTCGTAATGATGACTGAACAAGTTTTATTAATTAAAATATTTATTACACACACACACACAAAATTAAAAAACTACATTGAAATGAGGCCTAAAGAGATGTGCATGTTTGCAGATCAAGAACTGGATCTTTGTTTTAAAAAATAAAAAACAAAACAGAAGTAGCAGAAGCAGAAGTACCAACAGACACTCATCATCAATTCTTTCTGTGCTTAATAAGTGATTTCATGAGTTCAAGATACATAAATGTAGTTTCATTTGTACAAGGTTTTATTTTTTTCAATTTTGCACCCTGTTTTGTCCCATTTCTCAAGAATGACTGTACTGTGATTTTTACTGTAAAAAACACAGTATTTAATAATAACTGTGATTAAACTTACAGTGTTTGTAGTTTACAGTACAGTAAATTTGCAAAATATATATATATATTGTGAACAAGATAATGAACAAAAAATAAATAAATAGAGGATGTTAGTACAAATTATTATTCTTGAAATTATATATTTTTATTTATTTATTTTGTGTTTTCTACAAAATGTACTAGAAAAGGAACAATATACTATAAACAGGCAAATAGGCACACAGTTCAAGCAATATGGTTTGAAGAATTTGAAAGATACATTTGGGCAAAAAAGTATTTAGTCAGCCACCAATTGTGCAAGTTCTCCCACTTAAAAAGATGAGAGAGGCCTGTAATTTTCATCATAGGTACACTTCAACTATGAGAGACAGAATTAGAAGAAAAAAATCCAGAAAATCACATTGTCTAATGTAGAAGGATGCAATTATTGCTTCTTTATTTTCCAGATGCCGAACACTGTAACCACGAGCTGGTTTTTACTAGGACAAGCACATCTCTTCTAAGTCTGGAAAACTACCTGTAACCTCTTATCTGAGAACGCCCTCTAGTGGTCACACTGAATTGACATAATGCTTAATATATTATTTATTTATTATTTTTAATTAATAATTAATGACCTCTTGGGTGATATTACTATATCTGATACTAAATTAAATTGTCTAAGCTTTCATTTTTGGTACATAATATTGTTGCTATCTATTATACATTTGCATCGTTTTGAATGTTGAACAATTGTATCAATATATATGTATATTCTATATCCCGCGATCCAACAGAGGATAAGAGGTATGGAGAATGGATCAGTTTTATAGGGAAAGACTAGTTAAATGTTTATCCATGTCACCTCTGATTTTTGAACTAATCAATCGTAACAACTTTACAGCACTTTTTTTAAACAAATTTCCGGCTCAGGCTGCATTGGTTAAGCGTATGGGGCTGTCACGTGATGAACGAACGACTCAAACCCGAGACTCGAGAGATGAACTAATCAATTCTCTTTCCGGCTCACGCTGCATTGGTTAAGTGTATGGGGCTGTCACGTGATGAACGAACGACTCAAACCCGAGACTCGATATAGAAGAACTAATCAATTCTCTTTCCAGCTTAGGCTGCATTGGTTAAGCGTATGGGGCTGTCACGTGATGAACGAACGACTCAAACCCGAGACTCGAGAGATGAACTAATCAATTCTCTTTCCGGCTCACGCTGCATTGGTTAAGTGTATGGGGCTGTCACGTGATGAACGAACGACTCAAACCCGAGACTCGATATAGAAGAACTAATCAATTCTCTTTCCAGCTTAGGCTGCATTGGTTAAGCGTATGGGGCTGTCACGTGATGAACGAACGACTCAAACCCGAGACTCGATCAAGAACTAATCAATTCTCTTTCCGGCTCAGGCTGCATTGGTTAAGCGTATGGGGCTGTCACGTGATGAACGAACGACTCAAACCCGAGACTCGATATAGACGAACTAATCAATTCTCTTTCCGGCTCAGACTGCATTGGTTAAGCGTATGGGGCTGTCACGTGATGAACGAACGACTCAAACCCGAGACTCGATAGACGAACTAATCAATTCTCTTTCCGGCTCAGGCTGCATTGGTTAAGCGTATGGGGCTGTCACGTGATGAACGAACGACTCAAACCCGAGACTCGATATAGACGAACTAATCAATTCTCTTTCCGGCTCAGACTGCATTGGTTAAGCGTATGGGGCTGTCACGTGATGAACGAACGACTCAAACCCGAGACTCGATAGACGAACTAATCAATTCTCTTTCCGGCTCAGGCTGCATTGATTAAGCGTATGGGGCTGTCACGTGATGAACGAACGACTCAAACCCGAGACTCGATAGACGAACTAATCAATTCTCTTTCCGGCTCACGCTGCATTGGTTAAGCGTATGGAGCTGTCACGTGATGAACGAACGACTCAAACCCGAGACTCGATCAAGAACTAATCAATTCTCTTTCCGGCTCACGCTGCATTGGTTAAGCGTATGGGGCTGTCACGTGATGAACGAACGACTCAAACCCGAGACTCGATAGACGAACTAATCAATTCTCTTTCCGGCTCAGGCTGCATTGGTTAAGTGTATGGGGCTGTCACGTGATGAACGAACGACTCAAACCCGAGACTCGATAGACGAACTAATCAATTCTCTTTCCGGCTCAGGCTGCATTGGTTAAGTGTATGGGGCTGTCACGTGATGAACGAACGACACAAACCCGAGACTCGATATAGATGAACTAATCAATTCTCTTTCCAGCTCAGGCTGCATTGGTTAAGCGTATGGGGCTGTCACGTGATGAACGAACGATTCAAACCCGAGACTCTCTTTCCGGCTCACGCTGCATTGGTTAAGCGTATGGGGCTGTCACGTGATGAACGAAGGACACAAACCCGAGACTCGATATAGATGAACTAATCAATTCTCTTTCCAGCTCAGGCTGCATTGGTTAAGCGTATGGGGCTGTCACGTGATGAACGAACGATTCAAACCCGAGACTCGATATAGAAGAACTAATCAATTCTCTTTCCGGCTCAGGCTGCATTGGTTAAGCGTATGGGGCTGTCACGTGATGAACGAACGACACAAACCCGAGACTCGATATAGAAGAACTAATCAATTCTCTTTCCGGCTCAGGCTGCATTGGTTAAGCGTATGGGGCTGTCACGTGATGAACGAACGACTCAAACCCGAGACTCGATCAAGAACTAATCAATTCTCTTTCCGGCTCAGGCTGCATTGGTTAAGCGTATGGGGCTGTCACGTGATGAACGAACGACTCAAACCCGAGACTCGATATAGACGAACTAATCAATTCTCTTTCCGGCTCAGACTGCATTGGTTAAGCGTATGGGGCTGTCACGTGATGAACGAACAACTCAAACCCGAGACTCGATATAGAAGAACTAATCAATTCTCTTTCCGGCTCACGCTGCATTGATTAAGCGTATGGGGCTGTCACGTGATGAACGAACGACTCAAACCCGAGACTCGATCAAGAACTAATCAATTCTCTTTCCGGCTCACGCTGCATTGGTTAAGCGTATGGGGCTGTCACGTGATGAACGAACGACTCAAACCCGAGACTCGATAGACGAACTAATCAATTCTCTTTCCGGCTCAGGCTGCATTGGTTAAGCGTATGGGGCTGTCACGTGATGAACGAACGACTCAAACCCGAGACTCGATATAGAAGAACTAATCAATTCTCTTTCCGGCTCAGACTGCATTGGTTAAGCGTATGGGGCTGTCACGTGATGAACGAACGACTCAAACCCGAGACTCGATCAAGAACTAATCAATTCTCTTTCCGGCTCACGCTGCATTGGTTAAGTGTATGGGGCTGTCACGTGATGAACGAACGACTCAAACCCGAGACTCGAGAGGTGAACTAATCAATTCTCTTTCCGGCTTAGACTGCATTGGTTAAGCGTATGGGGCTGTCACGTGATGAACGAACGACTCAAACCCGAGACTCGATCGAAGACCTAATCAATTCTCTTTCCGGCTCAGACTGCATTGGTTAAGCGTATGGGGCTGTCACGTGATGAACGAACGACTCAAACCCGAGACTCGATAGACGAACTAATCAATTCTCTTTCCGGCTCACGCTGCATTGGTTAAGCGTATGGGGCTGTCACGTGATGAACGAACGACTCAAACCCGAGACTCGATCGAAGAACTAATCAATTCTCTTTCCGGCTCACGCTGCATTGGTTAAGCGTATGGGGCTGTCACGTGATGAACGAACGACTCAAACCCGAGACTCGATCGAAGAACTAATCAATTCTCTTTCTGGCTCAGGCTGCATTGGTTAAGCGTATGGGGCTGTCACGTGATGAACGAACGACTCAAACCCGAGACTCGATATAGACGAACTAATCAATTCTCTTTCCAGCTCAGGCTGCATTGGTTAAGCGTATGGGGCTGTCACGTGATGAACGAACGACTCAAACCCGAGACTCGATCGAAGAACTAATCAAGTCTCTTTCCGGCTCAGGCTGCATTGGTTAAGCGTATGGGGCTGTCACGTGATGAACGAACGATTCAAACCCGAGACTCGATATAGAAGAACTAATCAATTCTCTTTCCAGCTCAGGCTGCATTGGTTAAGCGTATGGGGCTGTCACGTGATGAACGAACGACTCAAACCCGAGACTCGATATAGACGAACTAATCAATTCTCTTTCCAGCTCAGGCTGCATTGGTTCAGCGTATGGGGCTGTCACGTGATGAACGAACGACTCAAACCCGAGACTCGATAGACGAACTAATCAATTCTCTTTCTGGCTCACGCTGCATTGGTTAAGCGTATGGGGCTGTCACGTGATGAACGAACGACTCAAACCCGAGACTCGATATAGAAGAACTAATCAATTCTCTTTCCAGCTTAGGCTGCATTGGTTAAGTGTATGGGGCTGTCACGTGATGAACGAACGACACAAACCCGAGATTCGATATAGAAGAACTAATCAATTCTCTTTCCGGCTCAGGCTGCATTGGTTAAGCGTATGGGGCTGTCACGTGATGAACGAACGACTCAAACCCGAGACTCGATATAGACGAACTAATCAATTCTCTTTCCGGCTCAGACTGCGTTGGTTAAGCGTATGGGGCTGTCACGTGATGAACGAACGACTCAAACCCGAGACTCGATAGACGAACTAATCAATTCTCTTTCCGGCTCAGGCTGCATTGGTTAAGCGTATGGGGCTGTCACGTGATGAACGAACGACTCAAACCCGAGACTCGATATAGAAGAACTAATCAATTCTCTTTCCGGCTCACGCTGCATTGATTAAGCGTATGGGGCTGTCACGTGATGAACGAACGACTCAAACCCGAGACTCGATCAAGAACTAATCAATTCTCTTTCCGGCTCACGCTGCATTGGTTAAGCGTATGGGGCTGTCACGTGATGAACGAACGACTCAAACCCGAGACTCGATAGACGAACTAATCAATTCTCTTTCCGGCTCAGGCTGCATTGGTTAAGCGTATGGGGCTGTCACGTGATGAACGAACGACTCAAACCCGAGACTCGATATAGAAGAACTAATCAATTCTCTTTCCGGCTCAGACTGCATTGGTTAAGCGTATGGGGCTGTCACGTGATGAACGAACGACTCAAACCCGAGACTCGATCAAGAACTAATCAATTCTCTTTCCGGCTCACGCTGCATTGGTTAAGTGTATGGGGCTGTCACGTGATGAACGAACGACTCAAACCCGAGACTCGAGAGGTGAACTAATCAATTCTCTTTCCGGCTTAGACTGCATTGGTTAAGCGTATGGGGCTGTCACGTGATGAACGAACGACTCAAACCCGAGACTCGATCGAAGACCTAATCAATTCTCTTTCCGGCTCAGACTGCATTGGTTAAGCGTATGGGGCTGTCACGTGATGAACGAACGACTCAAACCCGAGACTCGATAGACGAACTAATCAATTCTCTTTCCGGCTCACGCTGCATTGGTTAAGCGTATGGGGCTGTCACGTGATGAACGAACGACTCAAACCCGAGACTCGATCGAAGAACTAATCAATTCTCTTTCCGGCTCACGCTGCATTGGTTAAGCGTATGGGGCTGTCACGTGATGAACGAACGACTCAAACCCGAGACTCGATCGAAGAACTAATCAATTCTCTTTCTGGCTCAGGCTGCATTGGTTAAGCGTATGGGGCTGTCACGTGATGAACGAACGACTCAAACCCGAGACTCGATATAGACGAACTAATCAATTCTCTTTCCAGCTCAGGCTGCATTGGTTAAGCGTATGGGGCTGTCACGTGATGAACGAACGACTCAAACCCGAGACTCGATCGAAGAACTAATCAAGTCTCTTTCCGGCTCAGGCTGCATTGGTTAAGCGTATGGGGCTGTCACGTGATGAACGAACGATTCAAACCCGAGACTCGATATAGAAGAACTAATCAATTCTCTTTCCAGCTCAGGCTGCATTGGTTAAGCGTATGGGGCTGTCACGTGATGAACGAACGACTCAAACCCGAGACTCGATATAGACGAACTAATCAATTCTCTTTCCAGCTCAGGCTGCATTGGTTAAGCGTATGGGGCTGTCACGTGATGAACGAACGACTCAAACCCGAGACTCGATATAGACGAACTAATCAATTCTCTTTCCGGCTCAGGCTGCATTGGTTAAGCGTATGGGGCTGTCACGTGATGAACGAACGACTCAAACCCGAGACTCGATATAGACGAACTAATCAATTCTCTTTCCGGCTCAGGCTGCATTGGTTAAGCGTATGGGGCTGTCACGTGATGAACGAACGACTCAAACCCGAGACTCGATATAGACGAACTAATCAATTCTCTTTCCGGCTCAGGCTGCATTGGTTAAGTGTATGGGGCTGTCACGTGATGAACGAACAACTCAAACCCGAGACTCGGCTCAGGCTGCATTGGTTAAGCGTATGGGGCTGTCACGTGATGAACGAACGACTCAAACCCGAGACTCGAGAGGTGAACTAATCAATTCTCTTTCCGGCTTAGGCTGCATTGGTTAAGCGTATGGGGCTGTCACGTGATGAACGAACGACTCAAACCCGAGACTCGATCAAGAACTAATCAATTCTCTTTCCGGCTCACGCTGCATTGGTTAAGTGTATGGGGCTGTCACGTGATGAACGAACAACTCAAACCCGAGACTCGGCTCAGGCTGCATTGGTTAAGCGTATGGGGCTGTCACGTGATGAACGAACGACTCAAACCCGAGACTCGAGAGGTGAACTAATCAATTCTCTTTCCGGCTTAGACTGCATTGGTTAAGCGTATGGGGCTGTCACGTGATGAACGAACGACTCAAACCCGAGACTCTCTTTCCGGCTCAGGCTGCATTGGTTAAGCATATGGGGCTGTCACGTGATGAACGAACGACTCAAACCCGAGACTCGATATAGACGAACTAATCAATTCTCTTTCCGGCTCAGGCTGCATTGGTTAAGTGTATGGGGCTGTCACGTGATGAACGAACAACTCAAACCCGAGACTCGGCTCAGGCTGCATTGGTTAAGCGTATGGGGCTGTCACGTGATGAACGAACGACTCAAACCCGAGACTCGATATAGAAGAACTAATCAATTCTCTTTCCGGCTCAGGCTGCATTGGTTAAGCGTATGGGGCTGTCACGTGATGAACGAACGACTCAAACCCGAGACTCGATATAGACGAACTAATCAATTCTCTTTCCGGCTCAGACTGCGTTGGTTAAGCGTATGGGGCTGTCACGTGATGAACGAACGACTCAAACCCGAGACTCGATAGACGAACTAATCAATTCTCTTTCCGGCTCAGGCTGCATTGGTTAAGCGTATGGGGCTGTCACGTGATGAACGAACGACTCAAACCCGAGACTCGATATAGAAGAACTAATCAATTCTCTTTCCGGCTCACGCTGCATTGATTAAGCGTATGGGGCTGTCACGTGATGAACGAATGACTCAAACCCGAGACTCGATCAAGAACTAATCAATTCTCTTTCCGGCTCACGCTGCATTGGTTAAGCGTATGGGGCTGTCACGTGATGAACGAACGACTCAAACCCGAGACTCGATAGACGAACTAATCAATTCTCTTTCCGGCTCAGGCTGCATTGGTTAAGTGTATGGGGCTGTCACGTGATGAACGAACAACTCAAACCCGAGACTCGATAGACGAACTAATCAATTCTCTTTCTGGCTCACGCTGCATTGGTTAAGCGTATGGGGCTGTCACGTGATGAACGAACGACTCAAACCCGAGACTCGATATAGAAGAACTAATCAATTCTCTTTCCAGCTTAGGCTGCATTGGTTAAGTGTATGGGGCTGTCACGTGATGAACGAACGACACAAACCCGAGACTCGAGAGGTGAACTAATCAATTCTCTTTCCGGCTTAGGCTGCATTGGTTAAGCGTATGGGGCTGTCACGTGATGAACGAACGACTCAAACCCGAGACTCTCTTTCCGGCTCAGACTGCATTGGTTAAGCGTATGGGGCTGTCACGTGATGAACGAACGACTCAAACCCGAGACTCGAGAGGTGAACTAATCAATTCTCTTTCCGGCTTAGGCTGCATTGGTTAAGCGTATGGGGCTGTCACGTGATGAACGAACGACTCAAACCCGAGACTCTCTTTCCGGCTCAGACTGCATTGGTTAAGCGTATGGGGCTGTCACTTGATGAACGAACGACTCAAACCCGAGACTCGATATAGACGAACTAATCAATTCTCTTTCCGGCTCACGCTGCATTGATTAAGCGTATGGGGCTGTCACGTGATGAACGAA
Source organism: Barbus barbus (assembly GCF_936440315.1). Lineage (NCBI taxonomy): Eukaryota > Metazoa > Chordata > Actinopteri > Cypriniformes > Cyprinidae > Barbus > Barbus barbus. The sequence goes on from NC_136737.1 coordinate 33,256,697, forward strand.
CGACTCAAACCCGAGACTCGATCGAAGAACTAATCAATTCTCTTTCCGGCTCAGACTGCATTGGTTAAGCGTATGGGGCTGTCACGTGATGAACGAACGACTCAAACCCGAGACTCGATATAGAAGAACTAATCAATTCTCTTTCCGTCTCACGCTGCATTGGTTAAGTGTATGGGGCTGTCACGTGATGAACGAACGACTCAAACCCGAGACTCGATATAGAAGAACTAATCAATTCTCTTTCCGGCTCAGGCTGCATTGGTTAAGCGTATGGGGCTGTCACGTGATGAACGAACGACTCAAACCCGAGACTCGATCGAAGAACTAATCAAGTCTCTTTCCGGCTCAGGCTGCATTGGTTAAGCGTATGGGGCTGTCACTTGATGAACAAACGACTCAAACCCGAGACTCGATATAGACGAACTAATCAATTCTCTTTCCGGCTCAGACTGCATTGGTTAAGCGTATGGGGCTGTCACGTGATGAACGAACGACTCAAACCCGAGACTCGATCGAAGAACTAATCAAGTCTCTTTCCGGCTCAGGCTGCATTGGTTAAGCGTATGGGGCTGTCACTTGATGAACGAACGACTCAAACCCGAGACTCGATATAGACGAACTAATCAATTCTCTTTCCGGCTCAGGCTGCATTGATTAAGCGTATGGGGCTGTCACGTGATGAACGAACGACTCAAACCCGAGACTCGATAGACGAACTAATCAATTCTCTTTCCGGCTCACGCTGCATTGATTAAGCGTATGGGGCTGTCACTTGATGAACGAACGACTCAAACCCGAGACTCGATATAGACGAACTAATCAATTCTCTTTCCGGCTCAGGCTGCATTGGTTAAGCGTATGGGGCTGTCACGTGATGAACGAACGACTCAAACCCGAGACTCGATATAGACGAACTAATCAATTCTCTTTCCGGCTCAGGCTGCATTGGTTAAGCGTATGGGGCTGTCACGTGATGAACGAACGACTCAAACCCGAGACTCGATATAGACGAACTAATCAATTCTCTTTCCGGCTCAGGCTGCATTGGTTAAGCGTATGGGGCTGTCACGTGATGAACGAACGACTCAAACCCGAGACTCGATATAGACGAACTAATCAATTCTCTTTCCGGCTCAGGCTGCATTGGTTAAGTGTATGGGGCTGTCACGTGATGAACGAACGACTCAAACCCGAGACTCGGCTCAGGCTGCATTGGTTAAGCGTATGGGGCTGTCACGTGATGAACGAACGACTCAAACCCGAGACTCGATCAAGAACTAATCAATTCTCTTTCCGGCTCAGGCTGCATTGGTTAAGTGTATGGGGCTGTCACGTGATGAACGAACAACTCAAACCCGAGACTCGGCTCAGGCTGCATTGGTTAAGCGTATGGGGCTGTCACGTGATGAACGAACGACTCAAACCCGAGACTCGAGAGGTGAACTAATCAATTCTCTTTCCGGCTTAGGCTGCATTGGTTAAGCGTATGGAGCTGTCACGTGATGAACGAACGACTCAAACCCGAGACTCGAGAGGTGAACTAATCAATTCTCTTTCCGGCTTAGGCTGCATTGGTTAAGCGTATGGAGCTGTCACGTGATGAACGAACGACTCAAACCCGAGACTCTCTTTCCGGCTCAGGCTGCATTGGTTAAGCATATGGGGCTGTCACGTGATGAACGAACGACTCAAACCCGAGACTCGATATAGACGAACTAATCAATTCTCTTTCCGGCTCAGGCTGCATTGGTTAAGTGTATGGGGCTGTCACGTGATGAACGAACAACTCAAACCCGAGACTCGGCTCAGGCTGCATTGGTTAAGCGTATGGGGCTGTCACGTGATGAACGAACGACTCAAACCCGAGACTCGAGAGGTGAACTAATCAATTCTCTTTCCGGCTTAGGCTGCATTGGTTAAGCGTATGGGGCTGTCACGTGATGAACGAACGACTCAAACCCGAGACTCTCTTTCCGGCTCAGGCTGCATTGGTTAAGCGTATGGGGCTGTCACGTGATGAACGAACGACTCAAACCCGAGACTCGAGAGGTGAACTAATCAATTCTCTTTCCGGCTTAGGCTGCATTGGTTAAGCGTATGGGGCTGTCACGTGATGAACGAACGACTCAAACCCGAGACTCTCTTTCCGGCTCAGACTGCATTGGTTAAGCGTATGGGGCTGTCACTTGATGAACGAACGACTCAAACCCGAGACTCGATATAGACGAACTAATCAATTCTCTTTCCGGCTCACGCTGCATTGATTAAGCGTATGGGGCTGTCACGTGATGAACGAACGACTCAAACCCGAGACTCGATCGAAGAACTAATCAATTCTCTTTCCGGCTCAGACTGCATTGGTTAAGCGTATGGGGCTGTCACGTGATGAACGAACGACTCAAACCCGAGACTCGATCAAGAACTAATCAATTCTGTTTCCGGCTCACGCTGCATTGATTAAGCGTATGGGGCTGTCACGTGATGAACGAACGACTCAAACCCGAGACTCGATATAGAAGAACTAATCAATTCTCTTTCCGGCTCACGCTGCATTGATTAAGCGTATGGGGCTGTCACGTGATGAACGAACGACTCAAACCCGAGACTCGATATAGAAGAACTAATCAATTCTCTTTCCGGCTCAGACTGCATTGGTTAAGCGTATGGAGCTGTCACGTGATGAACGAACGACTCAAACCCGAGACTCGATAGACGAACTAATCAATTCTCTTTCCGGCTCACGCTGCATTGATTAAGCGTATGGGGCTGTCACGTGATGAACGAACGACTCAAACCCGAGACTCGATAGACGAACTAATCAATTCTCTTTCCGGCTCACGCTGCATTGATTAAGCATATGGGGCTGTCACGTGATGAACGAACGACTCAAACCCGAGACTCGATAGACGAACTAATCAATTCTCTTTCCGGCTCAGGCTGCATTGGTTAAGCGTATGGGGCTGTCACGTGATGAACGAACGACTCAAACCCGAGACTCGATATAGACGAACTAATCAATTCTCTTTCCGGCTCAGGCTGCATTGGTTAAGCGTATGGGGCTGTCACGTGATGAACGAACAACTCAAACCCGAGACTCGATCGAAGAACTAATCAAGTCTCTTTCCGGCTCAGGCTGCATTGGTTAAGCGTATGGGGCTGTCACTTGATGAACGAACGACTCAAACCCGAGACTCGATATAGACGAACTAATCAATTCTCTTTCCGGCTCAGGCTGCATTGGTTAAGCGTATGGGGCTGTCACGTGATGAACGAACAACTCAAACCCGAGACTCGATCGAAGAACTAATCAAGTCTCTTTCCGGCTCAGGCTGCATTGGTTAAGCGTATGGGGCTGTCACTTGATGAACGAACGACTCAAACCCGAGACTCGATATAGACGAACTAATCAATTCTCTTTCCGGCTCAGGCTGCATTGATTAAGCGTATGGGGCTGTCACGTGATGAACGAACGACTCAAACCCGAGACTCGATAGACGAACTAATCAAGTCTCTTTCCGGCTCAGGCTGCATTGGTTAAGCGTATGGGGCTGTCACTTGATGAACGAACGACTCAAACCCGAGACTCGATATAGACGAACTAATCAATTCTCTTTCCGGCTCAGGCTGCATTGGTTAAGCGTATGGGGCTGTCACGTGATGAACGAACGACTCAAACCCGAGACTCGATCAAGAACTAATCAATTCTCTTTCCGGCTCAGGCTGCATTGGTTAAGCGTATGGGGCTGTCACTTGATGAACGAACGACTCAAACCCGAGACTCGATATAGACGAACTAATCAATTCTCTTTCCGGCTCAGGCTGCATTGGTTAAGCGTATGGGGCTGCCACGTGATGAACGAACGACTCAAACCCGAGACTCGATATAGACGAACTAATCAATTCTCTTTCCGGCTCAGGCTGCATTGGTTAAGTGTATGGGGCTGTCACGTGATGAACGAACAACTCAAACCCGAGACTCGGCTCAGGCTGCATTGGTTAAGCGTATGGGGCTGTCACGTGATGAACGAACGACTCAAACCCGAGACTCGAGAGGTGAACTAATCAATTCTCTTTCCGGCTTAGGCTGCATTGGTTAAGCGTATGGGGCTGTCACGTGATGAACGAACGACTCAAACCCGAGACTCGATATAGACGAACTAATCAATTCTCTTTCCGGCTCAGGCTGCATTGGTTAAGTGTATGGGGCTGTCACGTGATGAACGAACAACTCAAACCCGAGACTCGGCTCAGGCTGCATTGGTTAAGCGTATGGGGCTGTCACGTGATGAATGAACGACTCAAACCCGAGAGGTGAACTAATCAATTCTCTCTCCGGCTTAGGCTGCATTGTTTAAGCGCATGGGGCTGTCACGTGATGAACGAACAAGTCAAACCCGAGAATGCTGTGCAATGCGCATGCGCGACTGAACGAATCACTCCCGGAGATGACTCGTTCTTCCCGAGTCACATTAAAGAACAAATCGTACAAGATCTTCCCATCACTAACAAAAATCAAGAACCAGCATATGAATCTCATCAATGGTGACAATCAATAAAATGCTTCATGCTGCAATGCATGCTGGGTAACACCATAGTAAAAATTCCCATCATGCACTGCAGTATGAATAATTAATGTCACCACTGTTGAGGATCATATAGTGTTAAAGTCTAAAAGTCCGAGAGACACAGTTTTTCCATTATTTCAGTTAAAAGGTGACATTTGATTAATAGGTCTTTTTTTTCCCAGTTCTGTATCAGCTTGATCCATCAATAAACCAAGAAATAACACCTTAAAGTAACTTACAAGCAGAAATTATATCTGCTATCTAAAGCTTTCAATTCAGCAATGTGCAAATGCACAAATGCTTGTTGTGAAGCAATATTACAATTGCTTAAATATATTCTACTTTCAACTATTAAAAGAGTCAAGAGCCCAACTAAAGCAAACACTGGTCTCCATGATGGTGGCATCTTTATAACCAATAAAACATCAACATCTGATCCTCTATGATTCTCAATAACAGCAGGTGTTCATCACTAATGCACAATCATCATTTAATTAGTCTCTTAATTATTTCATTAACTTTAACTCTTTGAGGACTTGGGATTTGACTTGAGACTTGCTTGTGCAGTTCACAGAAGCGTGGCAGGCACTGCCAGGGGTATCAGAGTGGGTTATGAAATCAATAAAGAACGGCTACACGCTTCAGTTCTTCCGCAGACCGCGCCGTTTCAACGGTGTGTTAATGTCCACTGTACGGGAGCAGAATGTCTCAGTTCTGTGAGAGGAAATTCACAACCTTCTCGCAAAGCGCGCTGAAGAGGCAGTCCCCCTCACAGACCACGAGAGCGGCTTCTACAGTCGTTATTTTCTGGTGCCAAAGAAAGACGGCGGGCTCTGCCCAATCTTGGACCTGAGACCGCTGAATCGCGCGCTATCAAAGCGCTCGTTCAAAATGATTACGCTGAGACAAATCCTCTCATATATCAGAACGGGAGATTGGTGTATCTCCGTGGATTTAAAGGATGCTTATTTTCACATTCAGGTAGCCCACCGCCACAGGCGCTTCCTGAGATTTGCATTCTAAGGGATAGCGTACCAATTCACGGTCCTGCCCTTTGGCTTATGTCTGGCCCCTCCTACGTTTACGAAATGCATGAATGCTGCTCTCTCTCCTCTGAAGCAGAGTGGAATGCGCATCCTGAACTAACTCGACGACTGGCTAGTGTTATCCCAGTCAGAGAGCGCGCTGCTCAGCGACAAACTCAGACTCCTCGCTCACGTTCAGAGCTTAGGACTGACTGTAAATATGCAAAAGAGCATGCTGGTACCGAGCCAGAACATCTCCTTAGGAGTAGAGCTGAACTCAATCAAAATGCGAGCGAGTCTGTCGGAGGAGCGCTCACGAAAACTGATCAGTTCTCTCGCAGTCTTCAAACTATATAGGGCGTTCTCCCCCGCTGAAATGCTTTCAGAGGACGCTCGGCCAGATGGCTGCCGCCTCGACAGTGTGCAATCTAGGGCTCCTACATATGCGTCCGCTTCAGCTCTGGCTAAAGAGCCGGGTGCCACAGAACGCATGGAAAAAAAAAGACGCCTGAACTACGGCGCGGATTTACTGTCGAGGGGCGGGATAATCCACGGAGAGTGGAGATTACACCCTTTGACAGTCAAAATTATTTGGAGTGTATTCGGCAGGGCGGAGGTGGATCTCTTCGCATCAGCGGAGAACACTCACTGCCCGCTGTTTTATTCACTGACACACTCTCCCCTGGGAGTGGATGCACTAGCTCACAGCTGGCCGAAAGTACGCAAGTATGCCTTTCCTCCAGTGAAACCTCTGCCTCGCGTGCTTTGCAAAATCAGAGAGGAAAAGGAATCTGTTCTGCTAGTGGCACCGAAATGGCCCAATCAGCCGTGGTTCCCAGAACTGGCGGAGATGCTGGTAACTCCCCCGTGGACTATCCCACTGAAGAGGGACCTTCTCTCTCAAGCACAAGGGACGATTTGGCACCCAAATCCGGAGTCATGGAGCCTTCATGTCTGGCCGCTCGACGGAGCTTGCCAGTAACAGATGCGCTTCCTCAGCGCGTGCTGAACACTACACTGTAAAAAATTGCTGTTAAAAAACGGCCATATTCTGACAGTAACATTCTGTTTTTTCATTACAACAGTAAAATCCTGTAAAAAAAACAATGAATTCTGGGTAATATTTGTTATTTTCGAGAAAGTACCCTTCTGCAGTCCTCGACACTCAGAGACTGTTTCAAATCACACCCTACACCCTCATTCACTATCCCCTACTCATGTACTAATGCTTACTAATATAGCCCACCTGACAGAGAGAATGAACACTAATGACTGAATTCAGCCAATGATGAACAGCTGCTGTGAACAAGCAGAATCACTGAAGAAAAGAGCAAGAAATGAACTACAACTGACTTCAGCCACAGCCTTAGATGAAATCAACTGAAATAAAACAGCAGAGGATGATTAAACAACTCCACAAACAGCATCACCAGCCTCACACATTACAGTCTGACTTTATTTCTGTCATATATCTACAATCCTTGAGAATTAATAGACATTTAGATGCTTTATTGAAAATGTATCGTTTGACCTCACCAGTATGGCGATCAGCGTTTGCTTTAGTTGTGCTCTTGACCCTTGGCTTTCTATGATAGGTTTTTATTTGGTTGTTTAAACAGTGTTTGTAAATTACGTTTGTTATAGCAGTAAAAACCTAAATTTAAGTAAGTGTTTTTGGATTGTAATCATCATGAAGCTGCCTGCTACTGCTCTCTGAAGTGGTGTGTTATTTACAATAAATGCCGTATGATACTGCAAAATAACCATCTATTATGAAGCATTATAATACATCTGTTCAAAACTTTAATGCACTAAAGCTTAATGCTGCAATGCATGCTGGGTACTAGTACAAAACTCACCCATGACTCCCAGCATGCATTGCAGCATGAATACATTATACCACTGATTTGTCCACCTCTTTTATCTAAATCTTTCTATTTGCTTTTATAATAGCTTTTGTTTTTGTGTTGAGTGTTAGTAGCATGTTTTGTGATGTTCAGAGTTGATCTGTTTATTTATTTTGGTTGATAATCACCATTGTAGAGATGCATACGCTGATTCTTGAGGTGTGTGTTTCATAGCACTTTGATTTTTTTTTTAAATTGTCAGTAATATTAGCAATCTTACACACGAGCAAAAGAATGAGCAGGCTGTTATTACATCACTTTGGTAACAGTAGAGACCCTGAATAAAACTAAATAAAACCACTGAATATGGTGTTTAACAAGGGTTATGTCATTAACAATACATAAGTAACCAAATTACAGATTTTGCTTTGGTTCTTTTTGTAATTACAGATGTGTTTTATAACACATGTTTTCAACAACCAAAGAAAAGTTGAGGTTCAAGAGCCCAACTAAAGCTAGCACTGATCTCCCTCATGGTAGTTAAAAAAAACAAAAACTAGCATGTCTGTGACCATCTGACAGAAATAACACCAGTCTGGTTAGTAATGTGTGAAGTAATGCTGTTTTAGGAGCTGTTTAATCAGATGTTGAGAGATTTAATGTCTTCTTTATTTCAGCTGATTTCATCTAAGTCTGTGGCTGAAGTCAGTTTTATTTCTTGTGTTTCTCTTTCAGTGATTCTGCTTGTTAACAGAATCTGTCCATCATCACTAATGCTCAATCATCACTTAATTAATCACAGAATTATCTCATTAACATCACTGATTCAGTGTTACTCTAACACTCTGTAGTGTGCACACATTATAAGTGTTCATTTATAACTGAGGATTTTGTTGCGGGGTTTAAAGGGTTAAAGATGTAAGATGAAAAAAAACAGCATGAAGTGTAATTTAACAGCAATAAACTGTAATTAATTTACAGCAACAGACTGTAGAAAAACAGTTACTTACTGGCAACCGTGCTGCCAGCAGATTACCGTTAATTCCAGCTCAGATAATATAATTTAAGCTCAGAGGTGTTGCAGCCGGTCTGATATTGATTCATAATCCTAACGGCGTCTTTGTAGTTGTCTATAAAAAAATAACATGAGTTTCATTGCACAATTTCATGTGCATTTTCAGAACATAGAATGAATAGGTTATTCCAAGCACAAAGAGAAGCAACCATGAAATTATTTTTTAAACAAGAATTTTATGAATTGGCATACCACAAGTTCTGACGACCTTTACGTCATATCTTGGCCAGTTTGGCTCATGCTTCTCCTCGTTAGCAGCTGCCCTTTTCACACGTTCAGTGCTCTTAAAGTTGGGCCAGTACACCATCCCATCATCATACCAGTCAATTGGCACAACAGCAATGTCCTCGCTTGCTTGAAATTCAATTAGATGAAAAGGCATCCTTAATGTAGAAAGAAAGAAAAGGGGTATTTATTCCAAATCAAAAAAGGAATAACATGGACTAAAGCATGCACAAGTGTACAGTGTATACAAATAAGCAAGTAAGATGGGCTGAAAGTTAACCTGAATGGTGCCCCAAGGTGGGAAGAAGTATAAGGAAGGAAAAAGTACATTCATAATAGTCAGGTAGAACTTCAGCTCAACCGTAAAGTAGGGCATTTTGAGGGATAATATGTCATCTCATATTTTGAAAACATTAAATTATGGGTGTAGTGTATGGAAAAATACCAACTTTTGTGAAATACTTACAGAAACTTTTCATCCAGAGTAATAGAAGTCATAGTCAGAAGTCAACTATATGATATATAACTATATAACAGATTTTTTGTATTTTTTTTTTATTGGAGGAGGGGTATGGCTACAAAACCATCCCTGTACGGCAAGGCTACACATTTCTGTCGCAGCGCTGACACCTCAACTGACTTCAGCTCGTCAGATGCATCATTTACAACAAATATGTTCATTCTGTCAGAGTTGAAGGGTAGGTATAGAATGGAGACTGTCGGGAAAACTCAGTGTAAATAGCCTACACACCATTATCATTTTGGACAATGTTTTTGATAAGGCAGACTTTATCCCCCACCAGAAACATGTTGTCCCCCTCAGGTGGACCAGACAGTGGACATTGTACACAATCTGGTCTGTCCCATACAGCTCACCAAAATGGTTTACAAAAGATTTTAGCATTTGTCCAGCATAGTCAGCAAGGTTGAGATGTTCAGGGCTTACCAACATGGATATAGCAGTTGACAGGAGCATGAAATTGTAGTACATGTTCCGGTCCAGGAATCCCGCCAGCACCACAGGGCCAGTGTACAGTAAAAACTGTCGGAATTCAGTCGCCTTCCAACGGTCCAACTCCCTAAGCGACCGTCTTTTCTGGGCAAACTCAATTGGCACGTAGGGCCTCATTGACTGGAGTTTGCCTGACATCCTGTCTACTATTAATGCCGGCAGTCTTGTTAACGGAAGAGCCTAAGCCAGGTCTGGAGCAGTTTCCTTACAATGCCCAAACACACTAGATGCATATAATCCAAGGGAAACTGCGATACCATGCCAACCTTGACGTTTTCAAATGGATGTGGCCCCTCGTGGTGGTGTAGTTCATCAACCATCAGGTTGAATGAGATGTCAGTTCTCTGGGGGCGCTCTGGTCCAGGGAATGTCATATACCGGTTCTGGTATTGCCCTGGGTGTAGGCACTTATCACACCCATGGTAAGCATTATGGGCCTTTGTTTTTTTTCCCCAAAGGCCCGTGCAGGGGCATCACAGACCACCGTGTGAAGCTCAATTTTAAGGTTCTTATCTCCAAAGCAAAACCCAGCCTCTAGCTCCTGTAGTTCATTGACAAAATCAGATAGGAACTCTGTGGCCGAACTAGGTTTTTTTGGTCCACAGTACGCCCCAATGACCACAGGTTCCTTCATGGGGATGGTAACCAGTAAGCCAAGGATGGGCCACAGCTGTACAGTGGAACTTCTAAATAAAGGTAGACCATCTATATTAATCTGCAGCCCCAATATCATGCCCTCTGCCAGTGTTTTGGCATATTTGCTTATAGTGGCCTTCAAGGAGGAAAGGATGCCAAAGTGATGGTAGTTCCCCCAGCCTTCTCTTGAATAGCATAATGCGTTTTCGTCTTGAGAAGTGTCCTACCATCCTTTGGCAGATTGGGATGGGTTACATGGAGTATACTCAACAGTGCAGTCAGGGCAACGATGGAAATGCCAAAACTAACTGCCCAGTTGGCAATGTTATCGGAAAGTAATGTTAGGTCATCATCATTTTCAGAATCCGAACCTGATGTCCCATCTCCATCACACCAATCACAATACACATCATCAAAATCTGCCTCCAATTCCATGTCCTCTTCAGTAACAACTTGCACCTCTGGCATTGCATGTGCAGCCGAAGAGGGTGAGACAGTGTGATCTGTTCACACGATTAAACAACTCCACAAACAGCAGCACCAGCTTCACTTATTACTAACCAGATTGACTATATTTCTGTCAGACATCTGCAGAAGATCTTATTGAGAATTAACAGAGGATCAGATGTTGATGTTTTATTGGTCAAAAAATGATGCCACTGTCATGGAGGTCAGTGTTTGCTTTAGTTGGACTCTTGACATGTATTAACTTTGAAATAATTTGCTTCTGAGCAGTTGCAATTGTGTTTCACTGCAAACATTTGAACATTGCTGAATCAGAAGCTTGGTTTAGCAGATTATACTTTCTGTTTATAAAGCATTTGTTTAATTAACACAAAGTGGTTTCTCTAGTTCTATGATTGTTCACTAAAATTGATCAACTAATAAAAAGCCAAAACACATTAAACATATGGCGCCACAACACTTCAATAATGAAGAGATTTTTTTTTTAAATTTTACCTGGTCTAGTTTGGAGTTCTGTCCGAGGCTGTATGTTTTAAATGATCCACAAATTACATAAAACTGTGGAGCAGCTGACTTTATCCAGACCAGTATAATGGTTGGAAAACAAATAATGAGAAATTGGAAGAACCCAGGTGAGCCCTCTTTTCAAGAGTGGAGTATGGAATTGGCAAAAGTATTAAAAAATCTCTTTCAACATTAATGACAGGGTGGAAAAATATGTGGCTAAATGGGGAAAATATGTGCAATATATTGCTATTATATGAGAGCATGGTGCTTGTTGAAAAATGTACATTTGATTAAAACAATTTTGTTTTGTTGCTTTTGATTATTGTCGACTATTTTATTTCATTAGACATTACAATGGGATACATGTTAAGATTTAAATTGTAAAGTTGACTATAATGTATCAGTGATATTCAAAAACTCAATAACATACTAATTAGAAAGAAAAAAAAATAATGAGGATATTTAGGTCAATCGTTTAGACATTAACATTTATCATAAGATCCACAACAGTGGTTACAATAAATATTCATACTGCCGAGCATGATGGGAGTTTTTACTATAGTTTTTACTTGTTCATTAAGCAGACACAATTAACAGAAAATAACAGACACCATGTGAGACAGTGTTCTCAGAAAGAACTCCGTCATCTGCCTCTATTCTTGTCATGTCCATATCAGTCATGTCTGTCCTAATTTGATGAAGCCTTTTTTGAACGTCTACACGTGTCCTTCGTCTTAAGGTCGATAAGGAGACAGGCCCAGTCTTTCTATTCATCTTTGTTCTAAGAGACATTTCAGGAAGACAGGTTGAAATCAGATGAGTAAAATTGATCATTGTTTCTAATGTTGTATTTAAATAAATACATTGTTGAACGGTGGCGTTGCCTATTTCATTGCTACAAACTAGACAAGAACAGAGAAATAGAGCAACATTGAAAATGTGGGATGCACTTCTTGATTCGGCCCCATGAAGGTCTATATTTACACTGAAAATTAATGTTTAAAAAGAACTCAATCCAGGTGGGACATGTTTTCTGCTTGGCCTTGACATTTCCTTTGTTTGAAAATAATTATATTAAGTTTGTATTCATTTAACAATAAAATAATTGAAAAAAAGTTTGGTATTAATTTCATAGGGAGACCTAATATTTGTTTGATGTATAACAGGCCTTGTGATTTGAAACATTGGATTGGATTTGGAACAATATTATGCCATGAGAAACTAGTATTATTTTGACCTTTAATTCAAACCTGTCAGATATCCTACAATAGCACGGGCACGCGCCTGCCAGTTTACACCAGGTGTGTCTGACTCGTCTTAAAACTGAATCTGCGGGCTCTTTGATAGCCCCCTGGTGGCTGGCTACAGTACAGGTCATAAACCCCGCCCTCTCCATGTAAACGAATCGGACTGGAGTCATAACAAAAAAATTAATTACACTTCTAATACAATTTTCCGAAATATGGTTTTGGTCATATTTAGCTAGTAATTTGATGCTATAAAAACGGGGTGTGTCGTTATGGTTGATTGGGTCTGCGGGAGTTTTGGGCGGGAGTTTGTATTCGCTTTACTTTTCTATAATGAAAGGAAGCGGAGACGCGTCGTCCATCTTTTTTACAGTCTATGGTTTACACACACACACGCGCAGACTCTATGACCAGGGCCGTCGCTAGTGGGGTGAAAGGTGGGGACAATTCTAGGGGCCCCCACCGCCCAGGGGGCCCCACAAAATCCAGGAATTATACTATATAGGCCCATGTTCTGTGAATAATTCTAATATTTTAGTAGTTGTATAACTAAGATATTATGAAAACCACAAAAAAGCATGCAATTTGGTTAAAGAAATTGTCTACCCTCTACCCTCCCGAAAAATGGTTTAGTCTGATACTAAGTATTCTAAGAAGTCCCACCCCACATCGAGAACAAGACGTCCAATCAGAGTTGAGACCGGTGGGCCGCTGTACAATGTGGACCGGCCCTTTGCGTAATATATATAAAAAAATTGGATTGTAGTAAATGTACGTATATCCTTCCATCGGTCCAGACGAATGGCCCAGGGCATTCTAATTAATTCTAATTAATTTAGCATGCTCCAGCTCAGTGCAGCGGCTCAAAAGCGCTCGTCAATGTCAAAATGTTTGAAACAGCCAATCAAAGTGTAGAAGGCGGGATTTACTGTTCACAGATGCTGAGCTGCGCGTGACTTGAATGCCAGCTGAGGTAAGATGTAAGCCGCTAAACATGACAAATTCAGCAATATTTGCCAACCGTTTAGTTAAATAACAGACATTAATTTTTAGGAATGCAAATTATTACTGGCCTTTTCAAATGTCTCATATTTTAATGCCATTATTCGAATTGTCACTATGTAGGCTATAATGCAGTTTTCAGTCGACACGAGATAAGAGTTCTTGTAAATCTGCTTTGTTCCGTGATTTTACGTGCCTAAGAAAATGTTTAAAAATCTATAAAAATCATTCTCAATCTTACTCTAGAACACTGTCAATCTGAAGACTTTCGAGTGTTGTGCATAGGAAAGTGATTTATATTATAGGCCTAATAAACATATAATTTGCTTAATCACACACTATTAGCATATTTTATATACACACTGGTAGTTAAAAGTTTGAAATAAATAAGGCTTTTTATTTATTTGAAAGAATATTTAATTTATTTGATCAACAATACAGTAAAACAATAGCCAAATATAATGAATTATTACACTTAAAATAGTGGTTTTCTATTTAGGATATTTTAAATGTAATTTATTGCTGTGATCAAAGTTGAATTTTCAGCATCATCCAGTCTTCAGTGTCCCTTCAGAAATAATTCTAATGATGCCTAATTTGCGGTTTAATTATCAGTTATTAATAATGGTTTTATTATTAGTATAATGGTTCTCAGTTAAAGAACCGCATTTATTTGAAACATAAGTACTTTGTAATAAGTGTAAATATATTTACTGTCGCTTAAATCAATTTAAATCAAAGTCCCTTTTTGTATTCTATAATCTTTGATTTAATGCAACATTGTTGAAGAAAAATATTAATTTATATTTTTAGTCTTACCCAAGACTGAATGGTATCACATTTTCCACAAAAATATGAAGCAGCACAATAGTTTTTAACATTGATAATAATCAGAAATGTTTGTTGAGCAGTAAATCAGTATATTATTATGATTTCTGAAGATCATGTGACACTGAAGACTGGAGAAATGATGCTGAAAATTCAGCTGCACATCACAGCAGTCAACTATATTTTACTATGTATTCGCATAGAAGACAGCTATTTTAAATTGTAACATTATATATTTCACAGTACTGTTTACTGTATTTTTCATCATCAAAATAATTAGTATACTCTTTTCCACAATTGGAGCTCTATTACTTATAATGATAGATCTCAAGCTCCTGCAAAAGGACAAATACTGTATATGACCAATAGAAAGGCCTATTAAAACAGTCCACATTCTGCACTATTTAAGTCTTCTGGACGATACCAGAGCATTGTGTCATTTGGACTGATAATATTGGTATTTAACTTTAGTGATATTAAACTGTCCCTTGTAAAAATTCTTTAAAATTATTTACTATTTGCCATATACACCAGAAAAGACAAATTATAATGTCAAGATTATGCCACTCATTTATGGTGTGGTGTGTTGTGGACAGGGTTTGGTGGGTCGCTCTGTGCCAAAAAGTCCAGGGCCACTTTTTGGCCCCAGTCCGCCCCTGTATACATCTATATGTATTGATGTGGGGGCCAACATCAATATTTTTTCAGGGGGCCCCCAATCCTCTAGCTACGGCCCTGCAATTATTCATTCAGCACAATAGACTTGCATGCAGTGGACACTGCACAATCCCAGCATGCATTGCTTCTGAGTAAATCCCACGGAGCTCGCCTCGCTTGTCCTTCCCAACATAACCTGGTGGGTACACAAGAAGCACAATGAGCATTAGGGTTAACCAAATTTAAAACATTCTCCCCATGCCATCCAAGATATGCATGACTTTATTCTCTTGTTGAACATGTACAAACATTTCAAGAATAATCTCTCAGCTCTGTAGGTCAATGCTATGCAAGTTAATGGGGTCCAGAAATTTTAAGTGACGACATTAGGCCAAGAAAATTAGTCTTTATTACTATTTTTATATGAAGTATTCCTTTTAAAAACCACTAGATAAAATGATAGTTTATTCACCATTAATTTACACAAAACTGATTATTGATTATTATTAGTATTAAATAAAAAATGGTTATTTAAACTATGTTTTAAATATATTACATTGTGGATTAGGAGGTTAGGAGGGTTCTAATACTTTTGAAAATGTACCTTATTCTTTAGAAAATTACACTGTAAAAAGTGAACACTTGGATCAACTTTAAAAAAATACTTCAATTGGTAACATCTAATAAAAAAAATCAACTTAATTTATTAACTTTATTTGTAATAAGTTAAGTTGAAAACAAACAAGCATTTTTTTAGGTGTTACCAATTGAAGTATTTAAAAAAGCTTTTGAAGTTGATCCAACTGTTCACTTTTTACAGTGTATCTATCATAGACTGTATAAAAACAGCTATCTATTAACAAACGTTTAAGACATTTACACTTTATAAATCAGTGCAGTCCAAAATGTAAAAACAATAAATTACGGTAACACTTTCTATGAAGCCCATATTTATAATACATTATAAGGGTGTTCTTAAAGCATTATAATGAATGCATAAAGCACTATAAACAACCTTATAATATGTTATATTGTCAATTTTAATACATTATAATGCTTACACATTTGTACATATAACTTTTAAGATTATGATTATTTATAACACAATGAACAGCATATTAAATCTACTTTTACACTGATAATGGACTATATATCTTGGCATTATTTAAGATCTGCACAGTATCTTACTACAGTACATCTTGTAAGTGGTCAGGTGTGAAGTGTTATTTGTTCCCTGTGAGGCTAATATTAATTTTTATGTGAGCTAGTTCATAATTTCAACAGGGGAAAAAAAAAAGCAATGTTTATATGTTAGGTTACATTTTATTTTGATGTCCCCTTTGTCTATTGACTCTATGCAAGTTTGCAACTCTCATGTCAACTAGTATTAGTAGGTTTAGGTTAAAGTTAGGGTTGGTAGAATGTTGACGGACTCATAAAGTTGCTTAGATAGTCAGTTTGTCTGTTGGGGAACCATCAAAATAAAGTGTTAGCCTATATTTAGCAGATAACATACTACTATACTCCAATGACTGCTAGTTGACATGTAGTTGCAGAGTTACTAAACAGCTGTCTAAAAGGTACCATCAAAATAATCAAACTGATATTAAAATAGAAATAGTTCAAAGCAATCTGATCTGATATCTGATCTTATGTCTGTTTGAGAGAAAAAAATACTATTATTATTACTATACCTATAAGTGGTCATTGATAGCTTTAGGTAAAGTAGCATAAGAAAGATGGCAAGATATGAGACTTATAATAGATTATAACTATGAGAAATATAATCCATTGTAACTTAAGATGATGCAACGTGTTCACTGTGTGTTATAAATCATCATACTCTTAAAAGCTATAACCACTAATAAGTAAATATTATAATACTAATGCTAATATAATACTAAACTAATCATTTAAAACTGTTCTTATATTCACAAGATGATATAACATATTATAAGGTTGTTGTTGTTTTTTAATAATGCATAATGCATTCATTATAATGCCTTAAAAATACCCTTATAATGTATTATAAATATGGGCTTTATAGAAAGTGTTACCAGAATGACAATGCCATGTAATTACATTACCTGCTTATGGTCTTCGGTATCCATAACCTGCAGAGAAATGAGTTGTATGTAGAAATAAAGAAAGATATAGTCAGTCAGGCACATTACAGAGTGTAAGCTGTGTGTGGTACTAAGAAAACGTTGTACAAAAGCCGCCAAGAAAATGCACTTTTCACAGCTTGTAATACTTTTTACAAAACAAAACAAAAAAAAGTACATCACGCTGACCTCTTCCACTCATCCACCGAGCCACCGCTGAAAGTCATCTTCTTCGTTTATTTGACGGATCGCAAAAACATTTGCACACTACCGCCACCACGAGTGTGAACCGATACTACAACCTACACATTAAGCAAACCAATCAAAATCTTCTGTTGGTTTGTACAGCCCACTTGCAGCTTAAGTCCCGCCCACCTGCGGCTGGCACCCTGGCTCCGACCTCCGTTTATACCCATCTCATTTTACATTTACATTTATTCATTTAGCTGACGCTTTTATCCAAAGCGACTTACAATTGCTATATATGTCAGAGGTCGCATGCCTCTGGAGCAACTACGGGTTAAGTGTCTTGCTCAGGGACACATTGGTGTCTCACAGTGTGTAATGAGTATCTATTGTGATGAGTACTGATTTAAGCCTGTAGGTGGCAGTAATGTAGGGTATAAGATGAAGTGCACTCTCCAGAGGAAGAGGTTGTAATGGAGACATGCTTTGTGTGCCACATGGAATAAAGACGCCAGTACCATCTATTCTTTTTATCTTTATTTGTTGTATCTGGAACAATACATGGTACCAGGAGTGGGGTCCGAGAAACCCAATGGATGCCATTAAACCACCGGGATCGTTGAAGTTGTGTGGAAATGTTGATGCACATTGGAGGACTTTTAAACAGCAGTTTGAGTTGTATGTTGTTGCTATTGGACAGAAAGCGGCGGTGGATGAAAGAAAAATCGCCCTGTTACTTACCATTGCTGGAGCTGATGCCGTGGAGGTCTATAACACCTTTAATTTTGATGAAGAGACAGACAAGAAGAAACTGGATAAGGTACTGGAAAAATTTGATGCTCATTGTTTGTCAAGGAAGAACGAGACATATGAACGATATGTATTCAGAACACGTGTGCAGCATGAAGGAGAGGCTTTTGATTACTTTCTGACTGATCTCAAGATAAAGGCAAAGACTTGTAACTTTAATGAATTGAGAGATTCAATGATTCGTGATCAGATTGTTTTTGGTATCTATGAGAAGAAACTGAGAGAAAGATTGTTACGAGAATCAGAACTCACCTTGGATTATGCTGTCAAATTGTGCCAATCCAGTGAAGTAGCGAGACAGCAAGTGAAGCAGTTTGATGGGACTAATACAGCCGCTATGTCATTTCAGAGTGTAGAAGTTGATGCCATTTCCTTCAGAGACAAGAGAAGAGGTAACACACGAGGTTTCAGAGACAATGATACAAGAGGTTTCAGAGATAATGACAATGAAACATTCTCATGCAAGCGCTGTGGGACCAAACATAAGTTCAGACAGTGCCCAGCTTTCGGAAAAAGATGTTCTAAGTGTAATGGCCCCAACCACTTTGCAAAAATGTGTTTTTCAAAAGACATGAAGAGGGAAAATAAAGTGCATTTAGTGGAGGAGGCAGATGACAGTGATTTGAGCGACTCATTTTATGTGAACATGGTTTCTGAAGAGAAAGTAAATCTGGATGCTGCAACGTGTGTATCAAGTGATGATTCAGTCAAGTCTTCGCTGTGGATTGTTCCTCTTGTAGCGAATGGGACCGTAGTACCCTTTAAATTAGATACGGGTGCAAAAGTTAATTTAATTAACATCAGAGATGTGAAAGCACTGAAAGAAAAACCTCTAATTAAAAAACGTACAGTTCCCCTCAGAGCCTATAATGGACAACCAATTGAAACACGAGGAATATGCAGACTAAACATACAAGTAAAAGGAAAGATGAAGAGTTTGATGTTTGTTGTAGTTCCCAATGGTCATGAATCTCTTTTAGGAGATAAAGCGTGTGAGGACCTTCATTTGGTTAAAAGAGTGTATCAAGTCAACAAGGAAACCGTAGTCTTACAGCCTGTATGTGACAATATAACTGACATTGTCAAACAATTTCCAGATGTTTTTGAAGGTCAAGGCACACTGCCATTTACCTATAAAATACAATTGAAAGATGATGCTTCTCCAGTCATACATGCTCCTCGGCGGGTCCCTGCACCTCTGCGTGAGGCCTTGAAAAAGGAATTGGATCGCATGACCCAATCAGGAGTAATCCAACGGATTGATCAACCTACTGACTGGGTAAATTCTATAACTTGTGTGAAGAAGCCTAATGGTGACTTAAGAGTGTGCTTAGATCCTAAAGACCTTAATGATAGCATCAAAAGAGAACATTACCAGATACCCACTCGTGAAGAGATCATTAGTGACATGTCAGGAGCTAAGTTTTTTAGCAAATTAGATGCATCTCAAGGATTCTGGCAGATCCGATTGGATTCTGAGAGTAGCCAGTATTGTACATTTAATACTCCCTTTGGGCGATATTGTTTTCTTCGACTTCCTTTTGGAATCAAATCAGCTCCTGAGATTTTTCATCGAGCCATGGAAACCCTTATTGAAGGTCTAGAGGGTGTTCGAGTATATATTGATGATATTGTGGTGTGGGGGTCCACCATTCAACAACATAATCAGCGATTAGTAAAAGTGATGGAAAGAGTTCGAGCACATGATTTAAAGCTCAATCAGAAAAAGTGCCAATTTGGAGTCACAGAGATCACGTTCTTAGGGGACAAGCTGTCTGCAAAAGGTGTGGAGCCACATCCCGCAAAAGTGCAAGCCCTCCTTGATATGCCTCCACCTATAGATAAGAAGGGAATTCTGCGTGCTTTGGGAATGGTGAACTTCCTGGGAAAATTTTTGCCAAATTTGTCAGCTAAAACTACCCATATGAGAAAGTTGTTACAAAATGATCAGGAGTTTGTCTGGACTTCAGTACATGATCAAGAATGGAAGCAGTTAAAGGAGTCTCTTACTACTGAACCTGTCCTTGTTTTTTTTAATCACACACGACCAACTAAGATTTCTACAGATGCCTCTCAGGATGGATTGGGGGCGGTACTTCTTCAGGCCTTTGAGGATTCCTGGAGACCTGTGGCCTATGCTTCTCGATCTATGACAGAGACTGAAAGACGATATTCACAAATAGAGAAGGAGACTTTGGGTTTAGTATTTGGCTGTGAAAAATTTCATGGATATGTCTATGGATTACCTACTTTTATAGTGGAGACAGATCATAAACCATTAATCTCCATCATTCAAAAGAACTTAAATGATATGTCACCCCGAATTCAACGTATGATGATGAAATTACAGAGATATGATCTGAATCTAGTCTATACACCTGGAAAGTATATCATTGTGGCTGATGCACTGTCTCGAGCACCAGTAGCTTCGGAGATCAGCAAAATGGACGAAGTTGAGAGACATGTGAGTATGGTGTATTCAGCGTTACCAGTTTCAGATGAGATGTTAAAGCTGATCGCAGAGGAAACTGCAAAGGACGCTGAATTGCAGAGGGTTATTGCACACCTTCAACATGGATGGATCAAAGGCAAGTGTCCACAGTACTTTCCTTTAAGGGCAGAACTGAGTGTGGTTGAGGGCATGCTGTTGAGAATTAACAGAATTGTCATTCCAGTATCAATGGTAAGGATTATCTGGTGGTTATCGATTATTATTCCAATTATCCTGAAGTTGAACAGCTCCATCACATAACATCGAATGACCTGATTCAACGCATGAAAAGCATCTTTGCAAGGCACGGAATTCCTCATATTGTGCAAAGTGACAATGGTCCTCAGTACACTAGTTGTGAATTCAAACTGTTTGCGGAACAGTATGGTTTTAAACATACTACTTCAAGCCCATTTTATCCAAAGGCAAATGGTAAAGCAGAAAAAGGGGTACAAATTGTAAAAAGACTTATGAAAAAAGCCGCAGCAAGCAGGTCTGATATAAATCTGTCTCTTCTGAGTTACCGTTCTTCTCCACTCAGTTGTGGATTATCTCCTGGTGAGTTATTGATGAACCGAAAACTGCGTGATACACTGCCAAAAGTATCCCTGAAAACAGAAAACAACAGTCTATCATTGAAAGAGATGCAACATCTTAAAAAGAAGCAGAAAGAATATTATGACAAGGGAGCTCGACATCTGAAACCTCTTTCTGAACGAGATACAGTTAGAATTGCGGAGCCTACTGGATGGAAAAAGAAAGCTACAGTCCTAAAAGAGGTAAACCCAAGATCATATCTGGTTCAAACAGAAGATGGACAGACATTGCGGAGAAATCGACAGAGCTTGCTTAGGACTGCAGAGAAGTGTCCTCTTGTTGATGAGACAACCCTGTCTGCAGAACTGCAGTCTTGTGACATGCCCCTTGTTGATCTGCAATGTCATGAAATGCTATCTCCAGGTATGTTTAATTCTGCAGAACAAATTCCTGAACTCGAATTATCTGTACCAAAGACTGATATGCCTCTCTTGCGGAGAACTAATCGAGTTCGAAAAGCTCCTGTTCGAATGGACTTATGAAAGAAAAAAAAAAAAAAAAAAAAAAAAAAAAAAAAAAAAAACATTGACATTTTTTACAGTTGGGTTGATGTGAATTATTATTAATTGTGAATCTAATGTGTTAAAAAAAAATGTGTTAAGATTGTGTTAAAAAAAAAAAAAAAAAAAAAAAAAAAAGGAAAAGAGATGTAATGAGTATCTATTGTGATGAGTACTGATTTAAGCCTGTAGGTGGCAGTAATGTAGGGTATAAGATGAAGTGCACTCTCCAGAGGAAGAGGTTGTAATGGAGACATGCTTTGTGTGCCACATGGAATAAAGACGCCAGTACCATCTATTCTTTTTATCTTTATTTGTTGTATCTGGAACAATACACAGTGGATTCGAACCCGGGTCTCTCACACCAAAGGCATGTGTCTTATCCACTGCGCCACCTCCACCCCATCTCAATATCATTGCGTTCTCACTACGGCTCCGAATGTGAAACTTGACATACTTAGTCGAGCTTGGCTCCATCGCTGTGACACGGCGGGATTTTATACGTTCCCAAAGCAATGTAGAGTGACTGAATTGAAGGGGAACGCTCTCGGTTACTCACGTAACCTCGGTTCCCCGAAATGAGGGAACAAGACATTGCTCTTATTGCCGTGTCACCGAGCTCAGGATCTTACAATGCCTAGTTGCTTCAGTCAAAGATTCTGAATGGATGACGTACAAGCGCTGCTTTATATAGTGACGAGCCCCCTCATATTTCGCGCGCTTGAACGCCATTGGCCAGTTTCACTGGCGTGATTCAATAAGGCTTCAGTAATATTCGAGGAAAATGTATTTCCCAAAGCAATGTCTCGTTCCCTCATTTCGGGGAACCGAGGTTACGTGAGTAACCGAGAGCGTTTCCTTCCACCACTGACACTGACACCACTTCATCTGTCTTGTCTAAAACAGAAAATGAACTAATTGTCTTAGTTTATATTGCCATCTGGAAGTTACAAACACATGCAGTGACAAAAATGTTTATGGCTTGGGTAAAAACAAACAGCAGAGATGTGATTTTCATTATTATTTAATCATCCTTTGTTGACCAGTTCCAAGATAAGAATGACTTTCTTTCCAGAAAAGAAGATATTTTGAAAAAGGTTTAGGTCTAATCAGAAACCGTAGAGCATGTGCTGATCGACTGAATATGAAAGAAAAGACTTCAGTTAAAGAACAACTTAATTGCAGAATATACAAAACAGTTCCTACAAAGGTTATGAAAGGGGTTATTTTTTTCGCTCTCTTCTGCTATTAATGGCTCCATTCCAGTAGGTGGCGGAATATGCATCAAAACTGGTTTCCCAACCGCCATTAAACGTCGAAGAATAAGATCAAGCTCAAGAGGAAGAAGAAGCAGCAGGAGCCGCCATTTCGAGCGACTGTTGTGCGATATCTAATTTCCTCCTTCGGATATATATTCATTGTCGCTTTCTGCATAATCTAGTCGTTGATAAATAATAATAATAATAATTCTGTCGCACATCTCAGTTGTAATTAGGTGGCTTGTTTGCAGTAGTTTCGGCGCGTCGGAGGGTTTGGGCGCGGCTCAGAGACAAACTCAACCCAAATTCAACAGAAAAATACTTCAATAATCCACATCGATCATTTCTATTAAACTCTGACTTTACAGCAACATGCATAACACGATGTTGCTCTTGCTATTCGTTTTGTTTGTGGACGGTAAGTTATGGTTTTATCTACTTTCGGTTTCGTTTTCGGTAATATAAACTGGAAAAATGAGCTTTCATCTTCAGTTTATTCTGAGAAATACATGTCAGTATAAGAACATAAGACACGATTAAACGAGTCTGAAGAGGGGTGGATGCGATGGGTTTTCATCTCATGAATGGGGTACAGTTCGGGTAGTTGTTGGGTAGAAAGCCTGTATTTTTCGAGCAATGGAAATCCAAAGGATGGGCATGAAAATGAGTTTCTGCATCGAGAGTCTGGGAGAAATTCCCATGCAGTGTATTTATAAAAGAATAATTAGAGCCGTTCCAGTTTAATGATCATTTTGAACTTCCTCAGAAGTTTTTATTTTATTTATTTATTTTAGTTTGATCTATATATGTGTAAACTGTTCTTCTTCCAGGTGTGTCTGGTGCAGACACTGATAAGACAGTGATGGAGGGAGATCCTGTCACTCTACACACCGGTCTTACTGAAATACTGAACGATGATACCATAGAGTGGATGTTTGGACCCAAAGGCTCTTTAATATCTCAAATAGCGAGAGAGAACGATTTCACCTCATTTTCTTATGGCAATGATGTGAGATTCAAAGGCAGATTGCAGGTGGATGAAAACACTGGGTCTCTCACCATCAGAAACACCAGAGAGAGACACTCTGGACAATATCAACTAACCATCTCTAGAGGAAAAACTACATCCAAGACATTTCATGTTACTGTCCAACGTGAGTATCATCTTTTCTTCTTTCTCTCTTTTGTGGGGGGAGGGGGGTTGTTAGTACAGGGTTGTTCTAATCCAGGGGTCACCACACTCGGTCCTGGAGGGCCGGTGTCCTGGAGAGTTTAGCTCCAACCCTGATCAAACACACCTGAAGCAGCTAATCAAGCTCTTGTTAGGCATACTTCAGACAGGGCAAGCTGGAGCTGAACTCTGAGTCTGGTGACCCCTGTTCTAAACTCTCGCTACGAGTAATTCAGGTGACCTTTTTATGTTAGTAATTCATGTTTTTGTAAATGTTGTTAAATTCTTTAATTTGTTTTTGATTGTAAATGAAATGTGAGATCAAAGCTGCATTAAAGGGTCATGAATGGATGTAAGTGCTGCACTTGATGGAAGATCAGCATCTATTGTTTTAAACAGATGCACATGTCTAGATTTAGCACCAAGCAGGGCCTCATAAAGGGTCCAGCCCTCTTTTGAAATTATAAGTGTGAATGGTTTTAGAAAAGTGGACTAAGTTTGGTTATTAACACAACCTTAAAGAATGGTAACCTAGGGTTATACACACCCACTGCTCCGGGTGTGTGTTCACTGCTGTGTGTGTGTGTGTGTGTGTGTGTTCACGGTGTGTGTGTGTGTGTGTGTTCACGGTGTGTGTGTGTGTGTGTGTGTGTTCACTGCTGTGTGTGTGTGTTCACTGCTGTGTGTGTGTGTTCACGGTGTGTGTGTGTTCACTGCTGTGTGTGTGTGTTCACTGCTGTGTGTGTGTGTGTTCACTGCTGTGTGTGTGTGTGTGTGTTCACTGCTGTGTGTGTGTGTGCACGTTGGATGGGTTAAATGCAGAGCACGAATTCCGAGTATGGGTCACCATTCTTGGCTGAATGTCACTTCACTTTCACTTCACTTCACTTTCACTTCACTTCACTTTCACTTTATATACAGTGTGAAAAACCCTGATGTGTTATACTGTTCTTTGATTTGTGAAAGTTGTTACTTAAACTAAATAATTGTAATAATCTGATGAGAAAAGTCACAGTGGTGCTTTTGATACAAGCACTCCTTTATAAGGAAGTGCACTCCATTTCAGTCTGTTTTCTGTGAGTGTCATGACACCCTGTTATTCATTGTTATCTTGTTGCCAGGTTAAAGCTACCTGTATTAGCACTGTTAAATGCAGCACGAGGCTCTTTCTGGGCTTTAATATTAACTAGAATTAACAGATGTAAAGGTATGCCATATAAATGAAGTTAGATTGTAACAGCTAGCATGTGGTTTTGTAAGCTAATCTCTGTCTGAGAATCTGTTTGTGTTTGTTCTCCAGGTGTGTTTAGTGGGACAGATGGAGTGAAGGCAGAGTCAGTGTCAGTGATGGAGGGAGAACATGTCACTCTAAACCCTGATCTCACTCAGATACAGGGAGTTGAGCTGATGCTGTGGAGGTTTGGAGATAAAGGCATCCTCCTGGCTAAAATTGATGGAGAGACTAAAGAGATCTCTTTAAACGATGCTGATGAGAGATTCAGAGGCAGACTGCAGGTGGATCATCAGACTGGATCTCTGACCATCACAGACACCAGAACCACAGACTCTGGACTCTATCAACTACAGATCAGAGGCAGTGGGAGCTTGCAGCAGTTCATTCTCACTGTCGACCGTGAGTAACTCAGGCTTTAGAGAACAGGTTTTTTAATGTAGTAACACATACAGTATATTTACATCAGCACTTTAGGTTAGAAAACAATAGATGACATGTTATTCACAAATCAAGGCTCGAAATTGAGACCAGTTTGGTCGCATAGGCTCCCATAATTTAATCTGTGCGACCTCAAAATATATTTAGGAGCATCTGTGCGAGTGCATATAATTGTTGTAGTGCGACCTGTTTTCATTTCTCTAAAAACGGTCACAGTTATGTGCCTTCTGTGTGCTGATACGGTAACCAGTCTGCCGTTCACAACATCTTTACATTCTTAAATGTAATGCAGATTTTAGATTGGTTAATATTAGCTGTCAATCACTCAGTCACAGCTTTCAGCTGTCAGGTGACAGAGAGCTAACTAACATTAGGGAAATGCAAACGGCTGAAGAAGAGAGAAAATGAAAAAAACACTGACAGATTTCTTTTGTAAACCACCTAAAGTTACAAATAATGCTGGTGATAGCGATCATGTGGTGAATGTTGATCCAGCAGCTGAAAAGGTGTACAGAATTCGGAGAGAATGGTTGAAAGGCCATTATGAATGGTCTTTCTATGAAAATGCACTAAGCACTGCATTCACTTTAAACCCTGTGGGACAGCGCAGGTAACACTAACAGCATTCTCCACTGAATCTACACATTTTAATCTCAAGAGCTCAGTTAAACACTGAGAGAGTGCCAAACTCAAGAAATCCAGGGACAAGTGTGTGGCAAAATGTTCAGGATCATCAGGTTCAATCGTTAAGGCCTTTAATCATCAGGATGCTCACATAGGGGTCTGCGCGATAATATCGTAATTGTTGTTTTAACAATTTGCGATTTGACATTATGGAGTATATTGCAAAAACCAAACAAAACACCTACAGAGAGTGCACACATGCATTATGTGATGAAGTCTAGGTTAGACTAGTGCGCGTGCGCATTTAGAGTGCGTTTTTTTTTTTTTCACTGCATGATTCAGTCTGCTAAAAAGCATCACAGAATTCAAGATATCGGGGCTTTATATCATTTCATATAGTTAATATCACATGAAGAGTGCCGTTTTTTTCCTCCAAAAATCAGCATGATTACAAATGTGATATTGATTTTATGCAACAGCTCAATAAACAAGAAGTTAATTTTTAAGAGAATTACGTTTTAGATACCATATTTCCTTTTTTGTTTTTGTTCTATTTTGACCAAAATAATTCCAAACTAAGCCTCAGCACTGTTTTGTGTCTCTGAGCAACATGACGGTGTTTCGTTCCTGAATGAATCAACCGTTTAAATGATTCGGTTCAGTCGCAGTGACTCACTTATTAACAGTGATTGGTGCCACCTGCTGATGGTTTTAATTTCACATTCAAAGTATCTTTTCTTTTCTCTTTTTTTTTAAATAATTTCAGATATCGGTATTCAATGTTTACAGTATTAAAACATTATATATGCATGTGTAACTGCAGGTTAAATGCATTCATGTCCTCCATTAAGCAGTATGTAAATGCATCTTACACACTTAGTTGGTCACACTTTCCATTCCTCCTCGCCCTCTCTGTTCTGCTGATTGGCTCTCCTTGTATCAGCCTCGTTGTAAATGAGGGGGGGGGGGGTCTCTTTCTTATAACGGGCCTAAGCTATAGAATGCATTACCTGTCTTCATTAGGAAGGCTGCTTCCTTAGATACGTTTTAAGAAGTTTCTTAAAACAATTATTTTAGTAAAGCTTTTAATTTGATTATTTACTGTGATTCCATTTTGATATTATGTAGTTTTGGTTGATTTGTTATTTTGTTTGTATATGTTGTGGCGCTTTGAGTTTAAGAAAGGTGCATTATAAATAAAATGTATTATTATTTTTATTTTTTTTATTATTATCTAAATGCCGCTTCAGAAATTCAAAATTCAGATTCAAAGATGAATTTTGTTTATGCTGATTTAATTTGCTTGATAATAGCCCAAATGTCTTTGGGCTATTCTAATTGACTGATTAAATGTAAGAATTTGACTCAAATGATGATGCACACTTTTAAAAAAAATGGCTTAATTGTAAAATTACCATAAAAGGTAAAAATCAATTTAAACTTATTGGAAAATATTAATTTCTTTCACTGCTGTGAACTGACCACCACACAGAATATGAATAATATCAAACTGTCCACGGTAGTCCTTAAGATCAGTACAATAACACACTCACCAAAATATCGTCTCATTATCGTTATCGAAAAAATCCTAGAATATATCGAGATATAATTTTTTATCAATATCGCACACCCCTTGTGCCACACAGCCATTCTGCACAATTGCCAGAGCTGAATGTAAAATTCAACACCGCATACACCATCCTAACCCTCATCAAAGAGGAGCTCTCTCTCTGTGTTTAACCAAACTCAGATTAATTTATGTGGTTTACGAAAGAAATCTGTCAGTGTTCTTTTCATTTTCTCTCTTCGTCAGCCCTTTGCATTCAAGTAGAGGTAACTGCAGGCTGGAGCAATGGGCGTGCCGTAAGGTCTTTACAATTGGACGCATAAAAGCATCCTGATCCGCACAAACTTAATCACTATTGGCCAACAAATAATTATACAAGACCAAATACATTTCTTTCACTGTAAAAATAGCAATAATGATATTGAGAATACATTCAAAAGTACGTTACCTTAGAAACCTTCTGTATGGCGCGGATTACATGACGTCATCACCACCGCGACTTTTTTAGGATCAATCATTAAAAAACATTCATACTGTTTGTGATAAATGCACTTTTTGTAACACAACATTTGAAGATATTGAACATTTATTTTTGTTTTGCCCTTTTTCTATTTCTTTTTGGACTGACTTTAAAATAGATGACAAACAAATGTATCTTAATTTAGAACCTCATGACATTTTACTTTGTTTCCAAAACCCATATTTTTCTGAAAAACAAAATTACATAAATTATTTTGGCAAAGTTTTATATTCATAAGACAAAAATAACTCAAAAGAAACCCTCCTATATTACCTTTTATAACACTGATCTCACAGTATACTTTGAAACCATTTCAAACATGAGATCACAAAACAAAGAGTTTCTGAAAATATCTATAACTCTTGATATGAACTTTTATTTTTGTATTTATTTGTATTATGTTCATTTTATACTTCAGTTGTTATTGTTATTCTCTGGTTTACACATTTTGAGCTGTATTTACAATGTATTCATCTTGTTTTTTTATTGCATTATACTTGAAATGTCTGTACATGAACTAAATAAAATAAAATCATTAAAAACTAATTATTTTAAAGATAAAAATGTCTCCTGACACTATTAAAGTCATACTAGTTTTGTACTTTCATTTTAAGTAATGATAATAATAATAATGGTACAGCAAATGTTTTTGCTGTATAAAGGCATACATGTACATATGTTTGATCAAACACTCACCATATAATTATAAAATGAAGTAAAAACGAACACCATTTTATCCAAAAAACATTTATTTTGTTGTCATCTTTACAATAAATTTTTTGAAACGTCAATTGAATTTGTCATCAAAGGCTTGTGTTCCAAGTCAAAACTCATTCCTTCACTGATTCATACTGTAGTAGCAGTCCATAGAACAGAAGCCATCAAACTCTTTGTCTGAATAGAACGCAGTGAAGACCCCCTTCTTTCCACTGCTGCAATATCCAGTGGTGTTTTTGTAGAGGAATCCACAGGCATCACACCTGGTGAGCTTAAACTGCACCCTATATTCGCTTAAACTGCACCCTATATTCCTCCCTCACATCCGGATTGACTGACTTCCAGTCAACGATACCTACAAGATAAAAGAAAAAAATATATTTTTAATGCAAAAAATGAATTTAAGATATTAGCTTAACTTGTTCATTTCATAAAGTAATACTTATACATACTGTCCAGCCAGGCAAAGTGAGCTTTTTTAAGAAAACCTGGATGGTGGACTGTTTTATTAAACTTTTTGCACACTAGTGACAGAGTGTGAAAGGCTTTGTCTCCTTCATAAACAACATCAAGAAGAATGTGACTGAGGATTTTTATTAAATATTTTTAAGTTATATTTCAAACTGTTTAACATACCAGTTTTGACTTCACATGGGCCTTCAACCTCAGCATCTTTCCTGTGCCTTTTCCAATGAGAGAGAGAGAGAGAGAGAGAGAGAGAGAGAGAGAGAGAGAGAGAGAGAGAGAGCAACACTTCCTCACCAGCTGTCCTAACTATCAACACATTAGAGAGGCATTTTATCCCAAATTTGAAACACTTTACCCTGACTTCAAAATGTTAAACAAGAAAACACAACTTCAGTATTTATTAGGTGAAAAACAAGATTGTATCTCACTAGCAGCAAGATACATTGATGCCTGTCACAAAAAGAGGGAGGAGTCAACAAATCAGTGATGAGCGCCCTCACACACACACACACACACTTTTAAACTGTTCACAGAATTCTAGAATTGATTTGTTCTATTTTGTTTAATTATATCTACACATGCATGTATTTTTTTTACATACTTGTTCTATATTTAATGTAAACACTATGCTTTGGCAATACATTGTAACAATTGTCATGCCAATAAAGCACATATTGAATTGGGGAGAGAGAGAGAGAAATTACAAAATGCTAAAATGTAATTACTTTAAATTTATATTAGAATTAGAATTTACCCTGAGTCTTCAAGTAGCAGTACAACACACCACCATTTCTTTATTCTTGACATGTTAGTCTTGAAAAAAAAAAAAATACTACAATGTTTAAAATTATGTTTTTATCCTGGCTTGCAAAACAAATGTGTTGAACAACGATCTGAAGACTCACCTCTGAAAAGTCAAAAGCCACTGTTAAGGTTTCATTTCTATCCGTCATGTCTATGTGCAATATGTTGTTGTCATCCATCCATTAAATAATAATCCAGATATAACTTCTTAGTATTATTTATTTGTTCGTTTACATCTCAACGCACTGGTATAACATCAATGCCCGAGGGAGAAGCATCACACACCAAGCATATAGTACTTAGTTTTTTTTTTTACATTTTTAACTAGTCAAAATAAAAGTCCCGTTTGTTAACACATGCGCACAATGAACTCTCGCACATTTTTGGCATACAACAGTCAGTAGTATAATCTAAAAAAATAAATACATAGCAAAACATAAATTTATATGATTAATGAGAACATATAATTCAACACCCTCACTTGTTCTCATCATCTTAAGCCATGTACAATGTCATCACAAAAATTTAGTTCCCAAACAGAAATCCTTTGAACTTTAGAATTTTAATTTTTGAAACAGATTTTGTCAAAATGTCTGCCACCATGTCTTCTGTTGGGCAGTACACAATATGTATTCTTCCCTTACTGACAGCATCACGGATAAAGTGATATTTCACATCAATGTGTTTAGATCTAGATCTATTCACTGGATTTCTACTCAGTGCAATGGCCCCCTGATTATCACCATATATTGTGGTGCAAGTGTAAACACTACTGTCCATGCCATTTAGCAGTTGAGTTAGGTACATGCTTTCCTGAGTAGTGTTTGCTAGACCAATGTATTCAGCTTCGCAGGTCGACAGTGCCACTGTCGGCTGTTTCTTAGACTTCCATGAGATAGCAGGGCCTTGTTCTGTCAGGCTGAAACAGTATCCTGAAGTGCTACGCCTATCTTCTACAGAAGATGCCCAGTCAGAATCACTGAATGCTATTAGACTTAAAGTCTTGTCTGTTTTCTTGTAACACAGCTCGTAGTCAGCTGTACCTTTTAGGTATCTCAGGACATGTTTAGCAGCTACTAAGTCATGTGTTTTAGGCTTTGCAAGGGTTTGTGACAGTTTACTGACTATCCAGCTAATGTCTGGTCTGGTACAGATCATTGCATAGATCAAGCTTCCAACAAGTTCATGGTATTCTTTGGGGTTCTCAATCTCGTTGTTGTTTTCTTCCTCATTCATATTACACTCCACTTTTAACTCACTTGGGGTAGCTTTTGGTTTACAGTTTGACATTCCAAACCTTTCAAGCATTTTGAGGATGTACCTTTTCTGATTCATTTTAATTTCTCCCTCTTTTTGCTCAAACTGAATCCCCAAAAAATAAGATATTTTCCCTAAATCCTTCGTTAAATTTGGACTTCATTATTTCTTTAAAACTGTTGAGCTGATCGTCACTGCTTGCTGCAATTATCAAATCATCTACCCAGATGATCACTATGATTGTCTCATTTTCAATCTGCTTTCTATACACACAGTGATCAGACTGATTTCTCTCAAAGTTGTTTTGTTCCAAATGATCATTTAAAAGTTCGTACCAGTTTCTTCCAGACTGCTTTAGACCATACAGAGATTTTTTTAACTTGCATACTAACTTGTCTCCTATGTCAGATGTTTCTTCAAAACCCTCTGGTTGTTCTAAGTATATGTCTTCCTCTATTGGAGCATGTAAGTATGCTGTTTTGACGTCCATCTGATGAACTAAGAAGTTGTTCTGAGCAGCTATCTGCATTAATGCCCGTACTGAGGTGAGATTTGCTGTAGGAGCAAATGTCTCATGGTAGTCTATGCCTTCAGTTTGGTTGTATCCCTTTGCAACATACCTAGCCTTGAAGATTTTTCCTGTTTCTGCATTTTCTTTAAGGGCATATACCCATCTTCCCCCTACTGTCTTTCTGCCCTCTGGTAGAGTTGTCAATTCAAATGTGTCATTTTCTTTAAGTGAGTCCATCTCTTCCTTCATAGCGTGCTCCCATTCGGGAGCCTCAGGTGACATAAGGGCCTCTCTATAAGTTTGGGGGACTCCACACACTGCCCTGTAACAATAATCAACACTCACATTGGTTACGTCATCTTTGGAGTATGTCAGATAATCTTGTAAATACTTTGGGGCTCTCTTTTCTCTTTTTGAGTGGCAATGTTTTTGACTAGCCGTGGCTGTTGGACCTGTACTGTCTTTGTTGTCTTCTGTGTCTACTTTTTCTGTAGTTCCATCATGTTCTGACACCTCTGTATTGTCTGTATCAATACTTTCCATGTTTCCATCTAGGACCCTGTTCTCTGTGCTTTCCTCACTTTGTGGGGCATCACCACTGTTCCCACTATCCTGTGTCCTGTCTCTGTATTGTATTTCTAAGTAATCTTCATCGGTTTGTGTCTGCTGTTCAGCACTGCTCTTCCTAATGAATTTCACCAGTCTATGTTTTGACACCTTTTCTGTCTGTGGATTGTATACCAGATAAGCTGGGCTATTTTTACTATACCCCACAAATATTCCCTTCTCACATCTGGGATCCAATTTCTTATGATTGTGTTTGTACGCATAGCATTCTGATCCAAAAACCCACATTTTAGAAAGGTCTGGCTTTCTTCCTGTCAACGTGAAGTATGGAGTATTCTTAATTCTGTCATTATAGCATCTGTTTCGGATGTGAGTTGCAGTTTGGACAGCATAAGGCCACAGAACTTTTGGTAATCCCTTCTCTATTAGCAGACACCTTCCCATTTCAAAGATGGTTCGCCATTGTCTCTCAGCTGTACCATTTTGATGGGGAGAGTAGGGAGATGACGTATCATGTCTTATACCCTTTTCTCGTAAAAGTGACTGAAATGCATTGCTTGTGTATTCTGTGCCATTGTCTGATCTTATGCAGTTGACTCTACCGTATGGTGCACTGTCTGCAAGGAACTTCTCTGTCGCTAGAGTAGTGTCACTCTTGTTCTTAAGGAAGTAAACAGATACTGCCCCTGAAAAATCATCTGTGAATGAAACTGCATACTTATATCCATCTTGAGAAGTTGGTTCAATGGGACCTGCTAAGTCAGTGTGTACCAACTCTAGGGCCTCACCAGCTTTTGTGTCAGTTTTCCTATTTCTGTTGTTGATGAACTTTCCCTCAGTACAAACATTACAGTCTAATTTGGTATTACCTGTGATTTTCATACCTTCAACCACTTCAGGTAATTTCAACACATCACTAACATTACAATGTCCCATGATCTCATGCCATGTTTTAACATCACAAGTTAGACTCACTTTGTCCCTGGACATCATATCAGTAACTGATGCATCAACACATTGTTTGTTGTTATTTCCCGTTTTCAGATAGTACAGTCTCTCGTGCTCTTCTATGCGGAACACAGCTCCATCCTTGCTTATCAGCTCATTCTGTCCTTCCAGGAAGATCACCTTGGCTCCATCTGTTGTAGCAGCTTGAACGGAGATGATGCTCTGTGGGTATGATGGTATGAACAAGGCCTTCTTTAGAGTGATCCTGACGCATTTCCCTTCCACGTCCAGCAGTAGCACCTCTGCGTCGCCCCGCTTTAATGCCACGTTGTTCATCCTGGTTCCATCCGCTAGCTCCATATAGTGTGATTTTGGGTCGAAACTCTCGTCAAATTTCGTGAAATCGTTTTTCTCTGTTAAGATGTGGGATGTTGCTCCACAGTCTACCATTAGTCCATTTTTCGTAATATTGTCTGGAAGAAATGTTTGACTGACTTTGAACACAAATGTTTGTTCTTTCTCATGCTCCTCTTGTTTTTCTGCATCCTGTTTTGCTTCATCTTTGTGTCCGTCCTTTCTTCGGCGGCATGTCTCATCACTGTGTGTTGAACTTCTATGGTAGTTGCACCACTTGGGTACGCCTTTTTGGCGGCAATCGCGTGCAATATGACCGCGGTTTCCACATCCGTAGCAGGTCACGGATGCTATGTGCACTTTCATCACATTGTCAGATTTGGATTTATCATCAAATTTTTCTGTCTCTTCATAGCTTCTTAGTTTGCTTTTGAACTGGGTAAAAGTCAATTCTTCACTACTCTGTGTAGTATGGATAGCGAAAGGTTTGTAGGACTCTGGCAGGCCCTTTAGGATCATAGCTATTATCAGACCGTCACTTATTTCTTCTTTTGCGTTTCTTAGCGAAGTCACCGCTTTCTCAGCTCGGATAATGTAGTCTGTTATCGTCTCATCAGATTCCTTCTTTAACGAAGTTAGTTCAGTGTATAGGGCGATAATTCTAGGCTTTCCCTGACTAGCGTAGTGATTTTGAAGTATTTGCAGAGCTTTCCTGCCATCATCAGTCGCCTCTCGCATCACCAGTGACAAGCTTTTATCATCGAGAAATTGAATTAGTTCGGCGTAGCACTCCTCATTTGTTTCCTCGTCTATATCCCCGGTAGACAGTATTGTTTCTTTTAAACCCATTATTCTCAGATGACCAAGAAATTTTACTTCCCATAGTTCGTAGTTGTTTTCGTCTCCGTCGAAAACTAGCCTCTGCCATCTTCTTCCTGTAGCATTGGCACGCCTGGGCCCATAACCTGTTAAGGTTTCATTTCTATCCGTCATGTCTATGTGCAATATGTTGTTGTCATCCATCCATTAAATAATAATCCAGATATAACTTCTTAGTATTATTTATTTGTTCGTTTACATCTCAACGCACTGGTATAACAGCCACCCCCAGAGAAATGTACAGGCCATACTGAAATTCAAAGGCTACTTGTTTAGGCCTTTTTTTATTTGGTTTCTAAATTAAACTGATGTTACTGTCCAAACTCACCATGAGCACAAAGACTCCAGAATTATTGGAGAAATGCTGCATTGGAATCTCCTGGATTAGGTTTGCAAGCAAATCAAGAAATGGTAAAAAGTTAGCAAGCAGTGGAAGCAGTGAAAGCGCTTGCTTTTTCTGCATTCCAAGTGGCAGTCAAAGATGATCAAATCTATAAGAATAATAAACAAAAAAAAACATTTAAAATAGGAAAATTCATATAAAGCAAAACATGTTTGACATAAGTTTCCAATTATGATATGTAACATCACCGTTCACATTATTATCTATAACCTTAAGTTATCTGTAAGGTAACAGGCATGCATATCACAACTGAACTTATACTTACGTTCATGACGAACCACACGAAGTCTGTGGCTTTGCAAATGACTATGTATCTTGTGTATTTCAGGTCTAAAAACTCTGATTGCACAAAACGGACATCGATATAAATTGCCGACTCTGAAGTCTTCAATGCAAACGCAGTCATTGCTTCGTCTCACTGTAATATGTGTCTGTCGATAAAAATTAAATAATTACCAAAGCTGAAAGATCTAACGCAAAGAAAACAACAAATTATGATATGGTATACTGGGGTCGACAATATAATTGGCCCGGTGGCCCGGACGTGCTTTTAAAACCGTCAGGGCCACCAGATCGCTCCAACCACTAGCCCGGTGGGGCCAGTAAAAATAATGCCTCGATTAAAAAAAGTCTAATTTCACATTAATTACCTGTGGTTCTGTGTTTTGATTTCTGTTAAATCGTCTCGGTAACCACCGCTAACACGTTACGTGATCCCGACAGCCTTACAGATGCAGCGGTTTATGCGCTCCGTCTGCACCGCCTTGCTCGCTCCCGCGGTTACGCGCGCAAACTGCACACTGCTGCTCAGCACCTACCTATAGCTACTATTAAGCTAGGTTTCTGAAACCCCCATCACCCGGCCAAACGCCGGGTAAAAAAGAGAAGGCAAGGAAGAGAAAATCACCAGAGGAATTGAGGGAAAGCGAAAGGGAATACGAAAAGAAAAGGCAGAGAAAGTTTCAGCCCCAGTGGCGAGACCGCTGGAATTGGCTGGGCTTAGGGGCTTGTGCGATAAAACTATTTTTGATCGTGGACGATAAAAATGTCTCCACGATCTGCTTTTGAAGAAATATGGTAGTATCGTGCTGCAGCACACATTATATCAAATACAGTTCTGGCCTCCGTCTCTATATACTGTACAACACCACATACAGCAGTAGAGTTACTCTGACAGGACACTGCACTTATTCACGATCGCAGAAGTACATTATTTGCATACAAGCCTTGCTGGTTAAATGTTTAATTCACGCGCTGGTCTGAGGTGCCCTTTTTCTGATCGCATACACCTGAAGCACGCGCACTAAAAACCCTGTCTAACAGCGCCTGATTACTCAACTAACTTATCTTTTGCGCTAATACTGTCAAAACACACAAGGTTTACATACAGACTCAGTTGGTTCTCTCTAAAATGAAAGTAAATAGTTAAGAGAGAAACAGATGCGTGTCTGTATATTAGATGCGTGCAGCTCTTAAAGGGACAGGACACTAAACATGCTGTCGACTGTCATTAAATGGATAGTTCACCCTAAAATTTTATTTCTGTCATTATTTACTCACTCTAATGTTGTCCCAAACCTCTATTAATTTCTTGTGCTGAACCCAAAATAAGATATTTTGAAGAATGAGGGTAGCCAAACAGTTGCTGGTCTACATTGACTTTGATAGAAAGAACAATCCTGTGGAAGTCACTGAGGACCAGCAACTGTTTGGTTTTCCACCTCCTTCAAAATAGCATTTATGTTCAGCAGAAGAAAGAAACTCATTCAGGTTTAAAACAACTTTTGAGTAAATGATGGTATAAAAATACAACATTATGACAGAATTGACAGACAGATGACAGAATATTTATTTTTGGGGGAAATATTCATTTAACGTTAACAAAACAACAAAACGCAAAGAGAATCACTCACTATTCTTGACTGAAAAACTTTAATACAGTTGCTTTAGGAATCTAGTGTTTTATTTTTATATTTGTTCATTCAATTTCATTGAATGCTCTGTTAAATACACCTATTGTACCTGGAAATAAAGCACTGTTTGTTTTATTTGTATATTATGTGTATTTGTAATGTGTATCTTTGTTCTTATTTTTTAATAAGAAAGATAAAATGATGACAGATTTTTATCTTCTCCCACTTTGGCCTAAATATCTGCCATGTCTTTTTTTTTTTTGTTACCTTGAAAGGCTTTGTCTTTCTAGTTTGGCTGTAATGCTCAGACAACTTGTAAAACCAACATGACAAAGAATCGTGATAAACTTGTAAAACCAACATGACATAAAATCGTGATAAAATCGTGAATCGTGGGCCAGAGGGCCAGTGGCAAATTTCCCTTATTGTCTACCCCTGGTATACATGCATTACCTCCGCCATATTCTTTCAGTCTAAAGGATTTTTTTTAGCAAAAGGAAAGGACGTATATAAGTATGGTTACTACTGATTGGCCATCGCAGTAGCCGGGAGGAAACTCCTTTCACCAATGAGAAACCTTTCTACACGCCCATTACTCCAAGCTGCAGCTACCCCTGTCTCTTTGCATTTCCTGTGGTAGTTAACTCCCTCTCACCTGACAGCTGAAAGCAGTGACTACACAGTAAACTCCCCAGAGTAAAATTAACTCTATTCAGAGTGTATTTGGTCCCACTCTAAATAGAGTTAAATTAACACTGAAGCAGAGTTAAAGTTCATGAGATAATTAAGTGACTAATTAAATGATGCTTGAGCATTAGTGATGAACACCTGCTGTTAACGAGCAGAATCACTGAAGAAAAGAGAAACATAAGAACTACAACTGACTTCAGCCACAGATGAAATCAACTGAAATAAAATAAAACATTAAATCTCTGAAGATCTGATTAAACAACTCCACAAACAGCATCAGCAGCTTCACTCATTACTAACCAGACTGAGTTTATATCTGTTAGAGGTCTACATAAGATGTTACTGAGAATCACAGAGGATCAGATGTTGATGTTTTATTGGTTAAAATGATGTCACCATCATGGAAGTCAGTGTTTGCTTTAGTTGATCTCTTGACCCTTGACTCCTGTGTTAGATCTCTCTGTAGCAATGCATGTGCTGTTGTAAAGCAGAGAGATCAGTGTTGTTGCAGTTCTGTAGCAGGTGAATGTCAGTCAATAAACCAAAGAAAGACCACTTCATGATGTTCCTTCAAATGATTTATAAGCAGAAAGCACAAGTTAATCTGCTGCTTCAAGCTTCTAGTTCAGTAATGCAAAAATGTTTGCTGTGAAACAATACAGCAACTGCTTAGAAGCAAGCAATTTTAATTATTATTAAAAGGGTTCAGCGCCCAACTAAAGTAAGCACTGACCACCATTATGGTGGCATCATGTGTGTTTTGTTTTTTTCTTAAAAAAACATCTAAATCTCTGTTAATTCTCAATTACAGTTTCTGTAGACATACAATAAACTCAGTCTGGTTAGTAATGAGTGGAGCTGCTGATGCTGTTTGTGGAGTTGTTTAATCAGATCTTCAGAGATTTAATGTGTCATCTCATTAACTTTAACTCTGCTTCAGTGTTACTTTAACTCTATTTAGAGTGGGACCAAATGTTCTCTGAATAGAGTTAATTTTACTCTGGGGAGGTTACTGTGCAGTGGCTCGAGGTTAGTCAGTCTTTGATGAAACAGCCTGCAGAGCTAACAGCACCACGATGCTCTGAAGGGAGGAATTTCAGTGAGCGAGAAATATGAGTCAATGGATTACCTGAACGAGAACGATTCGTTCACTTAAAGATTCGTTCAAAAAGAACGATTCGCTCATGAATGCAACATCACTATAACAGCACAATAACCAAAACCAACAAGACACTGGCCAAATACATAAATATAGTAAGCAATGGGATCAAATCGACAGATCATTTCCATGTTTTGCCACAAAATTATATTTTATTATGTACGTAAAGCACATAGACTACTCTAATTCTCCCGCTCTCCCTCCCTTACATCCACACACAGTTTACACACATGAAAACATACGTGCTAATGTTGTTAGCGCCGCTCTGAGGACTGCCAGTAAATAGCTTAGCAACTTAAAAGTACATGACATTTCTCACAAGCCAAGCGAGGTAACAACGGCACTGTTTGTGAGGAAAATGAACTTAAAGTTTCACTAGTAGCTGCTGCCGAACAGTGATGAGAAACAGACTCAGAGACTAATCTCAATCTCTCTCTTTCTCTCTCTCATAACTTGGTTATTAGCTGCATTTGTCTGCTATCAACGGCTCAAGCATCCATTGTTACTACTTTACTACGTCTAAAATTATGTTTTTGAATTAGCAACAGAGGCGATGGATGAGATGCAGAAGAAATAATCCTCCTCACAATAGCGATTTAAGTAGAAAAACCGGACAAATCCCTTGAAATATATCATCTGATCAATGTGTTGAGGTGTGGTAACTGTAATATAAGTGGAATAATTGACTTCGGTCCGTTGAATTATTAGGAAAACACCCGAGGTGGTGATGCAGCCACGACGCTATAACCTGAGTGAAGATCCGATACGGTCTCAGCCTCAGTTAGTGAATAGACTTTAGCAGGTCTGTGAAAAAGATATTGAAAACACTGTATTGTTTCAATATCTTGAAAGAAAAAAAAGGTTTGACATGACATCTAAAGGATAATATTTATGGTTTAGGAACATTATTTTATTCTGTTATAGTTGTAAAGTGGTTATTTGGGTCATTACATCAGACTATATTCGCGTGATCACTAATCAAAATAACAAACATGATGAGAATTTAAACAAGTGTGAAACATTTTGCTCCGGTTTCTCAAAAAAGGGGTCTTTAGTCAAATGTCAAAAATCAATTTGTATGAGGAACTATTAAAAATGTGTTACATTTGCAGGGCTCGAAATCAACTTTTTTACTTGATAGCACTGGTGCTCCCAGCTTTAAAAATTTAGGAGCACCCACCAAAAATGAATGAGCACCACAACTACAAATTATATATTAACAGATATCATCTTTACATTCTTAAATTGAATGCAGATTTTAGATTGGGTGATTGACAGCTATTATTTACCATTCTCATTTGTGAACGTAACAACCAGTTGTTGAAGGATAACGATGGCGCACAGGTAGAGCTCGGCTCATGTAGTTTGGCATATCTGCAGCAAAGAAAGAAATTTATACTTTACCATTGTAATGAAAACTGACCCACTACTGTGTTTTAGACTTAGTTTAGTGGTATATTTAGCACTTTAAACCATTTAACTGTTTTTATTAACAATTTACTTACAGTTTACTGTACGGAGTACTGAACGAGTAACAAGAGAGATTTTGAGATAATTGTTCAAAGTGCAAAAAATACTACAAGACTGTCTAAAACACAGTAGTGGGTCAGTTTCATTACAATAGTAAAGTGTAAATTTCTTTCTTTGCTGCAAATATGCCAAACTACACGAGCCGAGCTCACCATATCATTTAACAACTGGTTCTTCTCATTCACGAACGGTTGTTACTGAACAAACCTGCTAGATTTATGTCAGGACAACCAGCGAAGGATTGAACTGTTTTGAATGAGCGCACCTTTCTTTAAACAACCAAAAAATGGCTGTTTCGTTGTCTGTTGAGGAAGTACAGACGATCCTCTCTTTGATAGCCGAGGAGCGGATCCAGCGAGAGCGTGATGAACGACACTGAATTAAAAAGTTTTTCAGGAGTCACAGCATTAGAGGCGGCGCAACTATAACACGTGAATAATCACGCTATTAATAAACAGACATGTGAATAATCCCACCCACGCTAAAGCAGTGCTAAGCTGCAGTGGAAGCACAAGCCGAGCCGAGCCGAGTCGTACCACGCAGTGGAAAAACACCATTAGATCTCTTTAGCAATGCATGTGGTGTTGTGAAGCAGAGAGATCAGTGCTGGACAGTGAACAGCTGATTTTATAAGACTAAATAATCATCAGGCGCT
This sequence comes from Barbus barbus, assembly GCF_936440315.1. Taxonomy (NCBI): domain Eukaryota; kingdom Metazoa; phylum Chordata; class Actinopteri; order Cypriniformes; family Cyprinidae; genus Barbus; species Barbus barbus. Next base: position 33,298,145 of record NC_136737.1, read on the forward strand.
GCCCTGATTACATCCAAAACAACTTTTTATATAATTTACATGTTTAGGTATGAACAATCAACCCTGTGAATTTACAGCATAGAAGGAAAATGTTTCTCTAATAGTCATAATTAATTCATTTTAAATCTACTGTACATAATGCATATAGATCTTCAAACCTTTGATTAAATCAGCCACACAAAGACATCAAGAATCAACATGTCAACAATGGTGACAATCAACAAAATGCTTCATGCTGCAATGCATGCTGGGTAACACCATTGTAAAAACTCCCATCAGGCACTGCTGTATGAATAATTAATGTCACCACTGTTGAGGATCATATGATAAGTGTTCATCACTAAAAGCCTGAGCTGATATAGTTCTTCCCCCCAGTATTTAATCATTACAGTGGTATTTGTTTAATAGGACTTTCTTCACAGTTCAGCATCAGCTGAATATCAGTCAACAATCCAAACAAAGACACTTTCATGATATTCACTTGTGTCTTGAAAGAAATGACAGATGAAAACCTTTTGATTGGCTGTTACTGTCAGTGGTGAGGAACTCAAGCTTTTTGAGATGATTATTGCTCATCAGTTGTGAACAGATGATATTACATTAATGGAATCATTATGACAATTCAAACCATCCTTTTAAATAAAAATAAATAAAATTGGATTAAATTAGAAAGAAAAAGTGTCTGTGACCCATTAAAAATACTAGCATTTGTTTTCCGAGATTAATTTTCCATGTGCAAAAAGCAGCAAGCATCAGAACATGAGGATTCACACGGTCATCATAGCTATCACATCACACAGCATATATATTATAAGCTATATATTATAACCAATAAATAGGCCTATACGAGAAATATGTGCTCACTTAAATAATAAACTGTGCAACAAGTAGCTTATGCAGAGTTTCGGTTCATTTTTGTGATGCGCGAAAGGAAACTAGACGACAGAAAGTGGCATCCTATTGTTTTTAGGCTTATTTTACAAAAGTGCATAGATTTGTTTTTATTGTGAATGTACACGAATAAACGCAAACCTTTACAATTCCCATTATCTTCATGACTAAAAGGAGTAGGCTTGTTGCTTCCACTGTTAGAAGGAAATAAATAAACTGTTGTGTTGTAAAAATGATAGCTCAGACACACGTTCACAGTAATGACTGTCTCTCTCTCTCATTACAGGACCAGGTCTGTCTCCAGGTGCTGTAGCAGGGATTGGTGTTGTAGTTGGTGTTCTAGCTGCTGCTGCTGCTGTTGCTGGTGTGATTTACCATCGCCGCAAGATCGCTGAACTACTAAAACAACTACGAAAACAAACCTGTAAGTATTACAGTTGATACAGCAAGACAAAAACATTCAGCTTTACTGTTGTTCAGCAGAGTTTAAATATGATTTAATAATTGATGCAATAATTAATGAAATGTGTGATTTTCTAATATTGAGCTGAATTACATTAATAACTACTGAATCTCAGTCTCTTTGAAATGCTGAATTTAAGATCTGTCTTTGATTATGTCTGTTTGTGTGTGGCTTCATTCATCTTGATCATTTAAACATATAGACTATTAACTCAGAACTCAAAACTCAAAACCAAGAAAATGATCTGGAGAGAGTGTTTGTGGGGATGCAACAATGCCACTTTTCTGATCCGATCCAGAGTATCGGCCAGTTCCGATCCGAGCCAAGCACAGTTATTTTTATTTATCAATGTAGAATTTCTATACTTCTGTGTCACTCTTTTGTGTGTTAAACACAATCTACTAGACTTCATTTCAATGAAAAATAACAAGAAACCATATATAGAGGCTGTTTACACCTGGTCACTTCATGTGTTTTGTGATATAAATCCCTTCAGGAGGTGGTCTGGGCCGCATTCCAGATGAAACTGGACGAGTGTAAATGCATCTGGTTGGTGAAACCACATATAAATGCATCTGGTTGGTGAAACCACATATGTGTCACGCGTCGTGGTTGTAGGAAAAAAGGCGCACGAAGAGAGAGTAAATGTAAAGGGGTTTTAATAATCATCAACTCACGTATTGCATTAAAATAACATTACATTAAGACAGGACAAAGAACACAACGAAACTGATGGCTTATAAAGATCAGGAAACAAAGGAATAAACGAGATGATTAACGAACACAGGTGGAAACTAATAAACTAAATCAGGGAACACAGGAAAATGACCAAAAAAGGGCAAACCGGAAACTCAACAGCAACATAAACTTAATATGTACATTTTACTCCTCCCTTAAATGTTAAAATAATAAACCTGTGAGAGTGTTTATATGGCATGTTATAGTCAGATATGATAGCGCTAATGTAACGAGCATCAGTGTGGATGAGTAGCTGAGTATCTCTTCAGCAAGCCGACACACAAACTGCTGTGAATGAAACAAAGTAAGCCGCAGACGCTCAACACACAATCATCTTCATTAAAAGTAGTGAGACTAACCTATCTTTCCAGTCAGTGGCGGCTGGTGAAAAATCTTTGAGGTGGGGCTGTTTGTGCGGGGGGGGGGGGCTCCTCTGGGGGTCTGGGGGCTCCTCCCACATAAAATCTTTTATTTCATAGATGTGATTTCCTGCATTCAGGTGCATTTTAGGCCACCCATGTCCCTTGCTTATACCAATAAAATAACTCAAACCAGTCAATACCAATGGTCTAAAAAGACAATATTATTTGAACTGCCATGTAGAAATCAACAGTTTCACAGGTAATGATAATGAACAAGTTGCATGTTTATTATGCTCCGTGTCCAGATAGAAAAAGTGCAAACGCATAACGATAAATTATTATAGGAAATACAACAATCTAGTTCTTTAATCAATCCCCAGCTGTAGACTACATATCTTTAAAGTTCACTGTAGACAAATTGGATAATGGATAACAGTCTGTGTTGATACTAGAGAAAGAGAGAAGGCTCTCAAAGAAAGGGTGGGACAACATTCTTGAAGAACACCAAGTATGAGAAGAAAAATTATTTTAACATTTTAACTAGTATGAAACACAGTAATCCAGCTCAGAACTCAGAAACAAAAAAAGCAAAGCAAACATAAAGTTACATTCCTATTGAGATCACTATTTTAATGGCAAATGTGTGTGAAACGTGTGACTGTGAGTGAGAGAGAGAGACTGAGTGAGTAAGAGAATGACAGCATAAAAATCAATACGCTATATTCACTCAAAACTGTGCCAACAGATTACAAGCAATATTATTAAATACATTTAACAAATTAGAATTGAGTAATAATTAATCTAATTAATTCCTTAAAAGTTAACCATTTAAAATGAGTAAAATTTACAAAAAATGTTTTTAAACAGAAATATCTGAATTAAGAATTCTTTCTTTTTTGTTATTTACATTAATGCTACTGGACGTCGCCGGCGCTGCCATACTGCACTCGCGCTCCTCTGAGGTAATGTCCCGCGCAGCAGGTGCACTGCTCTAATCTTGGTACTAGGGGCGATATTTTCAGAGCCCCCAAACCATAAAATTCGACGACGATGATTGGCAAAATATTTTTTTTTTGCGTAGCAACAGGGGAACCATTGGCTTAAATTCCAGCACTGTAGGGCTGAGCGAACTGGCGCCCAGGGAAGACAGCCTATTGGCTACTACTACACCAACATGAAGTGAATGCAAATATCATTCTGGAGAGTTCTAAACACATTCTAAACTAAAACCATTAATAGCATGTCATTAACACAGATCAGTTTTCAAAATGAGAGGTTATTAAAAACTTCTTATTATTAAATAATAATAATAAAAACTGGCAGGGAGGTCGGCGCCCCAGAGCCGCTGCTGATTCCAGTGCTGATGCTGCGCTCTCTCCTGTTGCAGTCTTTGATCTTGAAATTAGCTGATAATTAATCAAATGCAGCGCTTATCTTTTGATTTCGTTGACGTGAACTTTGTAAAATTAGGACTGACACACCCACTATTTTTAAGATTTTCTCCTAAATCATCGAGTTATGAGCTACTTTTAGCCTGAAGATGTTTTGTGAATACGGGCCCAGATTTATATCTGTTTTGTGAAAACACATTTATGTGACCAAGTGTAAATGGAAACGATTTAACAAATCAGACAGATATCTGATTAGAGAAAACACATGAAGAGACCAGGTGACCAGACACACATATTATTATAAACTAAGTTAGTGGATAATTTAGCAGCAAAAGTTATTCTAGAAAAATCATGAGTGCACAATTTAATAAAATCTAAACATTTAGTGATAACATTATTTAGTGAGGAACAAATAAAAGTGAATAAGTGTAGGACTATATCTGGTCAAATGTTACACATTGCTCTTTGTATTGTTGTAAAATACATTAATGAAAACAAGTAAATGTGTTTTAGAAATATAAACTACAAAATTAAAAGACATTTCTTTTAAATGTAGGCTATAGCACAGTGATGAAGGCAGCAACATGATAGAGGAGTCCCATCTATCATATATATATACAATCATATATGTCGCTGCCTCCATTACAGTGCTATACATTAGATTATTAATAGCCTTGATAGGACAGAACAAGAAACGCTATAAATAATCTTTCAAGCTCCAATACTAAAAGTGCTTATGCACATCCCGTGCGCAGAATGATGCTCTTGAAGCAGCACGGAGTCACAGCGCGCAGCTCCACAGAGAAGTTCAGAGCACAAAGGAAACAGATATTGATGCGTAGCTTATTAAATCTGTGCGATTAGTTTATTGTAGGGATGCACCGAATCCAGATTTTTGGGGTTCGGCCGAATACCGAATCCACAGTTTAAGATTCGGCCGAATCCGAAACCGAATACCGAATCCTACTCGCATCCTTAGTTTTAACATCGGCGATGTTGTGTACTGCTTAGGGTCCTTGCCAAGAGGGCTGCATTGGGATTGGGACCCGCCGGGTCCCGCGGGACCCAATGCAAATCTCGCGGGAGCGGGCGGTTTGAACTTTGCTGCGGGCGGGAATGGGCGGCTAACCTAGCGACATGATGTCATTGTCAACAAAATCAAAGTACTTGAAGTCTAAAGAAACGCGCGGTAGCCTAAGCGTTTTAGATGTCCCCGATAGCCCAGGCTATATTCATCTTCCCTACCAGTGCATCAGAATACATGCAGGTCAGGGAAAGAAACAAACATGAATCTCTTTAATAATAGCAATACAATACGTTTTTTTTTTTCCCTGCGGGACGGGAGAAGACACAAAATCAATGCATCTCTATTATCGTGCGGGAATAAATTCTCAGAGTTTTGCGGGTGCGGGCGGGAGTGGACATACATATTGCGGCTCGGAGCGGGCGGGAGTGTAACACACACGTTGCGGGAGCGGGCGGTAATGGTCAGAAATTCGGCGGGCGCGGGATGAAGAAAACAGTCCCGCGCAGGGCTCTACTTGCCACCACGAGACAAATTGGCATTGCAAATTGAACATAAAGCTCGACTTGAATCGCCTTCTTTTGGTTGAAAGTACTGCCAAACAAAACTTTTTTTGCTTACGAGTTCCATTTTCAGATTCTTACAGCCTACTAAATTCGAACGGGTCCTATGTAAACACCTTCACGTAATCAACGGCCGTGTGACGTCATAGCGCAAGTCTAGGGTTCGGTTTCGGTGGAAAATAAATCTAAGGTTCGGCCGAAACCGAACCCCGTCAAAAAGCCCAGGATTCGGCCGAATCCGAATCCGAATCCTGGATTCGGTGCATCCCTAGTTTATTGATATATATATATTACTCGTCATAGTCGGTTTTATCCAAAGCGACTTACAAATGAGGACAACAGAAGCAATCAATTGTAGTATAAAAAGAACTAAAAACAGATCCAAAAATAAAAGCTAAATCTTTACAAATACCTATACACATTTTAAAAATAAAGAAATTAAATAATAAATATAGCTGCGAGCAGCGATGACGGGCCCAAGCCGTCAGCATACGCCACCCCGGTGGCATCGATAAAACGGTGCCCAGCGAGCACACACATCACAGTAACCCTCTGGCAGTTTGGTTTTAAGGGATACGGCAATTAAAGGGTTAATCCAAACTATCAACTCTGTGAAGCACACACACACAGAACAACATATAAAACTTTAAATTCTGTCAAAATATATTTTTCATTGGTAGTTGATGTTAGTTAATGCATTTACTAATGCTAACAAATGAGAAATTATTATACTTACCAAAGCTTTTAATGATTTATAAGCATTTTTTAATTATTTATTTTTCCATTAACTAACATTAATAATTTACTAACAAAAATTAATAAAGTAAAAAATATATTGTTAATATTTAATGTTATTTGTGAATTAACCAATGTTAAAAAACAACATTATTTAACTGTTGTTAGTTAACATCATTAATAAATATATACCATTTAATGTTTATCAATATTAATTCCAAAATGTGTTAATATATTATTAAATTTGAAAGTTTTATCTTTTGAGCATGACTATTTTTCTAATAAAAATATTTTGTTCATTGTTAGTTCATTGTAAGTTCATACTATCAATGAAGAATTAACATGCTGTAAAAAATATATTTTTCATTGTTAGTTCATGTTAATTAATGCATTCCCTACTGTTAACAAATGAGACTTAATTATAAAGTGTTATCAAAACCTTTAATGCTTTATAAGCAGTTTTTAAGGATTTTATTGAGAAGTTTAAACAGACTCTCTCTCTCTCTCCCCCCCTCCACACTCACTGAACTCACACAGTCAGTCACCTACCGCACACATTAGGAGCGCAGAGACAGGAGATCTCTAAGTTTTAAAATGTTCCTTTCGCCATAGTGTATTGTAAATTCATGAAATTAATCACATATCCTCAGACGGTATTGTTCTGTGTATGTAATTTTTTATGAAGTGTTTGGAAGCTGCTATTAAAAGAAAAAAAAAAAAAAAAAGTGTTCTTTTTTACTGTAACTTTAATAAATTGCCATTAAATCACCGTTCAAGATATCCTAAATCGGTCCGCAATTTAGCATCTTCAGTATTTTGGCATCATGAGAAAAAATGTTTGGTGTGATTTCCGTGTTTCTGTTTGGAGGAGTATTAATTTGTTTACAGCCCGTTTTTTAAAAAAACCCACATTAAAATAAATAATGCCGACTTCCTGTTGGTCGTAGCTAATGACTGTAAATTAGAAAGTTGTCCGGATTAATTAGAACAATTTATGTACCGAGTTTGGTGTCTGTAGCTATCATATATATATAATCATTAATAATTATATTCCATTTAATGTTGATCAATATTAATTCCAAAATGTGTTTATATATTATTACATTTTAAAGTTTATCTTTTGAACATGACTATTTTTCTAACATTAAAAAGATTAATAAATGCTTTAAAAAAAATTGTTCTTTGTTAGTTCATACTATCAAGGAAGAATTAACATGCTGTAAAAATATATTTTTCATTGTTAGTTCACGTTAATTAATGCATTTCCTAATGTTAAGAAATGAGACCTTATTATAAAGTGTTATCAAAATCTTTAATGATTTATAAGCATTTTTTAAAGATTTTAAAAAACAGACCCTCTCTCTCTTTCTCTCTCTCACCCACTGCCTCAATCCACACAGTCACTCACACCCCACCCCACCCCCACCCCCACCCCCACCCCTCACTCAGCTGCAGGCTGACAGGGAGCTCTCACTCAGCAGTTTAATAACTCTCTGATAGTTTTTAAATTTTCTGCTCTCCATAGTGTATTGTAAATTCATGAAATTAATCACATATCCTCAGACTGTATTGTTCTGTGCATGTAATTTTTTATGAAGTGTTTGGAAGCTGCTCTTAAAAGATAAAAAAAAATAAAAATTATCTTTTTTACTGTAACTTTAATAAATTGCCATTAAATCATCGTTCAAGATATCCTAAATCCGTCCGCAATTTAGCATCTTCAGTATTTTGGCATCATGAGAAAAAATGTTTGGTGTGATTTCCGTGTTTCTGTTTGGAGGAGTATTAATTTGTTTACAGCCCGTTTTTAAAAAAAACCCACATTAAAATAAATAATGCCGACTTCCTGTTGGTCGTAGCTAATGACTGTAAATTAGAAAGTTGTCCGGATTAATAAGAACAATTTATGTACCGAGTTTGGGGTCTGTAGCTAAAACTAACCCCCTCATTTTTGACAAAAGGTGGCGCTATAGAGTGCCTCTTCCACGCCCGTTTATAAACATGTTATCTGCCTCAAAATCACCAGAAACGAATTTTCAACTTTGACACGTTGCCATGGCAACATAATTTTAGATATCAATATTCCCTTCACAGTTTTACATCGGCCGTGTTTTGACATTATTCTGGTGAAGTTTGAAGCAAATCGAGTAAAAATAAGATGCTGAATTCAAAGCATTTTGAAAACGACACACTTCCTGCAGCCAGTTGGTGGCGCTATAACTTTCAGTCATAATAGTCACATCTATCCGATCGGCATCATACAACGAACAAATCACTGAAGTTTGATCTACATCACACAATGTATGTGGACGTTATTAGGCATTTCCTGGGTCTCATTTTTCGCCATAACTTCATCGCCTCGCCACGGGCAAACCGTTCGACATATCAAAAATATCTTCGCAATTTAGCGTCCCCAATGTCTTGAGATCATGTTGAGTTTGGTGGCAATCGTATGGAAATCCTCAGAGGAGTATATCAAATTCCAGAGCATGCGCTTTTTAAACAGCCCTGAATAGCCGACTTCCTGTTGGGCGGAGCCTAAGACATGCTGTGCGGAAGTTGTTCAGCTCAATGAGTTCTATATGTGTACCGAGTTTCATATGAATACGTGCAAGTATGTGTGAGCTATACATCGTGTTTTCTGACAATTTTCCAGGGGGCGCCGTAGAGCCCCTGTGCCACGCCCGGGTCCCAGCCTCAGCGGCGTCCTAATGGCCGCAGGTTCCAATGTGCGTGCCAATTTTCAAGAGTTTTCGAGCACATTAAGGCCCCCAAAAGTGCCCGGATGATTGAAAAAAAAAATAATAATAATCCTTAGAAGAACAATAGGGCCCTGCGCCTTACTGGCTTGGGCCCTAATGACAAATGCATTGACATGAAATGAAATTAAAATAGATAACAAATCCAGTAATCCTGAAAAATAACACTGAGCCACATAGGCGTAATTTACGGGTGGGACATGTCCCCACCACTTTTTACCAGGCTCGATATTGTCCCCACCACTTTTAAAAAGTAACTGAAAAATAGATTGCGTAAGGTATATATTAAAGGAAAAGCACCATCTACAAATCGTCACTCTTCATAATCTAATTCATTCATTTAACACATTTTTCCGCCGGTCAGACGCTTTTCAACGTCCTCAAAGATGAATATTAAGTCTCGTTGTGAAACTATCGCGAGATACGCGATATGCGTCATGGGATATGTAGTTTCCTTTCCCTATAATTAGTCTACAGATCCTGTACCTTTCTTTTTACGATGTTCGTATTGTTTGGATACTGTTTCAAGGTTGAAATATTTTATTTGAGATTTTTTAGAAGATTAATTGGACAATATCTCTGGTCCACAAGTCAAATCATCACTCACTGTAGTCATCAAGTGATCAAGTGATGACTAGAAGGTGGACGACGGTTCTTCTTCAACCACGCAGCGAAGTGAGTTCACTTGAGGCATTGTTAAAAACTCACAAGTCACGGTTATTATTACAAGTCATGATTAAGTGTTATAGGAAAAAATAAGTTATGTAAGAAGTAAATAATTCATTTTGGGATCTAAATGTTTACATTTGCAATCATAAGCAATATATTGGCATTTGTCCATCATTGAAGGCACTTTCAGGCAACAGGACAATTCTATGTTATGACTGGGATTTTCACAATTAAAACAAAAAGTACACAAGTCTTTAGTTCATAGTCCTTTAATTCAGTTTTGTAGTAAATCACAGCGCGCTCCAGTGGCCGCCAGAAAACATGATTAGCGACAGTATGTCTACATTCACGTAAGTTAAATATAATATGTTTTCGTGTTAAGCAAAGTAACTTACTGTGCGTGGCTGCTTCACTAAAAAGCTTCTGATATCACTTCCACACTTTCTTTTGGACATGTTGTTGATGTTTTAACATTTATGCTATAGGCAGCAACATTTACCGTTAACTAGCCTTTACATGTGGGGTGGGGGAGGAAAAAATAGAGCTTTTATAAAAACGTCATAAAAAAAAGATTTGTTAAAACAATTTCATTTATTTAATTAATAAAGGTAGTTTGACCATTTTAAACACAAATGAACTCTCATTCATGTTTTACACAAGGTTTTGCGTAGTTCAGGATTGGTTAAATTATTTGATTGGATGAGGAAAATTTTGTGGGCTTGTCTTGACTCTTGACGTAATGTTGATTAGAAAATATGCAAGTAATTCAAAGTAGAATGAATCGTAATACACACACACACACACACACAATTGTGCAATTAATGAATACGCTGCAGCTGAGCTGACTATTTCCAACTCTGAACTCAGTCCCCAAGTAAATTCGGTTATTAAATAAACAAATAGCAAAACGAGTTGTGCGGTGTCCCCACCACTTTTCAAAGCAAAGTTACGCCGCTGCTGAGCCACATGCTAAAATAACACAACTTACTTAAACATAGTAAATGGTTATAAAAACTGAAACAGAAGTGAAACAAGTAGTAAATATAAAAAGTGATACTTATATCCTCTGCCAGTGTCCCTGTCCGGTGGAGTCGCACGGTAGAGACGATGGTCTTTACACTCTTCGGTCATCAGAGTCAGACTGACTTTATTTCTGTCAGACGTCTACAGAAGCTCTTATTGAGAAATAACATGAGAATTAAAGATCCCAACTAAAGCAAACACTGTCCACCACAACGGTGACTCCAAATGAAACACATACCAACATCTAAACCTGTTAATGCTCATGATAATTCTCAATAAGATCTTCTGAAGATGTCTAACAGTTATAAAGTCAGTCTGGTTATTAATGAGTGAAGCTGCTGATGCTGTTTGTGGAGATGTTTGATCCTCCTCTACTGAGATCTTCAGAGATTTGCAGTTGATTTTAACTCCATTTCTTTTATTTTCATGATTTTTGGACAAACACAGTGAGTTGCTGTGCCATTACAAATGGAAATTACATTGAAATAACCTGAGTTTAAATCTAATGCATCCTGAGAGTGTTTATTTGGTCCAGAAACAGTATAAATGATGTCTAGATGAACCTTAAATGATGTTAAAACATGTCCACTGAACACAGTTGAACTAGTTTTAATTTGAACGTCTAGATCAGACGAGCAGAACACGTCATAAAGACATCATAAAAACTTTCATTCTGGCTCCTCAGTGGACGTCTCTTTAACATCTACAAAGACATAAAAAGACATCTAATGGACGTAACTTTGCCCAGTGGGCACCTTCCTTATTTATTCACAACAAATGGCCACGCAAGTGCAGACACTGAGACAGAACGAGACCAAATGCGATAACCTTTTCTTTGAACAGTTTTACATGTTAGTTATTGTGTGCTCTTGGAGAGAGTTTAATCATCGTGACTGTCTTAACCAAACGTGACACAGACAGACGCGGCAGAGAGAAGAGTTTACCTGAACTTGAGTTTAATGGCTTAAATACTCATCTGTTCCTCACATTAAACTATGGAAGGGCTTCAGAACACTCAGGACTTTGACTCTATGCTGCTTTCTAATGTTTTTGTGCTTTCGGGTCTTAACAATAACACAGTAGTACACGCACAATATGGATTTGGGTCGGTCTCTTCTGACCGATACCCGATCTGACAGAATATGCCAGTATCGGAGCCGATACCGATCCTGAGTATCAGATCGATGCATCCCTAAGTGTTTCTACTGTAAACGACACTCATGGTTATAATTCAGCTCATATCTCAACATATCTGCTCAGTTAGTGTTAGTATTTATTCCTATAAGAGGATAGTTTATTCTAAAATATAATTTCTGTCATTTACCCACCTTCATGTCATTGCAGACGTGTATGACTTTATTTCTTCTGTCAAATACAAAACAAGATATCTGGATAAACATTATGGAGCTCTTTTGTGTTCAACAACAGTCTTTAGAGACCATGTCTGTCAGACTGGTTTATATAAGTGTCATCTGTTATAAAAGTGTGACTGGTTTACTGTATTCATAGTCTTCTCAATCATGTGATGCTTTGTGTGAGAACAGACAGAAATCTGAGTAATTATTCACTGATCATCTTCCTGCTCTGAAATGCAACACTAACGTTATTTGAGCTACAAACATGATAGAATTAATTAATTCGTATTTCATAGGTGAACTCCACACGTTTGAGTATGGAAATAATATAAGCAAACAAACAGTTAAACGGCACATAAAGCTGCTGTATGAGTTCAGAAGACTTCTTTTCTTTCATGTTATTTTGTGAAGAACACTAGAAACATGTTACATGGACAAGAGCTGCATGAAGATGATCAAAATCTACTCGTTCATTTGAACAAACATAAGGACGAGTAAATAAGTGTTTGTATTTAGCTCTATGATGATGTATATTAGTATTAACCTGAATGAACAGTTTAACAACAAGTTTGATCCTTACACTAAAACCTGAATTGTTTTTTCTTTTGTAACTGTTTTATTAATTATTTAATTAATGTTAACACATGGCACATTATTGCAGATTGTTATAAATGTTCAGGTGAAGGTGATCAGAAGATGAAGTGATTATTATCTGAAGAATCACACACTATCCTCTCAGTCTTTAAATGATACTGACATGTTCATCTTCAGACTCAGTAATAATCTCCTCATTTCTCTGTTTCTGTGTGCTGCTGTCAGTGACTTTGACGGTGAAAGAGGGAGAAGATGTCACTCTGAAGCCTGATGAAGAAATAAAGAAAGATGCTGTGATGCTGTGGATGTTTGGAGAGGTAAGGCAGCGGACTGGCATAGCTGAAATCAGTGGAGAGACCGGAGAGATCGTTATAAATGATGCTGCTGCTGGTGGGAGATTCAGAGGCAGACTGGAGCTGGACAAGAAGACTGGATCTCTGACTATCAAGAACAGCCAACCTGAACACTCTGGACTCTATTCACTACAGATCAGATCCAGCGGTGGGACTTCAGAACAGAGATATTTCCTCACTGTCAACCGTGAGTAGCTCAACTCAGTATAATAATGATCACAGATCTTCACCGGCAGTCATTACCCATAATCCTGCTCTTCTGCAGGGAATTCAGTTCAATGTTCAGACCCCATTCAGAGTCTGTTCTGTAGAAATCTGTGATTAAAGTTTGAACATCTTCTGAAATGAACACTGCTCTGTTGCTGCTCCAGAAAGTATCTCCTTAAGCGTTTATTGAGATCAGCTCTCTGTATAAAGCTCACTTGCATTTATAGTTTTGTCTTTGAATGATCAAATCTGAAGCAGAGACAGTAATATAGTTTAAGAAAACAGCGAAGCGTCTTCATTTCAGATAAAACAGCATCTGAATGTTCCTGATGTTCACTTGATCTAAACACACATCTGTCTTTGTTTTTCTCTGTTTCTGTGTGCTGCGGGGACAGAAAATGTGGAGGAGATATCAGTAGAAGGAGGTTCTGTCACTCTAAACCCTGGTACTGAAATACAGAGAGATGATCTGATCCTGTGGATGTTTGGATATCAATACAATCTCATAGCTCAAATCAGAGGAGACACTAGAGAGAGATATGATGGTGTTGGTGGGAGATTCAGAGGCAGACTGGAGCTGGACGAGACTGGATCACTGACCATCAGCAACATCACATCTGAACACACTGGACTCTATAAACTACAGACCATCAGCAGCAGCAGAAGGATCTTGTGCAAGAAATTCTGGGTTGACATTAAAAGTAAGTAACTGTCTCTCAGTTTATTTTATAAATGTACTCGAGTGTAAGAGTGATGATGATGATGCTGTGAATGAACAGTTCTACTCTGAGCTGAATTTGGTGCTCATTATAGTGTTTACTGTAACAACATTCATTTTGTCTTTTACTCAATTTATAAATTATCCAGGTCAAAATTATGATTTAATGCAGATCAGAACATTAACATAGTCTTGAGAAATCCAACTTACTTCAATGCTATTTAAACTTATTAGTTTTCTTACTAAAAACATTGACTCTATCTCCTCCTAGAGCTTTAACTCTACAGACTCCAAACTCAGCGCAGATCTTCAGACTGATCTCACTTAGTGTGCTTTATCTTTTCTAACTGATCAGACTTACGGTTTTCATAAAACTGAAGATTAAAAATCATAAAAATCCCATAGACTTACATTGACGGACTATTCAGATGAGCCAAGACTATTCAAACTCCAACTGTCAAAATTCAAACTTAAACTCCCAGAATCCCTTGAGGCTCAATCAAGCTTCCCTTCTGTGAATGATTCTTCTGTAAATGAGACCATCTGGAGGATGCATCCTTCTAAATGAGACGCAGCTTATGCACTATTTCCAAAGTCTCTTTAAAACAAGTCTCTGTCACTCGGCGGCCATCTTTGAAACGCCTCTCGGGCGTCCAAGAGCAGCTCCTATCTCTTTGTATGAGGAAACATTAACCCTCTGGGGTCTGAGGTAATTTTGGGGCCCTTGAGATGTGTTGACATGCCCTGATATTTGTGCTTATTTCAGCTACTTATAATATACTATTGACTAACATGTATTTTTTTTGTATTCAGCACAAACTATGCTACAATAATATGTGACCAAGGTGGATGTACATGTTTGCATTTGTTAGAAAAAAAATATTATGCATGGTTAGTAAGTTTTGGGGGAAAAAAAGTAGCTGAAATAAGGCATAAAAGCCACACTAAATCGTCCTGAATAAGACTTTTGTGTAATCAGTCTTCTAGGCTAGAATATTTACTTCACAATTATGTGAAAATCATTCAGCTTACTCATTCACAGAAAACAATATATTGATTTAAATTTTTAAAGACATGTTTTGTGATAGGAAGCGTATATGCGAGGGAGTGGTAATAGCCTTGAATATTAAGTGATTCTCACCTGAGAGACAAAGGGCCCTCCCCTAAAGCTGCTAATGGGCCATCAGTGTGACTGTGACTGAGGCAGGTAAGACAGAGAGTGTGAGGAGACTGAAAAAATGGGGTTTTTAAATTATTTGTATTTTATTTACAACACAGTATAATCAAAGCATACATAATGAAGGTCAAATACACATTATTGTGCACACTGATCTAACCACAGAGATGTGAACAGACTTCGACTCGTTCCTGCAACAGATTCTGTTCAACAACATTTACTTATTTCCATGTATTCAAGAAGAAAAAAAACATAATCAGTAGTCAAGGATCTTGTTTTACCATAGAATATCAGTGTAGTTGACCATCTGATGTTGGTACAGCGCTCTCAGAGGAAAACATCTTGAAGAAAGTCATCAGGATTCATCTGTGGTTCAGGTACCTGATTCAATAAAATACAAACAACCAAAAACATTTGTGAGCATAGACTCATGCATGCTTTGTACTATCATACACAAAAAAATACATTTTATATCTGAGAAACTAATTATTATTGTTTAGTACGTTATTAAAATCTATTTTTGAACAGAGTAGGCTATTAATAATAAACATGTTGTAAACATACTTAGACTCGTAGCATTCATCATTACAATGTACTCTCATATTACTTTTATTGTTTTATATAGAGCATGAAAACAACAGTTTGGGGGAAAAAAACAAAAAAAAAACAACTATAATTTTGTAGTCATACAGCCTAGTATGCATGATTTTATAGCAGCTGTTATGATTCTGCAGCCATAGACTCATGTATGCTGTGAACTACAAAAGGATGTAATTTGTACTATAAAAAATATTTTATATCTGAGAAACTAATTATTATTGTTTAGCACTTTATTTAAATCAATTTTTTGAACAGAGAAGACTATTAATAATAAACATGTTGTAAACATACTTAGACTCGTAGCATTCATCATTTTACAATATACTCTCATATTATTGTTTTATATAGGGCATGAAAACATCATCGTGCCGTAAGAAATTGAAATACAATGAATTGTCCATCATATTCAAACACTGTAGTCTGGAATTACAGTTTGGGAGAAAAACAACTATGA
This sequence comes from Barbus barbus, assembly GCF_936440315.1. Classification (NCBI taxonomy): domain Eukaryota; kingdom Metazoa; phylum Chordata; class Actinopteri; order Cypriniformes; family Cyprinidae; genus Barbus; species Barbus barbus. The sequence goes on from NC_136737.1 coordinate 33,314,221, forward strand.
TTTTGCAGTCATGTAGTCTAGTATGCATGATTTTATAGCAGCTGTTATGATTCTGCAGCCATAGACTCATGTATGCTGTGAACTACAAAAGGATGTAATTTGTACTATAAAAAATATTTTATATCTGAGAAACTAATTATTATTGTTTAGCACTTTATTTAAATCAATTTTTTGAACAGAGAAGACTATTAATAATAAACATGTTGTAAACATACTTAGACTCGTAGCATTCATCATTTTACAATATACTCTCATATTATTGTTTTATATAGGGCATGAAAACATCATCGTGCCGTAAGAAATTGAAATACAATGAATTGTCCATCATATTCAAACACTGTAGTCTGGAATTACAGTTTGGGAGAAAAACAACTATGATTTTGCAGTCATGTAGTCTAGTATGCATGATTTTATAGCAGCTGTTATGATTCTGCAGCCATAGACTCACGTATGCTGTGAACTACAAAAGGATGTACTTTGTACCATTAAAAAAAGGATATTTTATATCTGAGAATCTAATTGTTATTGTTTAGGACGATATTAAATATATTTGTGAACATTAAACATTCTTAGATGCGTAGCATTCATCATGTTGTCGTTTGGGGAAAACCCAACTAAACGCGTTCAGGTTTGTCACAATAACACGCTAACTAATGCAAAAAAGAAGCATTTACTTACTTATCAGATCGATCGATGTATTCTGGACTCTGTAACTCTCCTCTCATTCTGAGGTAAAGCCAGCCTTTACTCGGCGCGTCTTCTTCCAGAAACAAACAGCAGCAGAGATGAAGGAGTCTCGTGACTGTGTGTTTGTTGTTGGGCGTCTCCAAGCGCGCGCGCGTCACGTGGTTATTTACATGTGAACACGAGGGGGCGGGATCACATTAGAAATAATGAGTTAGACTGGACAGACTGAACATCGTGTCGGTTTCATACGAATTACTTTATCACAGAACATTTGTTTTCGGCAACACTTACTTCAGTTGAAAGCAGACACTTTAGGCTTTCTATAGATATAACTCTCATGTTTCTGTGTTGAGTATTTGCTGAGTTACACTTCATTTTAGTGACGCGTTACTATAAACATATCGCGGAGAAGGAGAAGACCGAGAGCGCATCCTGTTTGTTTTCTTTTTTCCCCAAAACCACAAAGTTTTGTTGTAATCGTGAGTGTACTGAAAAAAAAGTAGACACTTAACAGTTTCGATTGATGTATAACACTTATTTGTGTGACCAAAATCAACAGAGCATTTTTAGTGTCTTTTGCACTTATCGTAAAAAAACCGAGTTCGTATCGCCGGCGATACAGCCGACCCCAAAGGGTTAAATTCTCCAACTCTTCACTAAGCTTACGATTAAATTTCATATTTGAAATCACCGACGAAATCTGATAACAGCTGTGTCATGAATGTTGTTTCTTTTGCTCAAATAGTGTTATAAAAAGCGTATTTCTCAGGCTAGATATGTTTCTATAGCAACTGTGACTTCTAACAGCAGCTGCAGTGATGCGCTGACTTTACAGATTAGCCATTGGCTCTTTGATTCAGAAGGCGGGGCTTCCTGCGATTGAGCGGCCATGTTTAGTGTTGCATTTTTCCCCATTCAGAACTATACGAGTGACACGTCTTGGGTATTCTATAGTCTTTGATATTTCTAACCCATTCACACTCATCTATCCATCCGTCCGTCTGATATTGTGATAGTAAATGTTCCTCTGTTTCCAGCTCTTTCTGAGAGCACAGTGCAGGGGTGGACTGGGGATAAAAAGTGCCTCTGGACTTTTTTGGCACAGAGCGACCCACTAAACCCAGTCCACAACACACCGCCCCTCTCCATAAATGACTGGCATAGTTCTTCACATTACAATTTGTCTTGGTGTATATGGCAAATAGTATTTTTTTTTTAAAGAATTTTTATGAAGGACAGTTTAATATCACAAAAGTTAAATATCTATATTATCAGTCCATATGACACGATGCTCTGGTATCGTCCAGAAGACTTGAATAGTGCAGAATGTGGACTGTTTTAATAGGCCTTTCTATTGGTCATATACAGTATCTGTCCTTCTGCAGGAGCTTGAGATCTATCATTATAAGAAATAGAGCTCCAATTGTGGAAAAGAGTATACTAATTATTTTGATGATGAAAAATACAGTAAACAGTACCGTGAAATATATAATGTTACAATTTAAAATAGCTGTCTTTTATGCAAGTATATAGTAAAATAATTTATTTCTGTGATGTGCAGCTGTATTTTCAGCATCATTTCTCCAGTCTTCAGTGTCACATGATCTTCAGAAATCATAATAATATACTGATTTACTGATCAACAAACATTTCTGATTATTATCAACGTTGAACACAGTTGTGCTGCACAATATTTTTGTGGAAACTGTGATACCATTCAGTCTTGGGTAAGACTAAATAATATAAATATATATTTTTCTTCAACAAGGTTGCATTAAATTGATTTAAGTGACAGTAAAGATATTTACACTTAAGTATATCAAATAAATGCAATTGTTTAACTGAGAACCATTATACCAATAATAAAAACCATTATTAATAATTGATCACAAATAATAACTGATTATAATTAAGCAGCATTAAAATGATTTCTGAAGGGACACTGAAGACTGGAGTAATAATGATGATGAAAATTCAGCTTTGAGCACAGAAATAAATTACATTTTTAAAATATCCTAAATAGAAAACCACTATTTTAACTGTAATATTTCATAATGTTATTGTTTTTACTGTGTTTTTGATCAAATAAATTAAATCTTCTTTCAAATAAATAAATAAAGCTTTCATTATTACATACTTTTAACACCTAAAATAATGCATGTGTGAATTAATAAGCAAATGATATTTTTATTAGACCTATAAAATAAATCACTTTTTTATGCACAGCACTCGAAAGCAAAAGTCTTCAGATTTACAGTGTCCTAGAGTAAGATTGAGTAAGATTTTTATAGATTTTTAAACTTTTGTTCGACACGTGAAATCACAGAAGAAAGCCAGAGATATACATTAACTCTTGTCTCATGTCTGCTGAAAACTGCTATATTATGTAGGGAACATTGATGAATAACGTAAATGGCATTACAATCTCAGAAATTTGAAAAGGCCAGTGTAGTAGTTTACATTCCTGAAAATGAATGTCTTTCGTTTAACATTATTATTATTATTATTTTTCATCGTAAACGGTTGGCAAATATTGCTGAATGGTCTCGTCGTGTTTAGCTGCTTACATCTTACCTCAGCTGTAAAAGTGCTCTCTTCTGCAGGGCTTCAGTCTGGTAAGAGCTCGGATCACTGCATTTCAGCTGCTGCTGGAATCTCACAGCTCTCTTATCAATATGAATTAATATTGTCCTAATTCAGCTCTGTTTGGGGTTGCTCTGTTCATTTTTAAGATGTTTTTACAAATTTGGGTGTGCATAATTTCAATTTCTTCTTTTTCCCATTTAGAGAAATCTTGTGTTTTTAGAGGTCCCCATATCTCACTGCTATAGTGCAATTGGTTGGATTATTGCTTTTAGGATTTTTAGCCAGGTTTGAATTGGAATTTGATACTGAATTGTATTTGTGATCATGTAGAAGCCTTTGCTTTCAGTGCATTCACAGCCAGATTGAAGTTTCCTGTTGAGCTGGTTTGTAGTCCCAGATAGGTGTATTCATGGGTGTGTTGGAGGACCTGGTTTCCTGCTCTGAAAGTGGATTTATTTTCCTTACACCTGGGTCTTTTGAGCAATCATTGTTTTTGTTGTTGTTAGATTCATTTTAAGAGCCCATGTTTGATTGAATGTCTCTATGATGTCGAGGAGCTGTTGTAGTCCCTCTTTTGTTTTGATTTCTGCTTCAGTTAGGTTTGGGCCGGGGGCAGTCGAATTGTTTAATTCTTTGGCTAATTAATGTATATAAATGTTAAACAGAGTGGGGCTCAATGGACAACCTTGTCTAACTCCTCGTCGTTGAGACAGAAATTCTGTTTGTTTGTTTCCTGTTTTTACAGCACATGTAGGGCTGCACAATTAATCAAATTTCTATTCACAATTACAATTACGGATGCCACGATTACATAATCGGTCAAAGCAGCGATTACAAAAATAAAAAATTAAAAATGGCCCCTTGCATTACTCTGTGTCCTTAAGAGGTGTTTGCAGCGCGGGGTTTAACAAACTCAAACACACTGGATAAAATACATTTAGTCTAACTGATAGTCGTTGTCTCTCTGTTGTGCATGATAGATATGTTAAACGCTAAACGCGTCAAAAGCAGAACAAAATATCTTCTAAGAGACAGAACTTGTAATATTACATGTTCAGTGCTACCAGATCAGGTGCTGCTGCCACTGCTCTCCAATGTTAGTCTGGAGCCCTGATAATATAAATGGTACTGTAAAATGTTACTGTAATTAGAAATTTTGTCTGTTCAATTGTAAAGAAAATATAGCTTTAGTAAACCTTTTTTTTTCTTTTAGTTTAAGTATACCATTATTATACCATGCATAATTTTACCTTTTTTTGTTTAAAGAAGAAACCAAACCAATGTACAATTGAAACCAAAAAACACAAAATTGTTTTCAGCCTTTTTTTATATTTTATATAAAAATATGGCATGCAGCTTCAAACAATGGCATAAATCTGTTCAAAATAATCATTATTAATAATGGCAATTACAATCTCAAGGGAATAATTGAGGGAATTATGTGTTTTTGTCATAATCATGCCGCGCTAGCACATGTATTGTTTTTATACATGGTGCTGATTAGATGTAAAGTTTTCCCTCCAATCCCGTTCTCCAGTAGTTTTAGAAAGAGTCCTTCATGCCAGATTGAATCAAAGGCTTTCTCAAAGTCAATAAAGCAAGCACAGATGTTGGTTTTGTTTTGGTGTAGGTGCTTGTCAATGATAGTGTGGAGGGTATAAATGTGGTCAGATGGTCTGTGTTTGGGCAGAAATCCAGTTTGACTTTTCTCCAAGATTTTGTGGGTTTTGAGAGTTTTGTAATCGTATATTAATAATCGAGCAGAATATTCTCCCCAGGTTGCTATGGACACACATGCCTCTGTAAGTGCTTGGCTTGAACTTGTCTCCTTGTTTAAAGATGGGTGTAATTAGGCCTTGATTCCAGGTGTCTGGAAAATATCCTTCACTCAGAACAATTTTGAATAATTAATGCAGTTTTGAATTTGTCATTTGTGTATTTGATCATGTAATATTCCATCAATGCCACATGCCTTGTTGGGTTTCAGTGCATGTAGTCTGGCTGTTAGCTGGGAAATCCAGCGCATTCGGATTGGCTTTAATGTTTTCTTTCAGGATTTCTAATTTGGTTTTTATTTCATTTCCAGCAGGATTTGTTTCAATTGTTTTGTACAGATTGTCAAAGTGTGTCCTCCATATGTTTTCATTTTGAATGGCCAATTCTTCCTTTTGTGGTCTATAGAGAGTGTTCCAGAAGTTATTGGTATTTATTGATTTGGTATTTATTGGTGGTTTTTGGTTTTCTTTTTGATGATTTTTTTCAAATTGCACATGGATGCTGATTGGTGGAATATATCTGTAATGTCCTTTAGTGCCAGATTCTACTTTATTTTTTGGATATGTTTTAATTATTAATTTGTCTTATAATAATTTGATAGTTTGACTTTCTAGTGCACTTTGATAGTTTTCTGTGCTGTTTGTTTTCCATTTGTAGGATTGATGTATCTTAGTAAATGAGAGGGCTGTCTGCATATTTGATTGTTTTGAGTTTGTTTTAGTTCGAGGGTAATTTTACAGCGGTCTGACAGAGGTGTTTGAGGACTGACTGTGAATGCTCTGAGAAATAATCTACAGTACTGTTACTAAGAAAAGAATGAAAGGTATTACCACCAAAAGCGTCTCCTCGTATGCGATCGTTCTCTATATACAGGCCCAGTGATGGACAGAGCTGTAGTAGGCTTCTCACACTTCTGTTTGTGAAGTTGTCGTCATTTTTCTGAGGTGATATGAGGGCATATCTATCTGTCTGTCTGTCTGTCTGTCTGTCTATCTATCTGTCTATCTATCTGTCTGTCCGTCCGTCCGTCCGTCCGTCCGTCCGTCCGTCCGTCCGTCCGTCCGTCTCTCTATCTGTCTATCCGTCCGTCTGTCTCTCTATCTATCTGTCTATCCGTCCGTCTGTCTCTCTATCTATCTGTCTGTCTCTCTATCTATCTGTCTGTCTGTCTGTCTGTCTCTCTATCTATCTGTCTGTCTGTCTCTCTATCTGTCTGTCTGTCTGTCTGTCTGTCTCTCTGTCTGTCTGTCTGTCTATCTATCTGTCTGTCTCTCTGTCTGTCTGTCTGTCTGTCTGGCTGTCTGTCTGTCTCTCTATCTGTCTGTCTGTCTGTCTGTCTGTCTGTCTCTCTGTCTCTCTATCTCTCTGTCTGACTGTCTGTCTGTCTGTCTGTCTGTCTCTCTATCTGTCTGTCTGTCTATCTGTCTCTCTAGCTCTCTATCTGTCTGTCTGTCTGTCTGTCATGACAGCCTTCAAAACTTCAAACTATTTCAGACTGAAAACTTTTCAACCTTTTTCAAACTTTCTGGTCCAGCTTTCTCAAGCCAGTTTAAAGTTTGTCTTGACTAAATTGTGTATCTAGTTAGTTTGGCTTGGCAATGCCAGCATAGGCCATGTTCACACAGCAGCAGAATACGGTTGTCAGTCCTGTATTTGAGTCCTTAATACGGTTACGTTCACACACAGTTCAGTTATGTACGGGTGTGACAACCGCATTCTGTAACCGAACTCACACCTGTACATTTTCAGGATTCACAACTGCATTCTGGGAACACAGACGCTGTGTGAACGGATCAGGACTGAACAACTAGTGTCTGTGACTTCATACAGAGAGACAGAGAGCCGCTCTGCTTACAAACGCGCGTCTACCGTGTGTTACGTGTTTTCATGTGTGTTTTCGGTAACTTACAGTGACGGAGAAATGAGCTGCGTGTCATCTGAAAGTTTTAGATCCTGTTAGTTTGACTAATGCTCCGCTCTCCACCCAAATTTAAAAGCTGCTGTCAGTTAATGAAGATTTGAAGAACTGGACTCTTGTCGTAGACTTTCAGTTTTATGGACGTCGCCATCTTTGATTTTACTTTGATCACTGTCGCTATGGTTACTGGTAAGGAATACGGGCTTGACTTCCATTGCATGTTCATACAATACAGCATTTACATGTGTTTTAAAGCCTATTAAATTAAAACATTAAAGTGATTTCATACAATCTACTAATTAGAAAACTAAATTCAGGTGTTGTGACTCCTTGTATGTGTGACTGAAAGCCGTGCATCACTTCTGAACGCTCGTGCCCAGCACATTGACTCTCGCTGTCCTCGGAGCTCAGACGGACCAACAATACAAGATTATTTCCAAATACATGATAGCTTGGCTAATATCATCACCTGAACATAAACTGCTGAGAAATAAATATGGATTATTATGAGCATTATATTGGATTTGAACATTAACGCAACTGCATTTACATACCAAAAAACAGAAAATCATTCATTTGTCTTGGCTTTTATTCATTTATTGCTCTAACAAGAATCAATATTTAATAAACTATGCAATTTAATCTTACATGTGATTCTCAACACTTACAAACCTAAAACGTGCTCTTTTATGCTATTGCTTGCAATTACTTATTGCACAATTTAACTGGTATCTACACTTTTATTATAATAATAAACTTGTTTGTTAGAATAGAAAATTACAGCGGTCTATAACAGATATTACCAGGGTTTGTACAAGCTGCTGAAAATGCTTGAAGCACTATACACTTTGACTTTTTGAAATGTGAGCTAAATCCTAAAAAACCCTTAAAACTGCCATATTTATGAAAATGTGCTTAAAACAATATATATGAAATAAAGTTAATTTTTCTATTGACAATTTCTCTTGTCATAAAAAGCTTCATCACAATTCAATATAACAAGGGTCTAAAATATTATGAACACAATAACTGTTGTAGCCTACGTTTTAAATCATTATGGGTGGGTTGCAGCAACAAGGATTAAATTAAGCAAAGTTTAGAGCTAATCGAGGATTTGTTGATCTGGGTTTTATTTACATAGAGTTGTTGCACCACTTAATTTTAAACACAGATTAACAGAATTCTAACCTTCGATTAAAATCGTTTTACATCCTGGACTCGATAGCAGACGCGAGTTTACTACAGGCTGCCATGACCCTCACAATCTGTGCTCAGTGCACTTTAATTTTCATTTATAATAAACACCTCTCTGAGACCTGACGACACACACACTGTTTCTGTCTTTGTTCAATCCGCCACATACTGTAACTGTAAGTGCACTTTAATGTATTTAAACCTCCTCGCCTGCAAGTTTAAAATTAATCCCTAATTGAGATTTAAATCTGAGTTTAAAGTTATGGAGCAACAGGATTAAAGTTATTCTATCTTAAATATAAAATAAATCCAGGATCAAAATGAGTTTAAATGTAAAGCTGCTTATTTTAAACAAGGTTTACATTTTGATGCAACAAAATTATTAGATAAGCCTTGTTTTAATCTAGATTTAAGATTAATCCTTATTGGTGCAACCCACTCTAAATCGTTTCTATATTAATGTGTATAAAGTGACACAATCACATTTACATTTAGTCATTTGGCAGATGCTTTTATCCAAAGCGACTTACAATTGGGGAATACAAAAAGCGATTAATCTTGAAGAGGCAGTCAGACAGAGGAAGTGCTCAAAACACCAAGTCTCAGTCATTGTTCAAATAAGTACAAGCTAGCAAGGGAAGGAGAGAAAGATAGAAAGATGGAGGGAAAGATTAAGGGTTTTTTTTTTTTTGAGTTTAGGATGAAGTCAAGTATTGCCGAAAGAGATGAGTTTTCAGTTGTTGCTTGAAGGTTGCCAGGGATCCGGCGTTCCGGATAGGGGTGGGAAGATTATTCCACCAGCCAGGAATGGTGAACGAGAATGTTCTGGAGAGTGATTTTGAGCCTCTCTGTGATGGTACCACAAGGCGTCGCTCACTAGCAGATCTCAGACTTCTGGAGGGGATGTAGGTTCGTAGTATTGAGTAATCAAAATTAAATATTTATAATCAATCAAAAAGTATTAGTTGTTTATATCAATGTGATTCAGTGATGAAGGCCATAGTACTAACATTGTCCACACGAGGGAGCCACAGGACAGCAAATCCTTCAAGAATTCAATTCAAAGACTGAAAATGGTTAAATAAAGTGACTCAATTACAAAATGCATATAAATTCATTGTTTTCAAAAACTTTAGTAAAGCCTAATATAATAAGTATGCAACAACTGTAATCTCAATACTTATAGAATATTAAGTTTTTAATTTTTTTTAATCTTCTGTCCAAGCTGTTATTATAGTCTAATAGGCTTTTTTATTAGAATAGAAAATAGCAAGGGTCCACAGAAAGGGTCTTTTTTTTTGTGCAGCTCAAGAACGCCGGACACACAAGTACTCTGGCTCTTTTGCCCCAAGGCTGCCCAGATCAAGCCAACAGGGCCGTGCAGAGACCTTTGGAGGGGCAGGTGCTCAAAGTATAAAAGGGGCACATGTAACACAGCTTTTAATAGGGCTGTGCTTCTTGCTGATATGTGCCTCTAAATGGATGCTTCTGTATTGATACAGCAGCAAATGCCATGACGCAGGTTTGAAAAAGAAACACTGAACAGAAAAGACCATTTTAAGTTTAAATGTTAAAGACATTTTTTGCACCTCTTAATTACTCTGGAATGATATTATTATTATTATCATTATTGTTGTTGTTGTTATTGAGTTTACAGGGTATGGTGGTTTTGCTGTTGTAAACACTACTGTTGTTGAAATAAATATAATTAAACAGCAAGAACGAAAGAGAACAAGCGCCTTTGTTTTTACTGCTGTGTGTAGAACTACGTTAGCTGCATTTTTAATATTTAATATTCATTTTAATCAAATGTAAATTCGTCCCCTGCACTTTATTCGAGCTGGAGCAGGTGTTTTCACACAGAGGTTTCTATATTTAAATCTAGATTTAAATGAAAAGAGACATGACCTGATGTTTTATTCGTATCTAAAACGAGGAGAAGTGAATATGAGGAGAGCTGAACACTGGTGCAGTGCATGCTTCATTCATCCTCGAAGCCAGAGGGCGCTCTCGCGCAGAAACTTATGACCTGCAGGAAATCCCTAATGAGTTTCGCTGTTGCTGAGCTGAATAAAAAGCAGAAACGTTTTAACTGATGAAACATGAAGACAATAAACACAAGATTACGAAAATATATGGTTCATGTGTGTTTTTCAAGTTATCTTCAGGTAATAAATAAACTATATGAAAAATGCAGTACTGATTGACATTTAGTATAGAAACTATAAAATATATTTCCTGAATTATTCTGTGATAAAAATGGGAAAAGGGTGTTTGTAGTAGCCTTTATAAACCAATCATAAAATTGTCAAACACTGAACACAAATATTGTAGCTAGCCTTGTTTCCACAGGCTGCACACAGCAATATAATCAACAGCTGTGCATGATCTCTTCACGCCGTTCTCCTAAAATAATAATAATTCAATCATATAAGTTTACAAGCACTCCACTTACCGGCAGCCGCGGACGTTATTGAAGGCATCCTAAAGGTGTCTGAACGTGAGGGATCGTCCCGGATGAGATCGTCAGGTGAAAGGTCATCATGTGGATAATAAAATTTATGGCTAAACTATTATTAAGTCATTTTACTAATAGTTAGATTGGGCAGTCCTTCACAAAAGGGCGTTTAATTACTAAAAATAAATAAAGTTGCCTTGACAAAAGGGCACTTTGGGCATCGATGAGGGCAGGTGCTCAAGCGCCCACCGCACCCCCCTCTGCACGTGCCTGCAAGCCAACATCAAAGTTAGCCTTTGAACTGTAGCCTCTAGTTATTAATGTCACTGCCACTAAATTAATACAGTGGCAGATCCTGGCATAGGCAATATAGGCAACTGCCGAGGACTCACAGCGTGCTGAGGAGCGGCATGAGGCTTTCAGTCCTTCTTTCAGGCCATTATTTTAATGTTGAGAGTGTATTAACATGAGAGCACATGCAGGTAATGTGTGAGCGCAGTTCTCTCAGAGAGACAGTGTGCTCTGTTATTAACTGGCTCTGCTCTCCGTCTGATATTGTGTGTTCATGCTCAAACATTATCCTGTGCTCCTGTGAATCTCTACAGACTCGTGCTCCAGAATTATCCTCTCTCATGGTTTGAGAAGATATCAGCCGTCAGACTTCCACGACTGACCAATCAAATAATATAGAGCCCCTTTAACTTATACAGAAATGAAGGATCTATTGTTGTCTGTAGAATGTACAGATTTCATGATTTAGAAACTTCAGTTTTAGTCAGACAGTTTTCTAGGTATTTGTATTATTTAATAGTTATTTGAGATGAGTGCTTATATAGTTCAACAATAAAAGTGTATCAGTGTATGTGATGTTGCATCTTTATACATTTTGGGAGTGATGTCTTATTTTGCCTAGAGCAATAAAATAAGCCAGAACAGCTACTACACACTCACTCACTCACGCGCACACACACACACACACACATACATCCTGAACGAAACTTTACCTGTTATAATCTCCTGATTTCTCTTTTTCTTTGTGACATGAAGTGAGGCGTGTGAAAGTGACTGAGGGAGACCCTGTCCATCTGTCCACTGGTCTTACTAAAATAGAGAGAGATGATGTGATACAGTGGAGGTTTGGAGATGAAAACGATCTCATATCTGAAATCAAAGGAGGGACCGGAAAGACATATGATGATCCTGATGAGAGATTCAGAGATGAACTGGAGCTGAACGATCAGACTGGAGATCTGACCATCCTGAAGTCTAGGCTGAAACATAATGGACGTTATAAACTGAAGATCCACAGCAGTAAAGGGGACACATACAGGACATACAGCGTTATAGTCGCATGTGAGTCGCTCCAGTCAATATAATAATAACAGTTTTTCTTCATACATTCAGTTATTTTCTGCAGGTAATTCAGTTCATCTGCTTAATGTTCAAACTCCATTCAGAGTTTATTCTGTAGATCATTTCATTCTTTAAAAGTCTGTTATTAAAGATTCAAAATAATTGATTGCTGCCTCACCTCAGTGAATATTTCATTCATCTTTTCTTCATATCAGCACTAGATCTGTAAAAAACACAAACATGTATTATACTGTTCTCCTCGGAAACAGATCTTTATTGTGAACTGATGAAACAGCATCTGAATGATGTTAATGTTCTCCTGCACACACTGATCTGATGGATGTGTCTGTGTTTCTCTGCTTCTGTGTGCTGCTGTTACAGATCAAGTGACGGCGAGACCATTGATGAAGGAAAATAATGGTGAGAATATCTTTAACTTTACAGTAACATCATGATCTGATGTGTGTGTGATTCGGCTTCATTCAGGTTTCAAACAGATGACTGTAAGAGAATTAAACAGCAGCTGTCCTGAGAGAAATGCTTTTAATGCTGCACAGATCCAAGAGAGAAGCACTAAATATACAATTCAACTTCAGTTTGCATGTTCTAGCATGTTCACAAATATAATGTCCTTTTCATTTGTGAGAAAAGTGCTTGAACTAGATATAAATGTATCTTCTCTGTTTTTAATTCATCATTGTCTCTGTGCTTCTCTGTATCAGGAAAGCGAGGGAATGAATCAGCGACTGTAGAGATGCGGTCACTGATGCATGATTAAGTTCCTGCTGGAGTGAATGAGGACGAGAGGAAGAGCCCCGCCCACTCCTGTCAATCACTCTGACATCATCATCCGCTCCAGCTACATCACAAACATGCTTCTGCTCGACTCCGTCCAGTCAAAGAGAGAGAGCTTCATACCTGTTATTATCAGTCTGACTCTCACAGATATGATCTTGTGTGCTTTTATAAGATGTTTTACCACAGCAGTATTCCTCTAACCACTGTTTTTATATCATTCATGTTGATGATCAGTGTCTCTAAAGCTGAGATGCATGTGTGTATAGTGCCTTTGTATTCAAGCTGAAGCTCTTGAAATTAGCCTTACTGCAAACGCCTTTGTTCAGTTCTATAGTGATATGATACATGTGCTTTGTGTTGAATAATATTGATATTATTGGTAATATTGAATGACCTTCTATCTGATCCTTTCTGTCCTCGAGTGGACAAACACTGATACAGCTTCTGCTTCCTAACAACTCTTTAAACATGCAACACATAAACAATATACCTATATATTATACTGGTAATATAATACACGCTTGAGTATGAGTGATATAATCTCAATAAATAATATAAATGCAAAATTGTGTCAAATGTGTGTTTCTTCATACTGTATGTTTTTTTTTTTTTTTTATTTTTTTTTTTTATTGAACAATCCTTAAATGTACAAACAACTTGGCAATGACAAACATCTTCACATTACAATATACGAAACAGGCGCATACAAATACAACAGAAAGAGAGAACAAAGAAAATAAAAATAAAAAAAATAAAAATAAAACACGGCTAGGGTTTTTCTTGTAAATCATATTCTATAATAATAGAAAACAGATTTATGGCATTCTTTCCCTTCATCACCTTAAGGGCTTTTGTATACAAAACAAACTCATTATGAAATGCACAAAAGGTTGGTTTTACTTTCAAGTATTTAGATTTGTGTACATAAAACTTTCCCATCATAAGGATGCTATTAACCAGAAAATCATCTTTGCTATTATTCATTTCACGTCCATAGATAATGTCCTTTAGGGTGAAGCTGTCAAGGTGAGACACCTTTGGATAAAGCCAGTAATGAATATCAGACCATAAAGCATCCACATACATACAATGAAAAAACAGATGATCCGTAGTTTCAATGTCATCACAGAAAATACATTTATTAGAGTCAAATCCAAATCTAAGCCTCAAGTACTCACTGGATGGATAAATCCCATTTCAAATTTTAAAATGAATTTCTTTAATTTTAGGAGATAAAGGAAATGTTATATATTTAGTTCTAAGAGTATGAATGTCATCTTTTTGGAAATGATGTGAAATTGAATTTCTATAAACTACGATAGGATAAGAAATGTTGTTAAACATATTTCTAATACTTTTGTTTGAAAGTTGACCTTCTCTGAATTCACAACCTTCAATTAACAGTGGAGGTAAACATAAGGTCATGGGGTTAGAATAAAAGAGAGTTTCTTTGATTAGACAAATAATAGAATTAGGGATAGCTTTAACAATAGTTTCAAATTTAGCCCGATTGCAACTTAAATATTTCACACAGAAATTCTCGTATGACATAATACCACTATTATCCATTACATGGGACACTGACCAAATACCTTTCTCCATCCAGTCCTTGTCATACAATGATTTGTTTCTAACTGTAATGTATCTATTATTCCATAATGGTGTATTGTGTGGTGTAAAATTATGTTTATATAAAATCTTCCAGTATAACAAGACCTGTTGGTGAAACTGGGATAATTTAACTGGGAGACGTTGAACAGTGAAATCACAACTTAGCAGAAACTCTATTCCTCCTAATTTCTTGAATAACTCTCTGGGAATATGAAACCAAAAATTGTTATTGTTTAACAGGGATTTCAACCAATTAATTTTTAGGGTCCCATTTATAGATTCAAAATCAATAGCTTGTAAACCTCCATCTTTATATTGTTTTATCATCTCTACTTTTTTAATGTAATGTGTCTTCTTCTTCCAGATGTAACCAAAATTTATCTGATTGATTTTTTTAATAGCTCTATTTGAAATAGCAATTGTATATGCTGGATAGATTAATCTTGAAATGCTTTCCATCTTAGTCAAAAATATTCTACCTAATAAACTAATATCTCTCAATAACCAAGAATTGAGCCTAATTTCACATTTGTCTATTATTTTCGACACATTCATAAGTTCATTTTCAGTGGGATCTTTTGAGATAAGCATTCCTAAGTATTTAACTTTAGATTTTATAGGGATGTTATAAGCTTCAGTTAAGTGACACTGATGGATTGGCATTAATTCACACTTGTTCAAATTTATTTTTAAACCAGAGGCCTTGGAAAAAGTGTGAATAGATTGTAGTGTTTTGGGGACCTCTGATAATTGCTTTAAAAAAAAGGCAGTATCATCTGCAAATTGACTGATGATTACTGTCTGGCCAAGTACCTCTAATGGAGCTATTGTTGAGTTTTTGATAAAGATGGAAAGCAGTTCTGTGGTTATAATAAAAAGAAAAGGGGAAATAGGGCAGCCTTGCTTTATGCCACGATTAATAGAAATTCTGGGTGATGTGCCTCCTGGTAAGGAAACAGAACTATTAGAATTCTCATACAGAGATTTTATAATTTTTCTAAATTTCTCCCCAAAACCAAACAATCTTAAACACTCAAAAATAAAGGGGTGTTCAATTGAATCAAATGCCTTATAAAAGTCAATGAAGAGAATAAAACCATCGTCTTCTATTAGATGTCTGTAATCTAAAAGATCAAACACTAAACGAATATTATTGTGTATAGATTTTCCCTTCATAAAGCCAGATTGAGATTCACTTATAATTTTGTATAGAAACATTTTTAATCTATTAGCATATATAAGGGTTACAATCTTATAATCAGTATTTAATAATGTAATTGGTCTAAAGTTATCTAAAATTTTGGGGTCTTTATCAGGTTTAGGGATTAAAGTTATTATACCTTGTTTCATGGTGGATGGAAATGTCATATTTTCAATTGCTTCTTTTAACATAAGCCTAAACGGTTCTTTTAGTATACTCCAAAAGTGTTTATAAAAGTTTGCAGTAAGGCCGTCACACCCTGGAGATTTGTCTAAAGATAAGTTACCTACTGCTTTATCCAATTCATCCAAAGTAATATCTGCATCACACAGTGTTACAAAATCATCATCTATATGGGGAATACAATCTTTAATATGGTCAAAAAAGGATTTTGCATCCTCCAAAGAAAAGGTTGAGGAATATAGGTTACTGTAAAAGGAAACAACTTCCTTAGTAATTGAAGCTTGATCAGTAATTACCTGGCCCTGGATCAATAAAGCTTTAACTGATAGCCTCTCTTGCCTTCTTTTTTCTAACCGACAGAAATATGAAGTACTCCTTTCCCCATCTTCAATCCATTTCGCCCTAGACCTGATGAAAGCCCCTTCTGCTTTACGGAGATATATTTCATCAAGTTTGTTTAGAAGACTTTGTAGTTTCTGTTTTTCATTGTCAGTAGGTGATGTTTTATTATAATAGACATTTATTTCTTTAATGATATTAATTTCAGATAATCTATTACTTCTATTTAGTGTTTTACCAAAGCGAATTGAACATTCTCTAATTTTGAATTTAAGAAATTCCCATTTGGAGATGTAAGACACTATTGATTCATCAGACATCACATTAGAGACTATAGTCCCAATGTCCTCATTAAATGACTGGCATTTTAATAACCATGAATTGAATTTCCAATACCCTTTATTTTGTGGTCTAACACCAGGAGGTTTAAAATTCAATTTAATAACAGAGTGATCTGTGAGAGGAGCTGCGGACATAGAGCAGTCACTAACCAGGTTCATAATAGAAACTGAGATTAACCAAAAAGCTATTCTTGACTTTATTACATTATTTGGTTTAAACCAGGAATATTGTTTCGTGTTAGGATATTTAAGGCGCCAAGGATCCAATAAATTGTTAGTACGACAAAAATCAGTTAAAATAGGGTTATAAGAAGAGCTATGGCTATATCTGGAGGGATATCTATCAAGGCATTCATCACTGACCATGTTAAAATCACCACCCATAATTATATTAGCCGTTGGGTAAATGAGTTTAAGGTTTACAATGACACTGGAAACTTCTGAAATTAACTGTCTGTTTTGAATTACATTATTAAAACCATAAACATTGACCATAATAAAATAATGGTCATCCATATTCAAGATACAGATGATCCAGTGACCATTATTGCTGAATCTAGATGTTATTAATTTACCAGGTGAATTACAAAACAAAACAGCCACACCTGCTGATCTAGTGGACCCATGATCAAAAAGGATTTTGTCTCCCCATTGATTTATCCAAACTTTTTCATCCTCTGGTTTGGAATGGGTTTCCTGCAATAAAATAAATTGTGCTTTTTCACCCTTACAAAACAAAAATAATGACTTTCTCTTAGTGTTCTCTCTTAAGCCCCTAGCATTGAGTGAAATACATGAAAAAACAAAATTATTCATAAACAAACCTGGCAACTGCCAACAAATATTAGTTAGTCCAACAAATTAGACTTTTGGAAAAAACAAAGAAAAACAAAATTGAGAAACCAAGCCCAAACAGGCACTGTCCCTTCATAACTGCATTCAATGCAAAAATACCATCCAAACAAAACGTATTAATCAAGAGGCCTCTTCAAGTTTAACTACTATGGCTTTGTTCATATACCTTGTGCGCTCCTAAGTGATTCTTTGTCCATTTATGTATCCAACACCTCCTCGGTAGTACGCACGCTTTCCTGCATCTCTAGATTCTTTTATCTTTGGCCACAGAGCAGCTCGGGTCTCCCTGTCGGCTTTGCAGAGGTCTTCGATGAAACTGATCCGAAGCTCTTTGCAGATCACGTGGTCCTTGGTCATTCTCCACAGCGCATCCCGGTGTATTCTCTGAGTGAATTGAATGATGACATGCCTTGTTTTGTTTTCTTCACGTCTACCTATCCGATGAACCGAGTCCACGATGTGGTTGATGTTCGAGGACCATGATGGGGAGATCTTCACCAGTAACTGAACAACCGCCTCACGTATGTCTTCACCTTCCTTTTCCTTCAGACCACTGATCCTCAGATTCCATCGGCGTTTGTATCGCTCCAGCTCCAAGACACGCTCCATCAACTCCGCGTTGTCTTTCTTTAAAGCCGATACTTCGCGCACCGAAGACTGTAGCTGAGTTTTGCAGTCCTTGATTTCAGCCGCGTTGAACTCGACTGCCTTGGATATGTTGGTTAACATGATGGAATTCTGTTGTAGCTGAGTACCTAGTGTGTCCACCTTATCCGTTAACTGCTTTATTGCTTCTAAGACTGCATTCATTCCTTCTTTCCCTTCTGACCCTGTATCCTTCCTTTTAACTGTTGGCGCGTTCTTCACCGGCGAAAAAGGGTCTTTTCTTTTAGTGTTCTCGGCGGAAACTTCCATTCTTGCAGCATACTCATGGCCGTCAACTGCTTCGTTACAGCGGGATAAGGCAAGGTTCTTTTTTGTTGTCATGGTGCACCTTATTTTCCTTTATTTTTACAGGTTCCTAAAATATGTTACTTCAAAAGGAACACTTTATAGCGATCGGATAGCATATGTGGAAAAAACTGGGACAGTCCTCGAGAGCTCACGACATGATGTGCACCCGGTACGCCATCTTGCCCCTCTCCTGTTCCCATACTGTATGTACACAAGCAAATATTACACAGGAAAACAAGTCAAGTCAGCTTTATTTATATAGTGCTTTTAACAATAGAGATTGTGTCAAAGCACTTAACAGTATCAGATTGGAGGATAGAGTGTCAGTAATGTATAATAATAAGATTAAACACTTGAGTTCAGTGATGTCATTGTCTAGCTCAGTTCAGTTTAAATAGTATCTGTGAAATCAAACTGACGATAATCACTAGAAATCAAGTGTCCCCAACTGAGCTAGCCAGAGGCGACAGCGGCAAGGAACCAGAACTCCCTCTGAGACAGAATGGAGAAAAAACCTTGGGAGAAACCAGGCTCAGTCGGGGGGACAGTTCTCCTCTGGCCAGGATATTAGTGTTTGTTTATTGTTTACTTATTGATTTAATTAAAATTTTAATGTATACATGTATTATATTTCTATTTTATATTGTTGCACACCTAGGTTCCCAGCTAACATAAGACCAGCGGGCCACCGGCGTTTTGCTCATCGTTACTCCAGCGGACCACCTTTTCCTGACGAGCTGCTGGTTTATAATCAGTGTCTGCTGGTGGTCTGTGGTTCATAATCAGTTCGATTAATCTAACCAAAATATCCTTGCACACAATAATGGATCAAAAACAATGCAAAAACACAATTGCAAATGTATTTTCAGTGAACAGATTAAACATACAAATGCATTTACAGTATATTTATCAGATGGTTTTATCCAATGTGACTTTCAAATAGAAGCATTCAGTTCACATATGTCCATATACTAAAGTCAAACACAAAATTAACCATGGTTTAACTATGATCGTTGTAGTAAATTCATGGTCTTATTACAGCATAGTACTAAACCTAAACTTTACCATGGTTTCAAACACTATGGTTACCACAGTTTCACTCCAGCCTTACTAAAATATTACTATAGTAGAACAATGATATCAAAACTTTTGTTTGACGAAAAAAAAAATAGTTACTACAGTTACGGTTACTAGTTTTACCATAGTAAAAACATGGTTAACTGTTGTAAGGGTACAATGCTTTTCACAATCAAAGCTGCTTTAGAAAATGCATATTTCAAGGTTACAATAATAATAAAAAATTCCTTTAAACAACCAGAGGTGACTGTGACTCAAAGGGGAGCATCTTCTGGCAACAAATTAACGTCCATATGTCAATAACTCTAAGATAATACAAGTTATGTGTTCAATTAAACAGACAAACATTAAAGGGTAAGTTTGGTGAATTTAAATCCACTTCATACTGTCACAAAGTCTGTAATATGTAAATAAACAATATTCGGATAATGCAAAACATTATTTGGCTTAGAGAAAGATTAAACATTGTTCGTTCACATATATTACCATCATAGTAACAATATAAAGTGGGTTGAAAATCACTCAACGTATGCTTTAAGGCAATGATTACAATACATAATAGTTGTCAGATTGGTATGTTCATCATCTGGAGTCACCACAAGTGAGGCTGGATCCAAAATGTAGTAACATTGGGATGGGCAACCTGACAGATAGACAGGAAAACAAAAGGAAAAGGATTAGCATAGATTATGTTCATATTATTTCAGGCAAAAGACGATCATGTGCATTTATAACTAGAGTACAAGGTTATGAGATGTGTTATTGTAACCCACTCAAATAGTTGAGTTGATTGATTGACACGGTTCATGTTTCTGATTATTGGGAATTTGTTTTTTTCATGTATGTATTTTTTTTTTTCCTGGTGCATAACACGTTCAGGCATGAAAAAAAAATATATATATATATTTATATTTGTATTTAATTTTGTTGCGAAACAGAATTAACTATTTTTTTTTATTTTTTTTATTGAATGCCATAAAGAACATACAAAAAAATTAAATATACAATGCCAGGGGTGAGTGCAATTAGGAATACAGTTAGTTACAGAATCGTGAAAATATTATGAAAATGACACAATGTGACAGTTTTAAGAGCTTTGGAATTGTTGGATATAAGAAGAGTGTCCAGGTAAGATTTAAGGTCCTTACAGAAAACAGGAAAGTGAGGTTTAGCACCTTGAAACTTACATTTGTGTAAAAAGAATTTTGCAAGAAAAATTAATAAGTTTATCAGATAATATCTGTCCTTGTCTTCTTTAGTAAAGTTATGACAACCAAATAAGACATCCTTATATAACAAAAATAAACTCTGTGAAGAAAAAGCATATACAAAAATACAAAAATCCTTCCAAGATAAATTAACATATGTACATTCCCAAAAGAGATGGGACAAAGATTCATCTTCAGCCTCACAAAAGGAGCATAAAGAGTCAATATCTGGAAACATTTTTTTCATATAAAGCTTAACAGGGTAGAAAAGATGAAGTAATTTGTAAGAAACCTCCTTCACCTTATTAGTTATTAAATATTTAGATGACAGAGTCCACACCTTCTTCCATGGAATATTATCGTATAGACCATTCCAGTGGGATAAAATATATGGGAGAGAAGTTATCTCAGCCTGAAACAGTTGTCTAATTCTTTTGTTCCGACCGGAAGAGGGAGATAAAAAGCAAATCTTCCCAATCACTGTATCAAAAGGATGAATCTCTGACAAAGAAAACTGGGATCTAACGAAGCCTTTGAGAAGAGTTATGGCCCCACAGGGAATGGCATCCATTACAATGGCCAACTCTCGAGGAGTGACGGGAATATTATATTTATTTAGAAATTCAGAGTAAGAATATAAATAACCATCAGAGTTTAATAACTGAGAAACTAGAATAATATTATTATTGATCCAATTTGGGAAAAATAAGGATTTATTTTTAAAAAGAATATCACCATTGTTCCAGATAAAATAGCTGTGAGGGCTAAAATTATGTTTATAAATCAGATGCCATGCCAAAAGCACTTGTTTATGAAAGTTTGATAATTTAAGGGGTAACTTAGCGATATTGTAATTACATAACAATAAGAAAGGAAGACCTCCCATCTTAGAGAAAACAATATTAGGAAGAATATTCCAAAATGAGTCAGGATTTGTTAAATACTGCTTTAACCAATTTATCTTAAATGTATTATTTAAAGAAGCAAAATCTAAGAAATTTAAGCCACCATATTCATATTTATTTATAACAACAGATTTCTTGACATAATGTCTTCTATGCTTCCACAGAAAGTCAAATAGCATTCTATCGATTTCTGCACATACAGGTTTATCTACATATAAAGAAAGAGCGGGGTACGTCACTCTTGAAATACCCTCAGCTTTAGCAATGAGGGTTCGGCCTCTTAATGATAAATCTCTCTGTAACCATGAATTGAATTTCCTTTTAGCTTTTCCAACAACTGGGTCAAAGTTTAACCTGCATCTGGCTTTATCATCCTTACATATAGACACACCAAGATAGGTCACCTGTGATTTAACTGGGATACTGTAAAGAGGAGGAGAAGAACAAGTTTTAATGGCTAATAATTCACATTTATCAAGATTTAGCTTTAAACCGGAAGCTTTAGAAAAACTTTTAATGAGTTCGATAGCGACTGGAATTTGTAATTTATCTTTAAGAAACAAAGTAGTGTCATCGGCTAGCTGACTAATAAGTATATGCTTATTGGCAACAGTAATACCTTGCAGATCTGAGCCATCCAAACCTCATTGCCCCATTTCCAAAAAGTAGAGTCATTGAACACAGAGTGAGACTCCTGAAAAAAACAAAAATCAGTTTTAAAGGATTTAGCATACAGAAACAGTGCTTTGCGCTTTACATTTTCACGTAACCCCCTGGCATTGAGAGAAACAATTGAAATAGACATAGAAAAATAAAAAACAGAACAAAAATAGTAGAACAAACTTTGTTGAACCTTCTAAAGAGAAAGTGCATCAGTAGCTGACTAACAAAGTCAGATGAATCCAATCTTCGGCATAAACGCAGTCAGTCACTCAGTCCTTTCTTATACAATATGAGACGTTTCATCCACTTAAATCAAACAGGTTTACCGTGCTAAGGTGGAAATATTTCAGATCCAACAACGAAGGCACGGGCTCCCATGAAGTGAGCCCTCTTCCCCTCCTTTCGAGCCTTTTCGACAGCGGGCCAAAGCTTTCTTTCCCGATCAGGCGCGATGAGATCCTCCGAGAAACGAAGATGATCAGACTTGCACTCCACTCAACAGAATTAACTATTAAACCAGTGCGTCGGAAGCCCTGCCATATTAGGCGATATTAGGCGGGACCTGCTATTTCGTGGCAGCCAATCAGTATCGTGCAACGTAGTAGCAACCAATCACATTTAACTGGAAGTTAATCTTCAGTAATGGCGGCTGTATTTGGCTCGGAAAGGTCGTATATTAATGATTAGATTAATAAATAATTGTTGCTCTGTAAGTTGGATTTTTAACTTTTATGTTAGAGACAGTGTATCTGTGACTACTTTAGTTGAATTGGTTAATTTAATCATTTGTAGAAACGCAGCTTGTGCACCGTGTGGTCCTGGTTTGTGAGGGGCTGTATCATTCACTTAAAATACTAACTTACGTTACCATTTGCAGCTACCATTAAATATTAGCGTATGTTAACTTAATCTATTGATTAGAATAAAACTCATGCTGATTTATTGGAATTATTGACAAGCTTAGCCTTGATGATACATGTGCAACACTAACCATATCGTTTTTTGTGTGTGTATTTAATTTTTCAGGGGATTGTCTGATATCCATCCATGTGTTGATTTTTGTTTTATTGCTATTGCATATTTGACAAAACAGTTCTTTTAAGAACTAACTTTTTTCTCTAACTCTGTGTTCTACACCTCTTGTGTAACTTCCTATCAATTATGGCAGGTAAGAAGCCATTTTTTTCCCCAAAATCTTACTAACAAGTTAATTTGAGCAGAACATGCAAACACCTGTCCATGGTAAAAATGTAATTAGACTTCTACAATGTTCTACCTTTTATATATACTATGAATTTGTGTTGCTATTTTGAAGTATGTTATTTTCTTGTATACACTGCATGTGTAGGAATACCCTTTGCTTTTGGAAAAGATGCCGTCTTTTCTGGGACAGGCAGCTGTCCCTACTGTACTACTGGGGTGATGTCAAGTCCTGAGCACTTTCAGGCAAAGCATGTAAAGCATGCCATATATTTTGAGGACAATGGCATCCGTAAGCATTGTACAAAGCACACATGCATTTTACATGTTTGTTGTACGTTCAAATGTATTGACTTTCTCCTGTCTTTCTAGAAAAATATTGTTCCTTGCTTTTGTTTGAATGCCCAACAACAAAAGAGGTCCCATTACTAATCTTTATTTTTTCTAACAAATCCGTCTTTCTTACTAATCTTAAGGTTACAGGGGTTAAACGCATGATTTATATGATCTGATTCACAGAATTGTACTTTTGTGTATTTCTTTAAAGTGAACATTATCTGTACTACTTTCTGAGGAGGGAATGTTTTATCAGTGTTTTAGTAGTCTGTCCTGATAATGGTGAGCTCAGGCCCTCTACAATCTTGGAGGACCCCAAGACGCCTTTCTACGACCTCCGAGGTCATTTGTGTACAGTAGAGTCTCTGGTCTGCGAACCCTGTGAGACTTTGACGCCTGGCTCTACTGATGTACTGAACTATTCTTCAGTAAATGTTTACTTATTTGATGGACCTTACGACTCCTGGTGTTCTTTCATCATATCTGGCCCTGGGTCTTTAAGCTGTTATCCCCTAACACTAGAAAATGTTAAACCATGCTAGAACATTGTAAAACTTTTTCAAACTTTCTGGCTTGGCTTTTTCAAGCCAACTTAGTTTTTCAATTAACTTTACCATCTAGTTCAGAATTGTTGTTGATCATTCTGATTTCAGAACAACAAATAAAGCCTATTTTAAGTTACAGCTGTTTTATAAAACAAAGACAAAGTATTGAAATACTAATGTAACTTATATGATAGCAAAATATAATTTAAAAATAAAGGTCATTCATGAGACAATGTTCTTTTTTCTTTTACACAGGACTTTAATAAGTTTAATGAATGTTTATGTACATTTAATAAATATACTATATGATTATAGGCAATCATTTATGTATACATTTCATTATTTAACAAACATGTACATTCCTAAGTTATATTTATACATGTACAAATTCATAATTTCAAGTGTAGCTTGATATTTGTTTTTTGTATCATGTCTATGATCTTCGTTACTTGATTTATATTTGATAAATCTTTTTAAATCAAATACAAAATAATTAAAAATTTAAGTGTTTTATTTAAATAAGTACTAAAATTATATATACATTTATATAATAATTGATTTACCTTGATAAAAGCGGCATCCACCTCCGACTTCCGGTTATTAGCGGCAGCTGACGTCAGCTGCCAGTAGCAGCTACTTCAAAGCTACAAATGTAGTGATGGAATATCAGTGTTGATATCAATATTTAACCAACTGAAAATATCCTGCCAGAATTTCAGTGTTACTGGACAAGAAAAAAAGAAATGTTCAATGGTTTCAGGCTCTCCTAAACTTCTGCCAGCTGCCGATTTCTCGCTGAACCCCTACTGAGAGTAAAGGTCACTGCACACGGAGTCCGAAATTTTCATCTGAAATTTTCGCACGTTAAAAAATAAATATGACCTCACGTTTTGTCAATCACCTTTGCACACTGCCTCCGAAACTTTCGTCCGTCAAAAAAAAATTCGGATCAGGTTCGATTTTCTGCATTTTCGCATTCGTAGCATGCATTTTGATAGGAAAGGATGGGGAATATGAAAAAAACAGAAAAACGCATCCGAAATTTTCGTCCATCATAAAAAAAATAAAATAAAATAAAAATTGGATCAGGTTTGATTTTTTTCAGTTTATCGCATACGTAGCAAGCATTTAGAGGTGTCTTGACAGTTCAGAGCCACCGTACAAGCGAACGCCAAAATCCAGAATGGTGAGTTCATCCACTTCATCTTGCAGCACAAAGCACTGTATATAGTAGGCATGGGCTAAAATGGGTCTAAAATATGTTATTTTTAAATGTCTGCGTAGAAAACAACAACTTTTTCCCCCACTGAACACAATAGATTTTATTTTTAAGAAACATAGAACATTTTGGAAAGGTAAACGTCAAGCTAAATAATTAAAATAAATAATTGAATTCTTCTTAAATTAAGTAAAGTCACTTAAGTGAGCCTAAACATGCAGCTCAACAATAATCAAAACATAAATTATTTTCTGTAAAAAAAAAAAAAAAATTCTTATAAATTAAAAAAAAAATGCAGTAACTTAAAGTGAGCCTAAATCTGCAGCTCAATAATCAAAAATTATAATTTTTTTTTAAAAAGCAGTCATTAAACCTGTGGCTCAACAAGGTTTTTGGAGACATGCTCACTTTCTACACATTCATCTTTAGTCACAACTGAGGGAGTCCTGCACCATCTGTCTTTGACAACATGTAAAAAACTGCGCATACCGCAGAAATGGTATAATGAAATATTTTAGTGGTTTTGAAACCGTGACTTTTCCAAACCGCGGTATACCTTGAAACCGATTATCATCCCATGCCTAGTATATAGATCCTTGCACACTGAGTTCACAGAAATTGGTGGTTTTCTTTTTAATATGTGGCTCTAGTATCACTAGCAAAGCATCAAACTGAGACACTGACATCCTGGAGTAAACTTTGAATCTCCTGGGATAATCCCGCTGCTCCTTAATAAGAAGGGGGAACTCTCCTTCCTCTCTATATCTCAGGATTGGATGGACACAATATTTCCTTTCTTTTTCTTTTTTTTAAGAAGTGAGAGGACAACAAAATCATCCTCAATGCTTGAAGATTCCATTTAGTAGTGTGGAGAAATCTAGAATATGTATATTGATAGATTCATTTTTGAATAAATAACTATGCCCCCCAAATATATTAATTTTTCTTTGTAATGTCTGTTCAACTGTTATTGTTTTATTTATGTTAAAATATTCAGTACATGCATAAGTTTTTTGCATACTGATAGCTAAGCCATGGGTGTCCAGTGGGTGACGGTAGCCAGATGAAAATCCCAGAGCAGACCTGAAAGAGAAAAAGAGAAGAGTTCGTAGTAGTTCACACAAAGTTGTATTGCACGGAGCTGTGGTGAGATCTGTAAAAAACTGCTGGCTGAATAAACGAAAGAACCCAAAAATCAATCACGCTTGTTGCCTTCTTCAAGTGTGTTACAGTAGGCTACTGTTTTGCTCATTTTTTCGCAACAGATTAATTAACACGCATCGAACTCATTGTTCAGAGACCTTAAAACACGAAAAAGCTCTGCTTCCTTTTCTGGAGTCTGATATTCTGGGTACTGTCAATACTACAGAGTTTTGTGATGTTATTTAGCTTACTTTGCTATAATTTGGTTAAATCACAATCCGATTTATATATTTATTTATTTATGTATATATTCTTGTATTATCTGTGTCCTGTCCTGTTACTGTCTCTCTGTTGCACTGTGCAGCTTCTGTCACTACAACAAATTCCTCATATGTATAAACATACCTGGCCAATAAAGCTCATTCTGATTCTGATGTTATTCTATATCTCTTAGTAAGCATATCATTTGTCCTCAGTATTCAGGGAACAGACATAGTCTACATATGCCACAGTATTATTGAAGTGAGAGGAACATCATAACTGTTCAAAAGTCAGTAGGATATTTTGCATCTTTGGAAGAAGTCTCTTATACTCATCACAGCTATATTTATTGTAAAAGAAAATTAAAAAACGCATTAAAACTATACCATTGTGAAATATTACAATTTAAGATAACTGTTTTTTAATTGGATATGTTAAAATTGTAATTTATTGCTGTGATCAAATCTGAATTTTCAGCATCATTACTCCAGTTTTCAGTGTCACATGATCCTTCAGAAATAAATTTGATGTTGATTTGCTGCTCAAGAAACATTTCTGATTATTATCAAAACAGATGTGCTGATAAACATTTTAGTATAAAC